>NC_045440.1:36598837-36881238 GCF_002776525.5 Piliocolobus tephrosceles | reverse complement strand
CCGCCAACCACCCTAGCCTGGCTCCTCTCCCAGTTTTTCCAGAATGCTCTTAAAATATCATAAGCTTCAGTTTAGCTGTACTGACCCCCTGCTCAGGCGCCTCCTCCCCAGACAGGCTCTGCCCCTGAAAGGAAAACCACACTACACTCTCAGACTAAGCCCCAACTTCTCAGAGTCCCACTGCCATGCGCCCAACCCGCCCCGCAGTCTTCAGAGGAAGCCTGAAGCCTCTCCTAAGGCAGGAAGCAGAAGACAGAATGCTGAGCTCCAGGGCCAGAAACTCTACTCCATCTTCCCCTTGCCCTGCCCACCCCAAACATCAGTCCCACACCCAACCTCCACCTCCCACCTGATCCCATCTCAGGGTCTGCAGAGCACCCTCCAAAGCATCGCAGCACCGTAAAGTCTCAAATGCACTTTCCCATACTCAGAAAAGCTCTGCAGGGCAGGTGACCATCCCTCTTTCACAGATAAGAAAACTGAGGCTCAGAGAGGTTGAGTGCAGAGGATAGAAAAGAGGTTGGTACAGTGAGTGGCAGAGCAGGGAATGAGCCCAGGCTGCAGGTCCTCAGCTTGGCATTCTCCACTGCCCTACAGCTCCCAGTCCTTGCCGGGGGGTCCCTTCTCTTTGGGCCCCCATTTAGGTCTTTGGAAACTGAGGCACACATTATTCTGCTCCCTATACTTGACTTTCAGCACGACAGTGACTATAAATGACAGCAGCCACAGGAAGCTGGGGATTTCCTTCCATCCCGCTTGTGAAGAGCCGTGGGGGTGGGGTGGGTGTGCTGGCTCACTCCAGGAGACCCAGCACTTTGGGAGATGGAGGTGGGAGGATTGGGTGAGTTCAGGAGTTCAAGACCAACCTGGGCAACATAGTGAGACCTCGTTTCTACTAAAAATTAAAAGAAAAAAATTAGCTGGGTGTTATGATGCATGCCTGCAGTCCCAGCTACTCTGGAGGCTGAGGTGGGAGGATTGATGGAGCCTGGGAGTTTGAGGTTGCAGTGAGCCTTGATTGCACCACAGCAGTCCAGCCTGGGCCACAGAGTGAGACCCTGACTCAAAAAAAACAAGCCAACAACAACAAAAAACAAGAACTGTGGAGGCAGTGGACAGGACCAGAGCAGCCCAGAGTCAAGCCATGGGCTCCTGAAACAATACCAGGGGCAGTGCTGGGAGAACACAGCCCCACCCTTGACCACACATACATCCTTCAGTCGGGCACTGGCCTGGTGGGTCAGCCTCTGATGGCACGGGCACCTCTCTGCTCTGAGTCCTGAAGGAAGGCCTGGGCTGTGTGGCTGGGCCTCCCAGACCTCAGAGGCCTAATGGGATGCAAATTGGAATTTGCTCCCCTAATGATGTATTATGCATGGACTTCCTATTAGAGTTCGCTTGAAAATTCATCATCCATCACCCCAGCAGGGCCGAGACAGCCTTAGGCCTGTGTCAGCAGTTTCTTATCCTTTGGTGTCTAATGGCAAATTCATCTCCCTCGGCTATGGGGTTCAGGGGACTCCAGAGGTTTGGCACGTGGCCTGGGTGGAGCGGCCTTTGAGGCCTCCAGCATCCTTTGAGGTTTCCTGCCCTTGCTGGAAGCAGGCAGGGCCAGGATGGGAAGAAGGAGACTGGTCTGCATGGTGGGGACCATCTCCAGTGGGCGCTGGACGACTTGACCTCTTGCAAAGGTGCCCTGGAGCGTGGAGATTTGCTGGCGGTAGGAGGGACAGGTGTGGGCTAGGAGGGAAAAGGGAGTGGGCGCTGGCATCAGGGACGGTCCCAGGACCACACGGTCTTCCACCCACGGTAGTAGATACGGTCCTGAGTGTTCTCACATGATCAGGCTGGGGCACGTTTCCTCCCTCCCACACACCCACTTGCACACGCACACACCCACACATCCGCATGCAACCTGTATCCCTGTACCCCTGCAGAAACTCACACTTCCCACACAGGTTCACATACGCTCTATCTAAACCCCCATTCACACACAGCACATTCATCCAGAGTCACACACACACACCCTCACATACCTAACATGCACACACATACCCCACAGCACACCACCCTCATACATGTACACTTACACATACCCATATACCCCCACACACAGCACACACAGGTTTATACCCATATGTGCACACTCGCACTCACAGTCACATAATACCACACACACAAACACACCCCTTCACACACCCTCACACAGGACACACAGGCTTATACACATATATACCCACATCACACGCACACCACACATACCAGGCACATACACACCCTCAATCACACACATTCTCACACTCACAGATACACTCACATACATACATGCACACACTCACACACTATCATTCACACACACTCACACAGGTCATGTAGACTCACTGTCACACACATACACTCACACTATCACACACCCTCACACACATATACACACTCCCACATACACTCACACACATAATCACACACTCGCACTCACACACATACATTCTTACATTCACAAATTCACACTACCACTCACACACTCACATACACACTATCACACATACACATTTTACATACACTCACATACACACACATATTCTTACATACACTCACATACACATACACATACTATCATACTCACACACACACACACTCACACACACTATCACACACACTCACACACACATACACACTCTCACACATTCACATATACTCACACTATCACACTCACACACACATATACACTCACGTACTCACAAACGCACAACTGCACTCACACAGCATCACCCTCACACACACACACATACATGCACTCACACACTCTCACACACACGATCACATACTCACACTCACACAATCACACACACTGTCACACACATACACATACAGTCACACACACACACTCTCACACACATTCATATAGTCACTCTCTCTCTCACACACACACACACGCCAGTGTTGTCTCAGAGGCCGCCGCAGAGCGAGCTGCTCCTCATTCATGAGAGGCTGGGAGGAGCTCTCCAGAGTCGCTAGGATACAGACTGTGTGGGCATGTTTGGAGCAATGATAAAGTTCCTTGTGGATGTGAAGGTGGGAGTCGTGTTCCCTTCTGCAGCATCTTCCCACCATGGAGAGGCGGCTGGGCATTCAGGACGAGCAGCCTGACAGGAAGGCTCCCTTAGGCTCTGGAGATGCGATAAACACAGGTCACAGGAGGCTTCAGCCCATGAAGACTGTGGAGCGGGAATCCCATCAGCCAGGGCTGACTGAGCACCTGCAAGGGCCAGGGCTGAGCCGGGGAGCCCAGGAGACCCAGACCCACTCCCAGGCGAGAACCCCTAACCCAGGGTAGTTTATGACCTGCCACACAAGGGCTTACACACCCTAAATGCTAGTCTGGACGGTCAGAGGAGCACAGCGTCACTGTGGGCTGGAATGATCAGGGAAGAAGGAGAAAGCAAGAGCATTCCAGGTGGAGAGATTGCCGTGAACTGAGACCTAAGGTAGGATTATGGAAGGTGTGGAGAGAAGAGCCAACCTTGAAGAATTGGGTATTAAGGGTCTAGTCCCTGGGTTGCACTGAGGTTGGGCCTGGTTTTCAACTCACTATTACCTCATCTGAGGAAGAAGAAAGACCTCCGCCTATCCTTCAGCCATGCTTCCATGTTCACCTCTTCCAGGAAGCCACCCAAGATCTCCCCTCCTCAGAGCCCAGCACATCTATTGCCTCTAATACTAATGTCTCGTGATCTCAGATTTAGACCTAGTCAGCCCATAGTTAATGAGTTTTTATGATAACTCCCTGATATAAATGGCAGAATCTCTATCTACAGGGCAAGTCATTTGAAACCACTAGCAGCCTCAGTGAAGTACATGCCATATCTCAACACAGAGTATTAGAAGTGTTCAGAGGAGGAAGAGAAAACACCCAGATAGGACCATGAAGAAAGGCTGCATGGAGGAGGTGGTGTTCATGACGGGCTGGAAAGGACAGCCTGAATGTATCCCTCATCATTCATTGGCTTACAACTGGTCTCCTACACTACATTTTGTTGATTATGGCTTAGACCTGGTCATTCCTTATAATGTCTGGCACAGACATTACAGAAAAGTAGGAGCCCACCTCCAGCCCACTCCCAGTTCTGTGAGTCTGTCATTTCCAGGGAAGGTTGGAATCCTACCCTTGGTATCCCTGTGGCTGCTGCCTTTACTCTGTATGTCAGAGTGAGTAACAGAGTGCAATGTAGAACCTAGGAACCAGGACCTCAGAGCTGTTGGTCTTTCTTTTGCTTTTATAGCCAGGAACTAGAGATTATAAGTGAAAGTACAAAGCTCCAAAGATACTTCAATGAGATGAAAGCAAATCACACATTTAAAAGTGTGCTTTCTAATGCCAGCACTTTGGGAAGCTGAGGCAGGTGGATCACTTGAGCTCAGAAGTTCAAGGCCAGCCTGAGCAACATAGCAAAACCCTGTCTCTATTAAAAAAAAAAAAAAAAAAAAATTAGCCAGGCACAATGGTGTGCACCTGTAGTCCCAGCTACTTGGGGGGCTGAGGTGGGAGGACCGCTTGAGCCAGGGAGGTTGAGGCTGCAGTGAGCCATGTTTGTGCCATTGGGTGACAGAGCAAGACCCTGTCTCAAAAAAAAAAAAGAAAGAAAGAAAATGTGCTTTGCAAAAAAATGGAATCAACCTAAGTGCTTATCAACAAATGAGTGGATAAAGAAAATGTGGTATATATACACAATGGAATACTACTCAGCCATTTAAAAAAAGAACGAAATCATGTCTTTTGCAGCAGCTTGAATGGAACTGAAGGCCATTATCCTAAGTGAAGTAACTCAGGAACGGATAACCAAAATACCTCATGCTGTCATTTATAAGTGGGATCTAAGCTAGGGATATAAGAAGGCAAACAGAGTGGTATCATGCATATTGGAGACCCAGAAGCAGGGAGGGGTCGAGGGATTGAAAAATCACCTATCAGTCAGGTACACCGTACACTATTCAGGTGATGGGTGCACTCAAAGCCCAGACTTCACCGCTATACAATTTATCCATGTAACCAAAACCACTTATACCCCTAAAGCTAAAACAAAACAAAATCAGGCCAAGCGTAGTGGCTCACGCCTGTAATCCCAGCACATTGGGAGGCTGAGGCAGGCTGATCAAGAGGTCAGGAGTTTGAGACCAGCCTGGCCAAGAGACCAGCCTGGCCAATATGGTGAAACCCTGTGTCTACTAAAAATACAAAAATTAGCCGGGTGTGGTTGCGCGCACCTGTAATCCCAGCTACTCAGGTGACTAAGGCAGGAGAATTGCTTGAACCTGGGAAGCGGAGGTTGTAGTGAGCCGGGATCACTCCATTGCACTCCAGCCTGGGAGACAGAGTGAGACTCTGACTCAAAAAAAAAAAAAAAAAAAAAAAAAAAAAAAAAAAAAAAAAAATCACTCTCTGAAATAACTTTACAGTGGAGAATTCTAACAATTACTATACCCCAGCCAGGTGACCCAGGACCACATCAACAGTGACAAGTTATGTTGACAGTATGTAGTCTTGGTATGATGGGCTGAAAATGACCCTTGATAGCTGCAGTCTTTCTCGCCAAACCTATAACTCCAGTCTAATCATGAGAAAAGCATCAGACATACTCAACCAATATGCCTCAAAACTGTCAGATTCATCAAAAACAAGGAAAGCCAGAGAAACTGTCACAGCCAATAGGAGCCTGAGGGAACATTACAACTAAATGTAATATGGCATCCTGCAATCAGAAAAAAAAGGACTGAGTAAAAAGGATATCTGAATAAAATACGGGCTTTAGCTAATAACAATGTATCCATGTTGGTTCAGTAATTGTAACAAACGTATCTATTCATGTAAGATGTTGATAGTAGAGGAACTGGTGCAAGTAGATGGGAACTCTCTACTGTTTTGCAATTTTTCTGTAAATCTAAATGGTTCTAAAAGAACATTTTTATTCAAAATAATTGTGCTTTTTTTTTTTTTTTTTTGACGGAGTCTCACTTTGTCACCCAGGCTGGAGTACAGTGGTGCAATCTGGGCTCACTGCAGCCTCTGCTTGCCAGGTTCAAGCAATTCTCCTGCCTCAGCCTCCCAAGTAGGTGGGATTACAGGCAAGGGCCACCACGCCCAGCTAATTTTTTTGTATTTTTAGTAGAGACGGGGTTTCATCATGTTGGTCAGGCTGGTCTCAAACTCCCGACCTCAAATGATCCACCCACCCCGGCCTCCCAAAGTGTTGGGATTACAAGCGTGAGCCACAGTGCTCAGCCTAATAATTGTGCTTTTAAACAATAAGGGAATTCTGTCAATGTTAGTCATTACAAGTGTTTTTGTTTTGGTTTGGTTTTTGGTTTTGAGACAGGGTCTTCCTCTGTTGCCCAGGCTGAAGTGCAGCGGCGTGATCATAGTTTACTACGCCTCAAAGTCCTGGGCTCAAGGGATCCTCCCATCTCAGCTTCCTGAGTAGTCAGGACTACAAGAGGGTGGCACCACACCCAGCTAATTTAAAAAATGGTTTTTGTAGAGATAGGGTCTTGCTGCATCACCTAGGCTGGTCTTGAGCTCCTGACTTCAAGTGATCTTCCCACCTCAGCCTTCAAAAATGCTGAGATTGCTAATGCTGATAATAGACTCCCAATCCAGTGCTCATCCTGTCCCATCACATGGTTGCTGGGCATATTCTGTGTGCCCATAGGGTCCTCTTGGCTGTGACAATTTCTCTGACTTTTCTTGTTTTTGATGACCTTGGCAATTTTGAGGAGTCAGGTATTTTACAGAACACCCTCAATTGGGCTTTGTCTGTTCTTCTCAACTTGATTTCAAGTCACTCAGAACCATGATAGGGCCCACAGAGCTGAAACCGCTGCTTTTCCCAGGCAAGTAGGAGAAAGAAGCACCCCTCTTCCCTACACCATGAGTCCAGGGACACTGAGGAGCCAGGGCTCAGGGGTAAAGCTGTGCTTTGGGGAAGCATGGGAGATTTTCAGAAAACAGGCTCTGAAGGCCGGGCACGTTCTACAGTCCCAAAGTGGGACTACAGGTGTGAGGCCAGGAGTTCAAGACCAGCCTGGGCAACATAGCAAGACCCTGTCTCTGCAACAAATGGATTGATTGATTGATTGATTGATTTTTATTTTTGAGACACTCTGTTGCACACACTGGAGTGCAGTGACATGATCTTGGCTCACTGCCAACTCACCCTCCTGGGCTCAAGTGATTCTCATGCCTCAGATTCTTCAGTAGCTGGGACTACAGGTACATGCCACCATGCCTGGCTAGTTTTTATATTTTTTGGTGGAGATGAGGTTTCACCATGTTGCCCAGGCTGGTCTTGAACTCCTAGGCTCAAGTGATCCACCCACCTCAGCCTCCCAAAGTGCTGGAACTGCAGGTGAGAGCCACTGTGACCCACCTCTACAACAAATTTAAAAATTAGCCAGGCGTGGTGGCTCGTGGTTGTGGTCCCAGATGCTCTGGAGGCTGAGATGGAGGGATCCCTTGAGCCTGGGAGGTCAAGGCTGCAGTGAGCTGTGATTGTTCCACTGCGCTCCAGCCTGGGTGACAAAGCGAGACCTCCATCTCCTAAATTAATTAATTAATTAATTAATTAAATTTAAAAAGGCTCTGGTCTCACTGCACCAGTGCTGGGTATGATGTTCCAGCTTCGTGTCTTATGGAAGATTTGGCCTCCCGCTAAGGTGGGTCCAAGAGGGAGAGTCTTGGCTTGGGATTGAATATTCCAGAGGACTAGACTCTTCATATCTCTCCAGAGCCAGTCTGAGGGACGACCTCCTTTCTTCACAGTCAGCTTCAGTGGGTCCATGGGGACCGATGGCACTGTGGATGCTGGTGCCTTCAAGAAGTTGCCTTGACAACCCATCCTTCCAGGTGTGGGGGAGAGAGCGAGTACCTGCATGAGTTCTGAAAAGGACAGAATTCTAGGATGTTGAGCTGCCTCTGAGGCTGTTGTCATCTTGATGGGTACCTTCATTATACAATTTTCTAAGCTCGACCCTCCCTTGCCAGCTCCTCCTCTTAGGACTCAGCCTGATGAGGGGGCGGCAGCAGCTGCTGGGCACTGGCCTGTGTGGGTTGGACAGAGCTGGCAGCAAACACGGCACGTTAAATTCAGGGGACCATTCGAGATGTCTAGACAGGAAGTCAGGCTGAGACAAAAGCAAGGACACTCCCCTCACACTGGAGCCCAGGCAGGTTGTCCCGCTGCTTCAGGAGCCCAGAGGATCAGACCTCTGGGATCTGAGTGCCAGCCCACAGCAGGTCTTTCTTTTTTTACTTTTTAGAGCCAGGATCTCACTGTGTCACCCAGGCTGGAGTGCAGTGATACAATCATAGCTCATTGCAGCCTTGACCTCCCAGGCTCAAGCAATCCACCTGCCTCAGCCTTCCCAGCACCAGGACCACAGGCGTGTACCACCACACCCAGCTAATTTTTAAATTTTTTTTGTGGACACAGTGTCTTATTATATTGCCCAGGCTGGTCTCGAACTCCTGGCCTCAAGCAATTCTCCTGCCTCAGCCTCCCAAAGCGCTGGGATTACAGGTGTGAACCACCTCACCGGCCCCAGGGCAGGTCTTTACGGAAATAAAGAGTATGTTTTGAACCAGCCCCTGTGCAGCAGACGTGTGCAAGGTGGGGCAGGGAACTGTGCGTGGGTGGCACTCAGGTGAAAGCGGCTCACTATGGCCTTAAAGTTGAGGCTGAGAGAGTAGATCTGGCATCAGTGCTTCAGGCCGTCCTCCCAGAGCCAGCATTGGGTGTGCTCTGAATATCACTTAACATCCAAGTGGGAGTTGGCAGGGAGGGCAGGGCCTCAGGGGTCTAGCTCAGCTTAGCCGGCATCCAGCACTGGGACCTTGAACAATCAGTCTGTCTCTCTGTGTCCCTGTTTGTAGAATGGGGCTAATCCTATCCCTGCCCTACCTGCCTCTTGGGTTATTATGAGATGTAGATGAAACGCTGTGTGGGAAAGACCTGTGTGAAGTGCTTGGCAGGCATGACTCTAAAGGGTGTTTACGCTGTGAAGCTTTGAGGCTGTTGAGATACTCAGTTCCACTGAACTGGGAGACTCTGTTTCTTTTGGCTATCAATGACTGAGTTGCTTAGATTGGGAAGTCTTACAGGTCATTGAGTCCAACACACCCATGTTGTCCTTGAGAAAAGCTACAGCATGTGATGTTGTGACCTCCCTTGTCCCAGAACAAGTCAGTATCTGAGCTGGGGCAACAGCCCAGGGCCCCCAATTCCCACACAGGGCTCCGTGGCTCATGCCACGCGGCTTCCATGTCTGGCAGGGCCCATTCACCTGGCGCTAAACACCTTCCTCTCGCCTCCCTCACAGAGAACCCAACAGCCATCATTTGCATTTTAGTGCACACCTGCTCCCTGCCAGCTCATCATATAACCAAACACCCATGCCAGATTCTGGGATCTTTAAGGAAATACAAAAGAGTGAAAGACACAACAGAAAGATGATAACCGAGTGTTCCTTGGGCGCTCTGCCAGTGTGGATCGGCAGTATGCCTGGAACTCCCAGCCTCAATCTGTTCACCAACCTGTTACTTTCCCTCATCCAAGCTGCTCCTGAAAGCCTGTCTCCTCTGGGAAGTCTTCCCAGATCAACTGAGCGACTGGCAGCTTCTGTGATTGGCCCGGTCTGAACCTCGTACTTCCCTGGGTGTCATACACCCACCTTCCACCCCTGCGGGCACATGGCCTTGTCCCCTCTTCCCAGTGGCTAGGCCCCTCCTGGCTCCCCGCTTCCCTTCCCACACCCGACAGCTCCCCAATCTGCCCTGATTCCGGTCTGCAGCTTGACATACATTTGATGTCAATACTTTTTCATCTCCTCATGTATTCGCCGCCTGCTTTCATTTGGTGGCAAGTGTGCCCTCTCTTTGCTTCTTCACATCTGTGTGGTTCATCGGAGACATTTGTAACTCAGGGGGTCTCATTATCAGGAAGGGAGAACCTCATGCCTCTGCCCGTTGCTTGGGTCCGACGAGGAGATGGCTGGACTCTCATTTCCAGTGCTTTAAACAAATCCAAATTCCATGTCTCACCAGCTTCAGCTAGCTAACTGGATTCCTGCTTCCCAAAAGTCTCTCTATCCATGAGCAACAATTCTATCTTTGATTTTTTTCATCTAAGCTATGAAAGAGATAGACAAGTCAATTTACTTATTTACTTATTTTTCAAGACACAGTCTCACTCTGTCTCCCAGACTAGAGTGCAGTGGTGTGATCATGGCTTACTGCAGCCTCAAACTCCTGGGCTCAAGTGATCCTCCCACCTCTGCCTTCTGAGGAGCTGGGACTACAGGCCCACACCACCACGCCTGGCTCTGTTGCCCAGGCTGGTCTTGAACTCCTGGTGTTGAACTCCTCAGCTCACACAAGCCTCCCCAACTTCAGCCTCCCAAAGTGCTGGGATTATAGGCATGAGCCACCACACCTGTCCCATTTTTCTTCCTCAGACTTTCTACTTACCCTGATCTTTGGTTATATGAGGTTAGTGTTGTTTAAAAGGGGCCTGCAGAAATGCTACCATTTGTCTAAAAAGGAGGGGAGGTAGAATACACACACACACACACACACACACAACACACAACACACACACAAGATAGCTACACATAAATATGTACATGCATAGGTATGTATGTTTTTGCTGTCAAGTTTAGCTTATCTTGGAATGATATGTCTAAATTATCTCTGTAACTATACATTATCTCTGATGATGCACCAACATCTGAAAATATCAGTTGCCTTTGGAGATTTTCATTATATGCCTTTAGAGCTTTCAAAACTTAAAAAATAATAAATTATTTGATGTATATGAAGCTTAATTAAAATGAATGTTTATCTTGAGGTATAATAAGAAATACTTCTTCCCCATGGAGCCACCAGCCTCCCATCTTAAGAAATGGAACCTCACCAATGGTGCTGAATCTTCCTGTAGCCCCTCCCTGCTACCACAGGGGGAAACACTGGCCTCAGTCCTATTTTCATGCTTTCTTGGAGTTTATCACAAATGTATATATTCCTAAGTAATATATCATTTCACATTACTTGCTTTCAACTTTATAAAAATGGTATCACACTGTTTGTATCTTACTGTGACTCGCTAGTTGCTCTCACTATAGCACTAATATCATCCATGCTGATGCTGATAACTCTCTCACTCTGTTGTCCAGACTGGAGTGCAATGGCACGATATTGGCTCACTGAGGCCTCCACCTCCTGGGCTCAAGCAATCCTCCTGCCTCAGCCTCCCAAATAGCTGGGACTACAAGCATGCACTATAATGCCCCGCTATTTTGTAGTTTTTTTTTTTTTTTTTTTTTTTTTTTGAGACAGAGTCTCACCCTATTGCCCAGGCTGGAGTGCAGTGGCGTGATCTTGGCTCACTACAACCTCCACCTCCCAGGTTCAAGCAATTATCCTGCCTCAGCTTCCTGAATAGGTGGGATTACAGGCATGCGCCACCATGCCTGGCTAATTTTTAAAGTTTTATTAGAAACAGGGTTTCACCATGTTGGCCAGGATGCTCTCGAACTCCTGACCTCAGGTGATCCTCCCACCTCGGCCTTCCAATGTGCTGGGATTACAGGCGTGAGCCACCGCGCCCAGCCGGCTAGCTAATTTTTGTATTTTTAGTAGAGACAGGGTTTCACCATGTTGCTCAGACTGGTCTCCAACTCCTGAGCTCAAGCGATCTGCACGCCTCTGCCTCCCAAAGTGGTGAGATTACAGGTGTGAGCTGCTGCACCTGGCCTGGAAACTTTTATTCATGTATTTTCATTGTTAACTAACATTCCATTGAGCGCATACACCCACTTTCTCGATCCATTTTCCTGGTGATCCACAATGAGTTCTTTCCCATCTATGTGGCTATGAACGTTCATATATCTGCCTCCTGCTGCATGCATGCAAGAGTTCTCCAGGGTTGGCTCCTGGCAGTGGAACTGCTGGGCCAGTGGGTAGACAGACTCCCAGCTTTTGCCAAATGGCTTCCAACGTGGTTGTACCAATCCTATCAAGCAGCATGAAGGGGTTTTCTTTTGTTTAACATTTTATCCATGCTTGATATGAATAGTCTTTAAATTTTTTGCCAATCCAGTGGGTGTAAAATGGTGCGATCTTACGAACATTTTTGGTTACTGCTAACATTGAGAGCATTTTCTTCTGTTTATTGGCCATTTGTGTTTCCTTTTCTATGACCCTTTGAATTCTGAACCACATAAATATATTACCTGTCCAAAATATTTATTTATTAAAATGGGCCTGTAATAACTCATTTCTCATATACAAAGGGCCTACCACTTTACACACAAATATCATCTCTGAACAGTGTCACAATACATAAAATTGCTAACAATACATTTGTGAGTGTTATGAGCTGAACCACATTCCTCATTCGTCTGGTTGGGCGTGGTGGTTCATGCCTGTAATCTCAGCACTTTGGGAGGCCGAGGCCAGCAGATCACAAAGTCAAGAGATCGAGACCATCCTGGCCAACATGGTGAAACCCCGTCCTTAGTAAAAATACAAAAATTAGCTGGGCATGGAGGCATGCGCCTGTGATCTCAGCTAGTCGGGAAACTGAGGCAGGAGACTCCCTTGCACCCAGGAGGCGGAGGTTGCAGTGAGCCGGGATCACACCACTGCATTCCAGCCTGGGCAACAGAGCAAGTTTGAAACTCAAAAAAAGTTTATTTGTAAGCCTTATCCTCCAATACCTCAGAATGTAACCATATGTGGAGATAAGGTCTTTTAAGAGGTGATTGAAGTTAAAATGAGGTCTTTAGGGTGGGCCTAATCCAATCGGACTAGGGTCCTCATAAGACGAGGATGTTAGGACACAAACACACAGACCAAAGGGCAACCATGTGAAGACGCAGGGAGAAGGGTCCCTCTGTAAGCCCAGAGAGAGGCCCTGGAAGAACCCATCTCATCAGCACCTTGATCTTGGACTTCCAGCCTCCAGACCCATGAGACAATAAATGTCTATTGTTTCAGCCACTCAGTCTGTGCATCCAGTACAGGGAGCAAACTACAGTGTACACAGCATCTCCACATCCTCATTTCAGCTACTCATTCATCATCAAATATCAGCAGAGCACATCCTGGGTCTAAGGGCACTTTTCATTGTTAAATCCTCACTGCAGTCTTTTAAGGCAGGAATAACTACTCCTGTTTTTAAAATGAAGAAACTAGCTGGGTGCGGTGGCTCATGTCTATAATCCCAGCACTTTGGGAGGCCAAGGTGGGAGGCTTGCTTGAGCCCAGGAGTTCGAGACCAGCCTCGGCAACACAATGAGACCCTGTCGCTACAAAAAATTTAAAAACTAGCTGGGCATGGTGGTACATGCCTGTAGTCCCAGCTACTTGGGAGGCTGAGGTGGGAGAATTGCTTCAGCCTAGGAGGCAGAAGTGGCAGTGAACTAAGACTGCACCACTGCACTCCAGCCTGGGCCACAGAAGGAGACCCTGTATCAAAAAAAATAAATAAAATAAAACGAGGAAACCAAGGCTCACTATCTTTAAGTGAGTGCAAAGGAGGATAACCAGAATGACAAAGAAATTGAAACCTCCATATGAGGGGCCAGAGAAAACTCAGGCAGAGGTAATCATCATGTTTACATGAAGAGAAGCTATCATGGGAGACAGCCCTTTATAGCCCTTCTTTATAGCCTTAAGGGATGGAACGATGGTGAATAGGAAAAAACCTCAGGCACACAAATTTCACCTGAATAGGAAGAAAACCATTGTCACAGTCAGACTGGTCTAAAGACAGGGCAAGGCATTTGGGGAATAATGAATCATCCCTATAGAAGCTGGATAGCCACTTAATTCGGGCTGGCGTGTGTGTGTGTGTGTGTGTGTGTGTGTGTGTGTGTGGTGAGATTCAAGCTTCAGGTGTGAGGTTGGATGACAGGACATCAAAGGTCTCTTCCTGTCCCAAGAGTCAATGGTGTGTCTGAGACCAGGTGACAGGTAAGCAGTGGACTCTGATTCCCAAATCTCTCCACCACACTGAGCTGCCTTTAAACAGATAAGTGGCTGGACAAATGAGCTCCAAGGATGGTAGGATTCACTCAGCCGCCTGGGGACGGGACACAGTGACAGGGAGTCTATACAGCTTTTGAAATGAGAGAATGAATTCCTCATCTTTCCCTTTTCAGAAGTCTGGTGCATGCCTTTTTGGAAGTTTCAGGAGCAGGTAGGCAGCTGGAAGTAGTAGGGAAGGAGCCGTGTTAAGAAGCCGCCAAGCACCAACTCCCCCATGTGTTTCCTCCTTAATTAATCTTCTGCATTAGTTCCAGCTGTAAGATGACTTTTCCCCCCTCCATTTTACAGATGTGGAAATTGACACTTAAAGAGTCTATGGGGCCGGGGTGTGGTGGCTGACGTCTGTAATCCCAGCACTTGGGGAGGTCGAGGCCAGTGGATCACGAGGTCAGGAGATCGAGACCAGCCTGGCCAACATGGTGAAACCCCGTTTCTACTAAAAATACAAAAATTAGCTAGACACGGTGGCAGGCATCTGTAATCCCAGCTACTCGGGAGGCTGAGGCAGGAGAATCACTTGAACCCGGGAGGCAGAGGTTGCAGTGAGAGGAGATTGTGCCACTGCACTCCAGCCTGGGTGACAGACGAGACACTATCTCAAAAAAAAAGAGGCTATGGAACTGTCCAGACTTACAAAGCTAAGTCACAGCAGTGACCTTCACTAAATCACCTAACTTCAGGATTTTTTTAAAGAGAAACAGGGCCTCGTTCTGTCACCCAGGCTGGAGTATAGTGGCACAATCACAGCTCACTGCAGCCTGCAACTCCTGGGCTCAAGTAATCCTCTGACATCAGCCTCCCAGTAGCCAGGACTACAGGCATGTGCCACCATGCCCATCTAATTTTTTAAGGTTTTGTAGAGATGGGGTATTGCTATATTGTCCAGGCTGGTCTTGAACTCCTGTCCTTAAGAGATCCTCCCTCAGCCTCTCAAAATGCTGGGATTATAGGCATGAGCCACTGTGTCAGGCCTCCCTTTTGACATCTTGTTGCCCAAAGGCTATCTAAATGCAAACAGTTTTGATTTCTTTTCTGATTTCTGTAAATCCAGACTGCTATCCTTCAGTAAAAAGCCCAGGATAAGCAAGTCTTCTCAGAGAGGACTTGTATGCCAGGAGGGGATAGGACAGGGGCACTTCCTTCTTATTCTCTGATTCAGACAATTAACAGGTGAAGTATATGCTTCCAACCCTGGATTCCAACCAGACGGCCGCCCTTGGTCTTCTCCCTAATGAAATTCTCCAGGAAGAGAACTAGTGCTTCCTTCTCCTGCAAATGTGGTCCTCTCTTCCTTCCTTCACTGAACACTTTTATTCCAGAAGAGAATAATGCTCCCTTCTAGCAGAATCTCAGCGGAGAAGGGCAACTGCACTAGCTACAGCAGAGAGGCCTGAATGGGCCCGTTTCAAGCTGAATGATCTATTCAGCCTTCATTGATCAGCAAACTGGCTGAGAGCCCTTTGAGCTAGCCAGGAACGTGGCATCGGAGCAGGGAGTCCTCTGTGCTCTTCCTCTTCGTGTGTGTGTGTGTGTGTGTGTGTATGTGTGTGTGTTGTGGGGGAGGGGTGTGCGTGCATCCAAGGCAAAATATAACTCCTATTTTAGTCTGAGTCCCACCCTCATTGGTTAGGACACGTAAACATGGGGCGGGCAGCGGTTCTCCCAGACAGTAAAGAGGCTGAGGGGGAGGATCAGGATCATTGTTTTCCCCTGGAGCTGGAAGGCTAGACGAATCCACTCCCCAATTCAGCTGGTTCTGCCAGAGAGAGGAAGCTGGGAAGGTTCCAGAACAGGAAGGAACTTCTTCACTCTATCAGCTTTTCTTTGACTTCTGGGGGCTTCAAAGGCCTTCCTCCTCCTACAGAGGTCAGAATCCAGGTCCTTTCCGCTGCAATCCTGTCCCAGAACTAAAGAACGGCACATCTTTAAGCTCTGGGTCCATAGGGCTGAGCTTTCCTCTCTCCTCTCAAACTTGGCCTCAAGAATTCCTTTCTCCACAGTCCAGTTCCACCCTCTCCTGCACCCCTGACTTATCTGCCATATTATTTCCGCCATCCAACCGTCATGGAACTCAGAACAGAGCACACTCCATTGTTACAGATAACCCACCGAAGGGGTAGAGAGTTACAGAACAAAGAGAAGAAACAGTTGTTTCCCTCAGGAAGTTTAATTTAGATCAGGTGAGTACAAGGCTAAACCACTTAAATACAAAATTTATGAGCCAGTGCCCTGCACAAAGCACATGTCTTGCAGGTCAGACCTGGGGACCACTGCTGGGGATGACTTTCATGCCTGCGTTTTAGGAATGACCTCGCAGAGGAGGCCAGCAATCCGCTGTCACGCGGAGGAGTGCCAGGCTGCCATCAGGTTTACAGGGGAAGCTGTGGTGTGACCGGCACGGGACGCTATGTCCACTAAGCACAGGAGCAAATGCAGAGATCCAGTGGCAGCTGGGTAGAAGGGAGGGACTGATGCTGTAATACCAGACACAGGGAGAGGAGATTGCACAGAGGGAGATCATCCCACTGTCAGGGACCAGGTAGTGTTTGTCACATTCCACGGGTCCAGTGGCACAAAATCCCCAGAATGGGGAACACAATGAAAATAGACACAGCCAGGCAGAGGCTGCTTACCTGCCGAGTGACCTTGGACAACCCTTCAAGCTGGTTGGGACTCAGTTTTCTCACCTAGGTGAGGAGGGGGTTGGATTTGATCAGTGATTTCCTGAATTTTAGACCGGTCTAGTTAACTAAAAGTTTGGGGGACTAACTTTTCATGCTGCCAAAAAAGAATATTTTAAAAATATCACCATCACTATCAGTTTTAAAAAGAAAGCACATTTCAGTACTAAAAAAGTACATGAGGCTGGGCGCAGTGGCTCACGCCTGTAATCTCAGCACTTTGGGAGGCCAACGTGGGCAGATCACAAGGTCAGGAGTTTGAGATCAGCCTGACCAACATGGTGAAACCCCGTCTATACTAAAAATACAAAAATTAGCCAGGCATGGTGGCACATGCCTATAATCTCAGCTACTCAAGAGACTGAGGCAGGAGAATTGCTTGAACCCAGAAGGCAGAGGTTGCAGTGAGCAGAGATCGCGCTACTGCACACCAGTCTGGGTGACAGAGTGAGACTCCGTCTCAAAAAAACAAAACAAAACAAAAAAGTAGATGAGACATTATCTTAGAATACTAAGGAGAGGCCTTTAAAGAAATTCAGCTATATGGAAAACTCCACTACATGACTGTACTTTTCTCATTTCATCGAAGACTCTTGAAAGCTTCATTATGGAGGGAAACTGATTCAAGAATAGATGACTCCAGAGGAGCTTCCTAGCTCCAAAGGTTTCAAGATTTGAATCTCACCTGAGCAAATCACCTAACCTTTGAACTTCTACACAATGAGGGTGGCTCAATGAGAGAATATAGATAGGTACTGGGTGTTTCACCAAGGCTGCAGCATAGTAATAACTCTCAGAGAATGGTGACTGATGTACTGTCTGCAGGTGATCCCTGACACCTGGAAAGAAAGTTATCATTCCTCTTGTTTAGCCGTTCCAATTTCTCCTGTGTCCTGGGGTGCCCAAGAAGCTTCCTCTAGGGATTTCCTGTAGCTGTGAAGGTCTGGGCAGGGTGCTACAGGCAGAAAGCTGGGAGATACCCCCTACTTCTTGAACTGGAGGCAATAAATCACACAGGGGAGGAGCCGCACCTCACCCTTGCAGCACTTGTAGGTAAAAGTCTTTCAGTGGGCCCACACGGTGGCTCATGCCTGTAATCCCAGCACTTTGGGAGGCTGAGGGTGGGGATGGATCACTTGAGGTCAGGAGTTCCAGACCAGCCTGACCAACATGGTGATACCCTATCTCTACTAAAAATACAAAAATTAGCCAGGCATAGCATGCGCCTGTAGTCCCAGTTACACAGGAGGCTGAGGCTGGAGAATCACTTGAACCCAGGAGGCAGAGGTTGCAGTGAGCTGAAGATCTTGCCACTGCACTCCAGCCTGGACAACAGAGTGAGACCCAGTCTCAAAAAAATGTCTTTCAATGAACATATGTTAGATTTCACTTCTATCCTCTGAGGTCCAGAGACTCTATGCTTTACGCAGAAGAAAGAAGCTTGGCCGGGAGCGGTGGCTCAAGCCTGTAGGCCGGGCGCGGGGGCTCAAGCCTGTAATCCCAGCACTTTGGGAGGCCGAGACGGGCGGATCACGAGGTCAGGAGATCGAGACCATCCTGGCTAACACTGTGAAACCTCGTCTCTACTAAAAAAAATACAAAAAACTAGCCAGGCATGGCGGCAGGCCGCTGTAGTCCCAGCTACTCGGGAGGCTGAGGCAGGAGAATGGCGTAAACCCAGGAGGCGGAGCTTGCAGTGAGCTGAGATCCCGCCACTGCACTCCAGCCTGGGTGACAGTGAGAATCCTTCTCAAAAAAAAAAAAAAAAGAAAGACGCTGTATGTGCATACTTTTAATAGACCCCACCCCAGGCTATGGGCTCCAGAATTTCGCAACAGATCAGCCAGGAGGGAAGGGAGGTATTCTTCCCTAGAGCTGTCATTGTGGTGACAGAAACAATTGAGGGAGCAGCTCCCAACCCAGCCCCAGGATCCGGGTCCAGCAGACCCAGAGAGTCTGCCCTGGTTGCACAGACCGTGGTGGGACTGTCTGGAGGAACTGTTGTCTGAAGACAATGCAGCCCATGTGACAAGCCCTAATGAGTCCCTTCTGGAATCCCACAATGGCCAAGTGGCACAGGCTCCCTGAATAGGTCGCTGTTTTTCAGCAGCGACAGGGGCTGTGTTGTGGCAATCTCCTCTCTTATTCTACCACCGGCAATCTCTCTTCTTTTCCTTTCTTTCTTACCTTTGTCTTTTACCTACTTTAACTCTCCTGTTCCCTTTTGATCTCTTCTTTCTCCTCCATCCTCCTGATTTCTGTTGTTTCTTAGACACAAAATCACCCTTCCTTTCTGCCCTGTGGTTGCCCCATTCCTGGATCACAGAGCTGAACAATTGCTGCAGCATGTATCCCCTCTCCTTCCCGGGGACTGCTTTTATTTATTTATTTATTTATTTGAGACAGAGTCTAACTCTGTTGCCAGGCTGGAATGCAATGGCGCGATCTCGGCTCAGTGCAACCTCCACCTCCCTGGTTCAAGTGATTCTCCTGCCTCAGCTTCCTGAGTAGCTGGGATTACAGGCATGCACCACCACACCTGGTTAATTTTTGTATTTTTATTTTGTATTTTATTTTATTTTATTATTTGAGATGGAGTCTCGCTCTGAGTCTTGCTCTGTCGCCCAGGTTGGAATGCAGTGGGGCCATCTTGGCTCACTGCAAGCTCCGCCTCCTGGGTTCACGCCATTCTCCTGCCTCAGCCTCCCAAGTAGCTGGGACTACAGGTGCCTGCCACCACGCCCGGCTAATTTTTTGTATTTTTAGTAGAGACAGGGTTTCAACATGTTAGTGAGAATGGTTTTGATCTCCTGACCTCGTGATCCGCCTGCCTTGGCCTCCCAAAATGTTGAGATTACAGGCCTGAGCCGCCGTGCCCAGCCCCTAATTTTTGTATTTTTAGTAGAGACGGGGTTTTGCCATGCTGGCCAGGCTGGTTTCAAACTGCTGACCTCAAGTGATCCGCCCGCCTTGGCCTCCCAAAGTGCTGGAACATAGAGGAGTGAGCCAGGGCGCCTGCCCTGGGGCTGTTTTTAAACCCTGCTTTCCCTGCTGCTGGGAGTGTGGAATAGTCAGCGCATCTCTGTGATTGAAAGGAAAAGCCCCTGTGATATAAGTTAGTTGTGTGTGCTGCCATGCCATGCCCTCATATTAAAGTTCTCTAAGCACCAGCAGGATGGCTTCTTTTTCTCTGCCATTATGGAGAAATGGAAAGTTCTGATCTAGAAAGTACACAATTGGGTATGTTTGCCTTCCTGCTCTTCCTTCCTTGATTGGCAGTGACAGGGGTCATGGGCAGCAGAGACTGAGCCAATCATGGGCACCGGGGGCCCCTCCCAGCCCAGGCCACACTTTAGGGCATCTCTTGGGTGCCTTCCCTACAGCCTGGCTGGCTGGCTTCAGCTGTGAATCAGTCTGTAAGAAGCCTCACTGCTGGGGAGGGTTTCCTCTGCCGCTGCCAGCTTTCCTTCACCATCCACCCCTCAGCCTGCACTCTCCACCCCCACCTGACCTCTTCAGAACCAGAGCTGTGGAAAAATCAGCCTTGATGAATGGAGATTACAGGACTCTGTGTGTTATAAAATGTGGTCAGGAAATGCTGAGGGTCCTCCTGAGCTCACTAGTGGATTCCCTAGAGAAGGATAATACAATTGAAGAGGAATTGAAAGGAGCTTTCCAAAGAGAAAGAAGAAAGGCAGCAGTTTCTGTCCAGGAGGGGAGATGTGGCAGAGGACAGAAGCCAGGGCCAGAGCACTGCAGCCACTCCATCAATCTGCAGCTTTCCATCACTTCAGCCCTGGCAGTGACGCTGAGGGGAAGGGAAATCTGAGGCCAGAGAGTGAGAGGACAGAGAGCACAAGAGATTGCCAAGGAAGTTATTGAGAAAAGGGATTTGAGAATCACCAATGCGTTTCAGGCTCCTAGATTGCTCGCCCTTCTTTCTGTGCCTCAATCATGTTTTCTTTGATATCTGTCATTATGACACCCGGATGCAGGATGAAATGTTCAGTGAGGATAGAACAAAGGAAGACCATTGATGAAAATAAGGAGGGCAAAGGGGGCAGGACCTCCCCACACCTCCTTTTATTTTTTAAGAGACAGGGTCTTGCTGTGTCTCCCAGGCTGGAGTATAGTGGTGTGATCATAGCTCGCTGTAGCTTTGACCTCCTGGGCTCAAGGGATCCTCTTGCCTCAGCCTCCCAAGTTGCTGGGACTACAGACACATACCACCATGCCCAGCTAATTTTTAAATTTTTTATAGAGACATAGTCTCCAACTCCTGGCCTCAAGCAATCCTCTTACCTCAGCCTCCCAAAGCACTGGGATCACAAGTGTGAATCACTGTGCCTGGCCCCCACCTCTTTAGATCCAAACTGGCACCAATCTGGGTGGCAGCTTCAGAATGGCTCTGTGGAGAGGTGAGCCTGGTACCACCCCCAAATGTCTAAACAATAAACCAGAGGGTAGTTCAGGCTTTCTTGCCCATCGGTGACTCCTGGTATCCCGCACAGCAGCTCAGGTAAAGGTGCTCCACATCTAATGAGCACCAACCCAGTTAAAAAGCCCTGAGCTTTACATTCTCCTAACCCCACAAATCCACTTTACAGTTGAGAAAATTGAGGTGCAGAGAGGCTGCTAAATTTGCCAAAGTGACAAAAGAAAAAATTTGTACCTTGGACAGATGGATGTTTACCCAGTTCCAAGGAGAATATTGGAAAGTCAGTGAAGCAAAATGCTAAGGAGGGTTGCAGTTATTCTGTGTATTTGATTAAGGATAGTCTCATTTAGATCCTCTGAAGGGCTTTAGAATTTAAATAAAAGGCCACCTGAAGCAGAAACAGGAACAGGAAGGTAGGAAGGGTGCATAACTGCTCCCCAGTCCCAGGACAAAGCCCACTTAGCCAGGACCAGGGGGACGGACCACATCATTGTCTGGACAAAGTTATGTAGGCATTTATTGTCCCAATGTGTGCTCCAACGATCCTCTATCTGTCATCAATCCTCTGTTTTTGCTGCCACCAACACATGATAATCTAATCTGGAAGTAAAAAAAAAAAAAAAAAAGCAGTGGAATATCTGTAGAAACAAACATCATGAAATGTCCTGGCTCCCTTCCCAGGGCTTCAATAAAAATGCAGGAAGGAAGAAGCCACAGAGCGGAGTCCACATCAGCAAGTCCTTCCTGAGTCTCCATTAAGTACTCAGGAGAGGACTGTGCAGCTTCAGTGTGGATTGCCAGGTGCTGTTGCAGAGGGGACCCTCCTGGTGGAGGAACAGGCTTAAGGATGAACAGGGGACAGAGATGTGTTGAGTATTTGTATTCCTGGATTGTTCTCTTTTCTTTGCCCCCATATTCAACGTTTTGACATAACAAACTTTCTTCCTGGCCAGGCACGATGGCTCACGCCTGTAATCCCAGCACTTTGGGAGGCCGAGGCAGGTGGATCACCTGAGATCAGAAGTTTGAGACCAGCCTGGCCAACATGGTGAAACCCCGTCTCTACTAAAAATACAAAAAATTAGCCAGGCATGGTGGCAGGCACCTGTAATCCCACCTATTCAGGAGGCTGAGGCAGGAGAATCACTTGAACCTGGGAGGTGGAGGTTGCAGTGAGCCGATATCGCACCACTGCACTTCAGCCTGGGCGACAGAGCGAGACTCCGTCTCAAAAAAAAAAAAAAAAACTTTCTTCCTGATTGTTTTAAAACTTCACTGCACTTAAAAACTTGGTTTTGAATTATGGTATGAAGTACAGCTCTAATTTGGGCAACTAGTGACCTGTGTTCTACTCGGGAAGCTGGGAGGCAGGGACAGGAGATCTTTCACAGAAGTGAGGAACACAACAGCCAAACAGAAAGTTTATGGTGAGAAACCTGACAGTGAAGTCAGAGACAAAACCATATCTTTTTTCTTTTACTTTTTCTTTTCTTTTCCTTCTTTCTTTCTCTTTTTCTTTCTTTCTTTCTTTTCTTTTCTTTTCTTTTCCTTTTCTTTTTCTTTTTCTTTTTTTTGACATAGGTTCTCGCTATGTTGCCCAAGCCAGTCTCCCACTACTGGGCTCAAGTGATCCAACCCGCCTGGCCTCTCAAAGTGCTGGGATTACAGGCATTAGCCACTATGCCCAATCAAAATCGTTTCTTTAATCAGAAGACTACCTACCCCTTGCTCCTCTACTAAAAATTCTGAAAGGCTGGGCAAGGTGGCTCACACCTATAATCCCAGCACTTTGGGAGGCCAAGGTGGGCAGATCACGAGATCAAGAGATGGAGACCATCCTGGCCAATATGGTGAAACCCCATCTCTACTAAAAATACAAAAATTAGCTGGGCATGGTGGCGTACGCCTGTAATCCCAGCTACTGGGGAGGCTGAGGCGTGAGAGTCACTTGAACCCGGGAGGCGGAGGTTACAGTGAGCCAAGATTGCACCACTGCACTCCAGCCTGGTGACAGAGTGAGAGTCCATCTCAAAAAAAAAAAAAAAAAAAAAAAAAAATTCTGAAAGACAGAAGGAGGTGGAACTATAGGCAGGCAGAAGGCATGCAAAAAGATACAAATGAAAAATAAACTCGAAACATACCTAGCAGAAAGCACACTTGATTTGAAAGATTCTATCTCAGTTTTCTGTGGACCTATTCATAACACAGAAATATGGTTTCTTTTTTTTTTGAGACGGAGTCTCGCTCCGTCGCCCAGGCTGGAGTGCAGTGGCCAGATCTCAGCTCACTGCAAGCTCTGCCTCCCGGGTTTACGCCATTCTCCTGCCTCAGCCACCCGAGTAGCTGGGATTAAAGGTGCCCGCCACCTTGCCTGGCTAGTTTTTTGTATTTTTTAGTAGAGACGGGGTTTCACAGTGTCAGCCAGGATGGTCTCGATCTCCTGACCTCGTGATCCTCCCGTCTCGGCCTCCCAAAGTGCTGGGACTACAGGCTTGAGCCACCGCACCCATCTAGAAATATGGTTTCTTAAAATACAGTTTCTGCACTGGTGGGTTAAGTCTCCTCAAGAATGCCTCCCACATTTTCACTGGCCCCTGCTTTAGCATGAACTCATAATTCCTGAACACCATCTCCAAGTGGGCTGGCAGAACCGGAGCAGGCAGGGTGGTTTTGAAACCTAGGGACACCCTTAGTAACACTGAGATTTGGGCACACAGGGGTCAGATTTCAGCTCTTTTTTTTTTTTTTTCTGTCATCCCACCACCTCCCTCAACACACACACACTTCACAAGATCCTATGAAGTGGAACTGTTTCAGAAAAATGGTACTGGTGTTGATTCAAGCAGATTACTAACAAGTTCTCTCTAAAAATGCACACTCAAACTGTTACAATTCTGTTTGGTGTGGTTTAAACTTTTTTTTCTAATAGTTGAATTTTTAAAGAAAGAGGGGTTTTAAATTCCCTTCTGTAGACACTGTTAATCAAGAACAGCCTCTTTTCCCACATGGACTGGCTGGACATGAACGCTCTGGAGTCAGCCTATCTGCATTGATAGGCTTGCTTCCTTACATAATGACTTGGGGAATTATGTAGCCTCAGTTTTCTCACCCGTGAATTGGGAGCTAACAGTTGCATCTGTGAGGCTGAAATGGGATAACTTCTATAAAACCATTTACCATAGTACCAACTCATAGTAAGTATTCATTAAATAGTAGCTATCATGACTTCAAAATAAAACATACCCCCAAAAAGGCTTATGTAGAGAGATAAAATCTAATACTGTGACATTTATTTATTTATTTATTTATTTATTTATTTATTGAGACACGATCTTCCTCTGTTACCCAGGCTAGAGTACAGTGGCATGAACACGGCTCACTACAGCCTTGACCTCCTGGGCTCCAGGGATCCGCAGCCTCTCAAAGTGCTGAGATTACAGGCCACCACGCCTGGTCCACTATTTGTATTTTCTATACAGGCATACCTTGGAGATATTGTAAGTTCGATTACATTCTACCACAATAAAGCTAATATTGCAATAAGGTGAGTTGCGTGAATGTTTTGGTTTCCCAGTGCATATAAAAGTTACGTTTGGCTGGGTGCGGTGGCTCACGCCTGTAATCCCAGCACTTTGGGAGACCTAGGTGGGTCAATCACCTGAGGTCAGGAGTTCAAGACTAGCCTGGCCGACATGGTGAAACCCCGCCTCTACTAAAAAATACAAAAATTAACTGGGAGTGGTAGCACGTGCCTGTAGTCCCAGCTACTTGGGAGGCTGAGGCAGGAGAATCGCTTGAACCCAGGAGGTAGAGGTTGCAGTGAGCCGAGACTGCATCTGCACTCCAGCCTGGGCTACAGAGCGAGACTCCATCTCAAAAAAAAAAAAAAAAAAATTAACCAGGTGTGGTGGCACGCACCTGTTGTCCCAGCTACTCAGGAGACTGAAGCAGGAGAATTGCTTGAACCCAGGGGGTGGAGGTTGCAGTGAGCTGAAATAGTGCCACTTCACTCCAGCCTGGGCAAAAGAAGGAAACTCCAACCCTGTCTCTACCAAAAATACAAAAATTAGCTGGGCGTGGTGGTACACGCCTGTGATCCCAGCTACACAGGAGGCTGAGGTATGAGAATTGCTTGAACCCGGGAGGTGGCGGAGGTTGCAGAGAGCCGAGATCGCACAACCGCACTCCAGCCTGGGCAACTCCATCTCAAAATAAAAAAAAGAAACCACTCTCTTTGCTCATCCATAAGAAGCAACAAACAGCTCCCCATCCGTTCACGTTCTATCATGAGCTTGTAGCAATTCAGTTACATCTTCAGGTTCTACTTCTAATTCTAGTTCTCTTCCTATTTTCACCACATCTGCAGTTACTTCCTTCACTGCAGTCTTGAACCCCTCAAAGTTATTCATGAGGGTTGGCATAAACTTCTTCTAAACGCTGATTAATGTGAATATTTTGACCTTCTCTTATGAATCTCAAATGTTCTTCACGGGATGTAGAATGGTGAATCCTTTCCAGAAGGTTTTCCAGTTGACTTTGCCCAGATCCATTGGAGGAATCACTAAGACCGCTATCGCCTTATAAAATGTGTTTCTTAAACAGTAAGACATGAAAGTTAAAATTACTCCTTGGTCTACGACTACAGAATGGATTCTGTATTAGCAGGCATGAAAACATTTATCTCCTTGAACATCTCCATCAGAGCTCTTGAGTAACCAAGTACATTGTCAATGAGCAGTAACACCTTTAAAGGAATCTTTTTTTTTTCTGAGCAGTAGGTCTCAGCAGTGGGCTTTATTCAGTAAACCACCAGGTGCGGTTGTTCAGGCCTCTAATCCCAGCACTTTGGGAGGCCGAGGTGGGCGGATCATGAAGTCAGGAGATCGAGACCATCCTGGCCAACATAGTGAAACTCCGTCTCCACTAAAAATACAAAAATTAGCTGGGCGTGGTGGTGCGTGCCTGTAATCCCATCTACTCAGGAGGCTGAGGCTTGAACCTGGGAGTCGGAGGTTGAAATGAGCTGAGATCACACCACTGCACTCCAGCCTGGTGACAGAGCGAGACTCCTACTCAAAAAACAAACAAACAAACAAAAATTCAGTAAACCATGCTGTAAACAGATGTGCTGTCATTCAGGCTTTGTTATGCCATTTACTGAACACAAGCAGAGTAGATTTAGCATAACTTCTAACAGCAATAGGATTTTTGAAATGGTAAATGAACACTGGCTTCGACTTAAAGTCACCAGCTGCATTACCTCCTAACAAGAGTCAGCCTGTCCTTTGAAGTTCTGAAGCCAGACATTGACTTATCTATAGCTAGAAAAGTCCTAGATTACATCTTCTTCCAGTAGAAGGCTGTTTTATCTACATTAAAAAATCTATGATCTTAGCTAGATCTTCTGGATGACTTGCTGCAGCTTCCACATCAGCACTTGCTGCTTCACCTTGCACCTTTATGATATGAAGATGGCTTGTTTCCTTAAATTGAAACAGCCTCTGCTAGTTTCCAGCTGTTCTTTCACTGTTTCCTCACCATCCTCAGCCTTCATAGAATTGAGGAGAGTTAGGGCATTGCTCTGGATTAGGCTTTGGCTTAAGGGAATGTTATGGCTGGTTTGATCTTCTATCCAGATCACCCAAACTTTCTCCATATTAGTAATAATGCTGTTTTGCTTTTGTATCATTCATATGTTCACTGGAGCAGCACTTTTTTTTTTTTTTTTTTTTTTTTGAGACAGAGTCTCACTCTGTCACCCAGGCTGGAGTGCAATGGCATGGTCTCAGCTCACTGCAACCTCTAACTCCCGGATTCAAGTAGTTCTCCCGCCTCAGCCTCCAGAGTAGCTGGGACTACAGGGGCGTGCCACCACACCCAGCCAATTTTTGTTTTTTTAGTAGACATGGAGTTTCACTATGTTGGCCAGGCTGGACTCGAACTTCTGACCTCATGATCCACCCACCTCGGCCTCCCAAAGTGCTGGGATTACAGATGTGAGTCACCGCACCCAGCCTCACTTTTAATTTTTTTAAAGAACTTTTGGCTGGGTGTGGTAGTTTACATCTGTAATCCCAGCTCTTTGGGAGGCCGAGGCAGGCAGATCACCTGAGGTCAGGAGTTCAAGACCAGTCTGGCCAACATGGCAAAACCCTATCTCTATTAAAAATACAAAAAGTAGTTGGGTATGATGGCACATGCCTGTAATCCCAGCTACTCTCAGAAGGCTGAAGTGGGAGAATCACTTGAACCTGGGAGATGGACATTGCAGTGAGCTGAGATAGCACAGCTGTACTTCAGACTGGGGACAGACCGAGACTCCATCTCAAAAAAAAAAAAAACACAAAAACACTTTTCCTCTGCATTCACAACTCGACTAACCATTTGGCACAAGAGACCTGGGTCTGGGCCTATCTCACTTTTTTTTTTTTTTTTTTTTTTTGGAGGCGGGGTCCTGTTTCTTCGCCCCGGGTGGGGTGCGGGGGCTGGATCTCAGCTCACTGCAAGCTCCGCCTCCCAGGTTTACGCCATTCTCCTGCCTCAGCCTCCGGAGTAGCTGGGACTACAGGCGCCCGCCACCTCGCCCGGCTAGTTTTTTGTATTTTTAGTAGAGACGGGGTTTCACCATGTTAGCCAGGATGGTCTCGATCTCCTGACCTCGTGATCCGCCCGTCTCAGCCTCCCAAAGTGCTGGGATTACAGGCTTGAGCCACCGCGCCCGGCCCTATCTCACTTTTTAACATGCCTTCCTCACTAAGCTTAATCATTTCTAGCTTTGGATTTAAAGTGAAAAACATGGAATTCTTCCTTTCACTTGAACACTTAGGAGCCATTGTAGGATTATTAATTGACCTAATTTCAATATTGTGGTATCTCAAGGAATAGGCAGGTCCAAGGAAAGGGAGGGGTGGGGGTCAGCCAGTCAGTAGGGCAGTTGCAACACATATTTATCGATTCAGTTCACTGTTTTATATGGGTATGATTCATGGTGCCACAAAACAATGACAATAATGAAAAGATCACTGATCATAGATCACCATGACAGACATAATAATAATGAGAAAGTGTGAAATTTTGCAAAATTACCAAAATGTGACCCAAAGACATGAAGTGAGCACACTCTGCTGGAAAAATGGTGCCGATGGCCCTGCTTGACACAGGGTTGCCACAAACTTTCCATGCTTAAAAATCGCACTAATTAGGAAGTACAATCAAGCAAAGCACTGGCGGATGCGTTGGCTCAAACCTGTAATCCCAGCACTTTGGGAGGCTGAGGCGAGTGGATCACAAGGTCAGGAGTTCAAGACCAGCCTGGCCAATATGGTGAAACCCCGTTTCTACTAAAAATTAGCCAGGCGTGGTGGCACGTGCCTGTAGTCCCAGCTACTCGGGAGGCTGAGGCAGAAGAATTGCTTGAATCCAGGAGCTGGAGGCTGCAGAGCCAAGATCATGCCACTGTATTCCAGCCTGGGCAACAGAGCAAGACTCTGTCTCAAAAAAAGCAAAGCACCATCAAACAAGGTCCGTCTGTATATCTCTCAGAAAATAAGCTCACATGCTTGGAAACCTATCAGAGCCAGACAAGTGGTGTTAGGAACACAGCCGCAAATACTTGGCCTCTATCTAGCCTCAGCAAGAAACATCCCGGAAGAACTAAGGGGATTTAACACCCATGCAGATTACTTTCTAGATAGGCCTGAGAAATCCATCCCAGCTGACTCAGCAAAGAGATACCTACAGACCCCCCTCATCTGTTAACCAAAACCCTATATTGGCTGCAGGGCACTGTCGTGGTATGCCTGGCTTCTCCTAGGCTGGGCAGGCCTCATAAAGGTGCCCTGCAAGTTCTCTGCACTCAATGGCATGGAGAAAACCAGGCTTCGGTGAAGATAGGCAGTCAGAGGCATCTCCAGCCCTTCCAGAACCCAAACTATTCTTCAGTCATCCGGGATATCAGGAGATCAGCTTTCATGTTGTCCCTCTTTCTCTTTTGATGACTAAGAAGGCTTCTTTTTTCTTGTCACCCAGGCCGGAGTACAATGGCGCGATACAAAAGTTAGCTGGGCGTGGTGGCATGAGCCTGTAATCCCAGCTATTCTGGAGGCTGAAGCAGGAGAATTGCTTGAACCCAGGAGGCGGAGGTTGCAGTGAGCTGAGATAGCGCCATTGTACCCCAGATTGGGTAACAAGAGCGAAAATCTGCCTCAAAAAAAAAAACCAGTCACCATTATTATTATTATGTTTTGCTTATTAGAAAACCAGTACACAATCAGGGCCAGGGTGCCTTGGAACACGCTGGAAGAAGGCCACTTCCTCTAGGCAAAGGCAGCCGGGCAGTAGCACATAGGATTCCAGCCCAGAACACAACCTCCTCAACCACATGGACAGGCCTATAAAAAAAACTCCTCTCAAAAAAGTCAAACAATTTAAAGGTACATAAAAAATGGGCCAGGCACAGTGCCTCATACCTGTAATCCTAGAACTTTGGGAGGCCAAGGTGGGAAAATCACTTGAGCTCAGGAGTTCAAGACCAGCCTGGGCAACATAACTAAACTCTGTCTCTACAAAATATTAAAAATTGTAAAATTGGCCAGCCATAGTAGCATGGACCTGTAGTCCCAGCTACTTGGGAGGCTGGGGCAGGAGGATCACTTGAGCCAAGGAGTTCAAGGATTCAGTGAGCTGTGATCACATCACTTCACTCCAACCTAGGCAACAGAGAGAGGTGGCTCAAAAAAATAGAGCCTGGCTCAAAAAACAAACTAAACCAAAGTATAAGCCTCTTATAATCACATTTCCAAAGAAAACCAGTATTAAAAATTTGGTTAACTATTTTGTTTTGTTTTGAATAATAAAATTCAGTTATGGGGAAATTTAACCTGAATGGGAGAACACCGTCTATTTTTAAATTATCTTCCTCTCTGACCCTACCCAGTCCAATATCACCAAAGGTTCTTAACAACCCAGGAGAAGTCAGTTGCAACTTAATTAGCATATCCTTGGATGGAATCCACTTCAAAGTTGAATCCTCAAGTATCTCAGTCTAACCCTGAAACTTTGATCTTTGTCCCTAGGCAGGGCAAAGCCTAAGGAACTGGGTCCTTCACTCCTGGGGGTGGAGGGGGGTTCTCAGAAATGCAAATTGTTCACTGTTCTGCCACTGTCTCCTCTGTCACCTCTCCAGACCCCAGCCTTTGGATGAGTGGCTTTAACTGGGAGAGGGTTTACAAGTCTGTGTCAGAAAGAGAAGAGCCTTTGGAGAACCCTGAAGAAACACAGAGGACAAAAGACCAGCTTGTTTGCAGTTAGTGTTCTGAAGGGAGTCACAATTCTAGACCAGCGAGCATAGCTGGAAGGATTCGCTGAGGTTTTATAGGCCCCCTTAGCTTCCCCATATGTGTTCTTGTCATTTTTCTCTTATTTCACAGTAAAACCTATAACAAAAAGGGCTGTTTATCTTGGGGTACATCAAGGAAGAGGGAGATGAGGGTGGAAAATATATCCTTTTCTGTAGCTGGTATTGGGGAACAAAGAATCTGGGGTAGAAGTGGGGGTAGAGATGGTAAATACATAGTAAAGCCACAAAGAAGACTGGGTGCAGTGGCTCACACCTGCAATCCCTGCACTTTGGGAGGCTGAGGCGAGTAAATGGCTTGAGCCCAGGAGTTCAAGACCAGCCTGGGCAACATAAGGAGACTACCACCTCCACAAAAAAATTCAAAAACCAGCTGGGCATGGTGGTGCATGCCCGTAGTACCAGCTACTTGGGAGGCTGAAGTGGGAGGATTGCTTGAGCCCAGGAGGTCGAGGCTGCAGTAAGTCAAGATCATGCCACTGCACTAAGTCAAGATCATGCCACTGCACTCCAGCCTGGGGAATAGACTGATGAACCTTATCTCAAAAAAAAAAAAAGCCACAAAGATATGCAGGCTCCAGAAGGTATCTTCCATCAAAGGAAAGTTCCTGGGCTAAAAAAATAATAATAATGACAACAATGACTACTATTTATTGAGCATTTACAATGTGCTGGACGCTTTGCCAAGTGCATTACATGCATTTTCTCATTTAATCCTTTCAACAGTCCTGGGAAGAACAGTTACCATTGTTATCTTCATTTCACCATCGAGCAAATGCAGTGTAGCTAACTAGCTTGCCCAAGATCACACAGCTAGCAATAAGTGGCAGAATCAGGACCCATGCTCAAAACCGTTTGACCCCAGAAACTAAGTTCATCCCTTCAGGGCAAAATAATTCAATGCTTCAATGATTACTAACTGTCTACCTCCCACCCCCACACCTCAACACATACTCTCCAGGCTTGCTTTCCTCAGCTATCCCAGATGAGTTTGTGGATTTTCATGTTGTCATCTTTCAAGATTCAGGCATCGCTTCCCCTGAGTCTTCTTCCTTCCTGATCTCTCCTCTTGCAGCCCCCTGCAGATGCCCCTGGGGGGCAATACATGTCATGTTTGCAGATGCCCCTGGGGGGCAATACATGGCAATACATGGACATGCAAGACAAGTGAGGTCCCCCAGGCTGTGCCCTCATCTCTCTCATCTTTGGATCCACTGTGCCCGGCACAGCGCCTGACACACAAGAAGTGCTCCCTGGCACCCCAAGGCTCCGTGAATAGATGTGGCATTCAGGCCAGACAGAGCTGAGCTGCCACGCAGCTCACTCCCTTTCTCACTCCAAATTGGCAGAAGAGAGTGAATGTTATTTACAAAAACACCAAGCCAAACAAGACCCTCCCTTCCCTGACACACTGAAGCTGCTCTGGGAACAGACAGGGGTCACCAAATGGTGGCCAGATGGTGACTGCCGCTCCATAACTCCAGGGGCCTGGGGCAAAAGGCTTGGCTGCCCACCTGCTCCCAGGACCTGTGAACGATCTACTTTGTAGGGAAAAACCCAGACAGTTCCCTCCTCCCAAAACCCCTTCTGCAACCAGCTCTCGGAGTGGAGACTCTGCCAGCTCTCACCACATCCTGGGGACTCTTGAAGCCTGGGCTGGAAGTTCTGCAACCTTGCCCCATGTCAATGGCACTTACTTTACCTGACTTCTTCCTTAACAGAGAGGTGTTCATTCTGCAGTATTGACCCAGAGTAGTGGGGTGATCACCCCTGGTAGGCACAGCTGAGCCCTAAAATAACTGAACCCAGACAGAGCAGGGGAGCCCTGGGGCAGAAGGAATGTGGGGAGAGGGGAAGAGGAGCTCCCTTCTACCAGGGAAAACTCTGAGGACACAAGTAACTGGAGGAACAGGGATTTCCTACAGTGTTCCCAAACAAAGAGAACTGGCGGGGCTTTGGGGAGAGCTCCGTTTCCCTTCGTTTCATTCAGCAGCGGTCTCCTCCTCCCACAGATGTGGGAGGCAACAGGCCCCCAACTGGTTATCAGGCCCTCCAGCATGAGGGCCTTTGTCTCCCCTTAGACATCTAGCTGGCAGGGCAAAGGGCCGACAAATCCTCCCTGACCCTCCCAGCTCTTTGTTATCTCAGAGGGAAGATTACATTTCTGTATGGGGAGGCAAGGTGCCAGGAGGCCTCGGGCAGGACAGAGACAGGCAGAGCTGCCGTCTGACCCCCATTGCCTGGATCAGCTCAGGGCTGCCCTAGGGACACTCTCCCTCCACTGGCCTGGGGCCCTTCCAGAAATGGGAGGGCTGCGTTTCAGAGAGGGGGAGGGGTACAGGAGTGGGACAGAAGGGGAGGTGGGCTGGAAGGATAAAAGCAGCCAACTCTCAATTATTCAGAAGCGTGTCTGCAGTGTGTGGACAGCCCATGCCTTCGCTGAGTTTCTCACCTTCTCTGTTCAGCTGCCATCAGCTCTTTCCCTGAGAAGTGGAGGAGGGAACCCTGGCAAGTTGGCCATTTGCTTTCATTTTGGCTTCTTAATGAATCTATAGAGGATTTTTCAGCAGCAGGCCCATGTCCCTCAACACCAAACAAGCATTTAGATCATTCTCTTTCTGTTTCAATCAAGAACGTATTCTTTAGCCTTTTCTTTGAGGTTCAATATACTCCTACAATGGTTCTAAATCATAAGAAAAAGGGGCTTGATTTAAAACCCCTTGTTCTGGGCCAGGCTCATGCCTGTAATCCAAGCACTTTGGGAGGCCAAGGTGGGCAGATTACCTGAGGTCAGGAGTTCGAGACCAGCCTGGCCAACATGGTGAAACCCTGTCTCTACTAAAAATACAAAAATCAGCTAGGCGTGATGGCAGGCGTCTGTAATCCCAGCTACTCAGGAGGCTGAGGCAGGAGAGTTGCTTGAGCCGAAGAGGCGGAGGTGAGCTGAGTGAGCTGAGATCATGCCATTGTACTCCAGCCTGGGTGAAAAGAGCAAGACTCCATCTCAGAAAACAAAAACAAAAACAAAAACAAAAACCTTGTTTGAGAAGAATTACGGAGAGGAAGGGTGATACACACTCCTTTAGGAACGAAGTAGAAAAATAGTAGCTGGGTGTTAACATTAAATGCTGGATTTTTTTCATGGCTTGTTTTCCCAATCATATTTCCTCAAATTGTATTTCCTCCTCTGGTAAGCCAGGTGGGTTATGCTTAGCAAGTCCATCAACGACAAATATACATGGAAAACCTCCTGAGTGGAATTGTTCAGACGCCTTAGATGAGATCCTTGCCCTAAAGCAGTTTAGAACCCAGTTAGAAAGAAAGCAGAGTAAGGAAAACCACTAACAAAGCTATGGTTAGTATCAACTCAGTGGATAGTCAGAAAGTGAGCAGGTGATCCAGGGACTGACAAAGCTGGGATGGGCAGGGAAGGCCTCTTGGGGGTAGGGTGTGAGTTTGGCCTTACAAGCCTGTGATGAGTATTTTTTTTTTTTTTTTTTTGAGACAGAGGCTCGCTCTCTCACTCAGGCTGGAGTGCAGTGGTGCCATCTCCACTCACTGCAAGCTCCGCCTCCCAGGTTCACGCCATTCTCCTGCCTCAGCCTCCCATGTAGCTGTGACTACAGGCGCCCGCCACCGCGCCCGGCTAATTTTTTTTTGTATTTTTAGTAGAGACGGGGTTTCACCGTGTTAGCCAGGGTGGTCTCGATCTCCTGACCTCGTGATCCGCCCGTCTCGGCCTCCCAAAGTGCTGGGATTACAGGCGTGAGCCACCGCGCCCGGCCGCCTGTGATGCGTATTAATTAAAATGCAGGAGGCCTAATGGGTGGGCAGCTTATTTAGGAGTATAAACCAAACCTGACCAGGAGCTGAAGGGTTAAATGGTGGCTTGTAGGGGAAAACCCTATAAACAGTGGCTGAAGTTCATTTATTCAACAAAGATATGAGTTCTTGTTTCTCATTTTCTGTTTTATATTATTTTGTTTTGAGACAGGGTCTTACTCTGTCACCCAGGCTGGAGTGTAGTGGCTGATTATAGCTCACTGCAGCCTCAAACTCCTAGGCTCAAGCCATCCTCCTTCTTCAGCCTCCACCTCCAGCTAATTTTTAAAAATATTTTGTAGAGACAAGGGCTCACTTTGCTTCCCAGTCTGGTCTTGAACTTCTGGCTTCAAGTGATCCTCCTGCTTTGGCCACCCAAGGTGCTGGGATTACAGGTGTGAGTTGTAATTTAGTTGTTTATTTATTCATTTGTTCAACAAATACTTATTAAATATTTGCTCTTTGGCCAGTCAAGGAATTTCATGAGTGTCTACTATGTGAACAACACTGTGTTGGCCACTAGTCTGTCACCTACTGGTGGATTAGAAAAATAACGCGAGGACCCTTTTCTTTTTTCTTTTTTTGAGACGGAGTCTTGCTCTGTTGCCAGGCTGGGGTACAGTGGCATGATCTCGGCTCACTGCAACCTCCACCTCCCGGGTTCAAGCGATTCCCCTGCCTCAGCCTCCCCAGTAGCTGGGATTACAGGCGAGCGCCACCATGCCTGGCTAATTTTTTTGTATTTTAGTAGAGGCGGGGTTTCACCTTGTTGGCAAGGATAGTCTCGATCTCCTGACCTCGTGATCCACCTGCCTCGGCCTCCCAAAGTGCTGGGATTACACGTGTGAGCCACCGCCCCCCCCCCAACTCTTTTCTTAAATTAGCCAGGGAGGCATGGGTGGGGTGGGTGAGGAATTGGGTGGGGGTAACTCATTCAGTATTCAAACTTCTACAAGTTTTGGGGATGAGGTGGGTGATGGTGAGGGAACAGGCCCTGCCACTAACTTACATAGTGACTTCTATTTGTGTAGTATTTTTGGTCCACCGAGAGCTATTATTTTATTTGCTTCTTATGATCATCTTGTGAAGGAGTATCAACTGATACCGCTGTTTTGATTTTATCAGATACATGATTTGTCCTACATCAAACTTCATAAATGATGGACAGAAAGGGGGAATCTTTCAGACCTAGTGCTGCTACTTCCCACCCCAACGGTGGCCTCAGCCTGGACTCTCACATCACAGGCCCCACGGAGACTTGGAAAAAATACAGGCTCTTGGCTCCTTCTTGGGACAGCCTGATTCCTCATGTCTGAGCAGGTCCATGAATTTGTATTTTTCAGACGTTCCCTAGAGGACCCGTGTCCATCTGGATTAGGAAACCACTATATTATACCACTCCGCGGCAAGACTCAGGGGGAAGCATTTAGCCGCTTTCCTGGGTTCCACAGTACTGGAGGGTGTTCTGAGTGGGCTGTGATTAATTTCCAAACCAACCACACCTCTCCCCTCAACTCCCACTTACTCTTTGCTTCCTAGACGTTCACTTCAGGCTGGAGACTTCTGGAGACCAAAAACATTGCTGTAGAATTTACAGGGTCCAGTTCCCGGTGGCGCACAAAACCTAAATTATGTGGCTGGGGAAAGCTGAGATCCAATGGAAGGGTTTGAGGAGGGGCTGACCTTCTCATAATAAAACCAGCTAGTATTTACTAAGTGTTAACTATGCGCCAGGCCCTCGTTGACCTCTCGACTCTATACGAAAAAGCACTATTATTCCCCTTTCACAGATGGGAAAACCGAGATTCAGAACGCGAAAATCATTCCCCAAGGTGCACAGACTACAAAGTCCACGCTACCAGGTACAACCTCAATGCTGCGGCGTCTCTTCACGTGTCCCCCACCCCCCAAACTGCTGCTATGTCTAGGGCCTGACATTCCGGCGCCCTCTGGGACGCGCTCAGATGCAGGGCCGCAAGCGCCAAAGGAGACGAGGCCGCAGGAAGAGAAGAGCAGAGCGCCGGACACCTCGGCCCGCTCGGCCAGCTCCCCCTCCTCTGGGGCCGCGGCTGGGGAACTACAAGGCCCAGCAGGCAGCGGCAGGGGGCGGAGGCGGAGGAGGGACCAGCGCCGGTGGGAGTGAGAGGGCGAGCCCTCGCGCCTCGCCAGCGCACAGCGCTCGGAGCGCTCTTTCAGCCACAGGCGCGGCGTCCTCGGCGGCGGGCGGCAGTGAGCGGGAGCCGGGACGCCGGTGCAGCCGCAGGGCGCGGAGGAACCCGGGCTGTGCCGGCAGCAGGGCCACGTCCGGACGGGACGGAGACTCCGCGTAGCGCATTGCGGCGACCTCGCCTTCCCCGGCCGCGAACGCGCAGCTGCTCGAAAAGCCGCGGAACCCGAGGACTTTTCTCCGATCCGAGCTCGGGGCGCCCCACAGGGCGCACGGTACCCGTGCTGCAGTCGGGCACGCCGCGGCGCCGGGGCCTCCGCGGAGCGATGGAGCCCGGTCTGCAAGGAGCGTGAGACGCCGCCGCCGCGTTCTGGAGAAGAGGGGCACAAGGTCTGGAGACCCCGGGCGGCGGACGGGAGCCCTCCCCCCGCCCCGCCTCCGGGGCACCAGCTCCGGCTCCATTGTTCCCGCCCGGGCTGGAGGCGCCGAGCACCGAGCGCCGCCGGGAGTCGAGCGCCGGCCGCGGAGCTCTCGCGACCCCGCCAGGACCCGAACAGAGCCCGGGGGCGGCGGGCCGGAGCCGGGGACGCGGGCACACGCCCGCTCGCGCAAGCCACGGCGGACTCTCCCGAGGCGGAATCTCCACGCCGAGCGAGGTAAGAGTCGCGGCGTCCCCGGATCCGGGGTGGGTTTGGCCCCCGGCGCCGGAGCCTCCCGGCTGCGCGCTTTGCCCGCCAGCCGGGACCGGCGCTTCCCTCCGCTCGCCGCTCGCCGCCCGCCGCCTCCACCTCCCGGCTCCCTCCCGGGCGATCCGCGCCCCCGTTGGGTCTCTCCTCCCTTCCCTCCGCCCGCGTCTCCTTCTGCACCCCCTCCCTACGCTCGTCCCGCTGCTCTTCCCGCTGCCCAACTTTTCCGCCAACTCGCGCTCGGGAGCTGCCAAGGCGGCGGCGGCTCCTCGGTGAGTCCTGGGAAGGACAGGCCCGGGGCGAAGGCGGCGAGGCCCGCGGTTTCCTGGACTGGGGAGGAGGGCGGGAGTGGGCGGCGAGGTGGGGTGCGTTGTGTGTGTGTTGTGTGTGTGTTGCATTCCACTCCATCTCTTTTTGGTCTTTTGGGGATTCACCCCCAATTCAGCAGGTAGCTTTGGGCTCAACGCTAAAAATTAAGGACATTCCTCAGTCCTTTTCCACCCCTGGGAAAACCTGGGGTCCGGGTTGTGGGCGGATGGGGTAGGGAATGAACTGCAGAGGACGTGGAGGGCTAGGTTAGCTTCTCTTGGAATAGGCTTTAAGGAGGTGTCGTCACCAAATGGCTGAATCTGCTTGAGCTGAGAGCGAAAAACGACTCCGCTTTCCAGAAGGGGTGAGCTTATGACTTGGACGGTCTCCGAAAGGGTCGGAAGTTTGGGGAACGGGAGGACGACCCACAGTGGTTAAGCCGAGGTGTGGGACGGGGGCGGGAGGGCCGTTCCGTCCCAATCTGGTTCCTGGAGGTGGGGGAAGGGATGAGGTTTTTGTCCGGTGCGGTTCACTCGGCAGCGATGCGTAGGCTTCTCTGGCCCAGACCCCTCTGCACCCCGCTTCCCCTCCCGTTATGTTTGGGGTTGGGAGAAAAGGGAGGCTACGACCCATGTTTGCAGAGGAATTTGTGAACCTTGTAGATGGGGTTCATATAGAACACACACCCCCCTATGAAGCAGCCAGACACTTTTTTGGTGGTGGGGGGGCGGGGGTGTGAAGCGTGTTTCTTGTTCTGGTCCCAGAAGCTATCAACCCGTTTGAAAAACATTACCACGATGTCTTTCTCCCCCAGCCCTCCCCCACCCCCATTTTCCAGATGTAACAGCCGCATCTGGTTCCGTTTCACCCCACACGGGTACACCGCAGCCGCATTATTAACTTCCCTCTTCCTCCCCTCCCCCTCGGATTCTTCAACTTGTCTTGACCACCTCCCTCCTTAACATTTCTGGAGACTTGGAGATGCGACGTTGAGAAAAGAAAGTTCCCTTGGATCCCGAGTTATCTAAGATCTCACTAAGTTAGTTATTCGCCGCTGCTGGTGGGTGGCGGCGGTCGGGGTGCTTTCTGGATTGCGCAGAAAAGAGGCATCTTGGGAGATGGGTCCAAGGTTTTAGGGGGTGGCATTCGCGAACGGTTCATCCGCTAGACTAGGGGGGGCTCTTTGGCTGTGCGTCTGTCCAGAACTGGCCTTGACGATGGAAGTTTCTGGAACCAAAGCGTTGCTTTCTCTCCCTTGTGTTATAGCTGGAGCTGCGAGAGCGCCTGCCCTGCCCGGAGCCCGCGGTCCCCTTTCGGCCGCCCCTCGGTGGCGTCACGCGCCGCTCCCGGAGCGAGCCCGGTGTGCAGGGCCGGGGGCGTGGGCGACTGCTGCCAGAGGCGCTCCCTGTGTGTTTTTAAGGACTGATTTGGGCCGCATCCCCCGGAAACTAAAGTGGGGCGTTTTACCGTTTAAGTAACGGCTACAGGTTTGAAAGCGGGGGTTTGGATTGTCCAGTTGTGTTTGGTAATAGTCTTTGAGGCAGGAAAGCGCCTTGTGGTCCAAAGTTGCGGGAGGGTGGAGAGAGTCGGTCTCTCTCACCCTCTTCTTTCCAGCCTCTTTCAAATTGAAAACACTTCTCTGGTTTCCTTCTTTGGGCGGTAGTTTTGGAGGCTGTAATGAAATCGCACTTTCTCTAGACGTGGTAATTAAGGTGACTGTTTCCTCCGCAGATGTGCCCTACCCTTTGCACCTCCGGACCAGGGCTTTTTTTGGAATACTATCTAGCCTTGAGACTGTTTAGCAGAAAGTGGCCATTTTCCTCACTTGGCCCGGGCTCCCGGTTTCCTCCCTGAGGCTTGTTTAAAAGCGAAGTAGCAGGGCCCCGTGGGACACGCCTTGGTCTGGTTAATCACCCCCACGCCCGGGTCATCCACCTTCCTCTCCGTGACCGAGGTTCAGCAGCCTCTGCTATTGCCGTCCCGTCTGTGCCGAGGGCCTGCCTCCCTAATGACTTGTTTACATATCCTACCCCCAGTGGGTTAGGAGAAGCTGCGGGGCTGCCCCTGACCCTCCGAGTGCAGGGTGTTTGGGGACCCGGAGGCTGCTGGGGCCTGACTCCAGCTGGGAGGGTTATGAACTGCATCAGTAACGAGCTCCTTGAAATATCTGTTGCATTTACTCTTAGTCATAGCTGAGTGTCAGCTTTTTAGTGAGGTTCATCCAGATTGAGAGCCACTTGGACTTCACTGCCTGCTTTTCCAAACATGCCTGCAGAAATGCTCATTTTCCAGGTATGTTTCCCAAGACGGATTCGGGCCAGAGTGGGCACCACTTGAACAATCTTAGGGTGCTTCTTTTCCTTGACCTCTGGCCATGGAGGATGTTAGAAAGTTCCATTAGGTGGCCCTTTGATAGCCAGGGAAGCAAAGGCTCAGAAAGAAATGGCGAAGTGTCCCCCACTCCCTAGGGGCAGAGGATTAGATACGTTGGTGCATCCCTCAGGCTGGGCTAGCTTTATTCCTGGTGGACTCCAGAGGGCAGGAAAATTGAATTGAACACTGGGTAGGCAGACTCAAGCCTTAGAGACCAAGGAAAATCCATGGGTTTTGCTTTTAGTGGTGTGCTCTTTGTTTTCAATATTGACCTGAAACAAGACTCCTAAAATGGGAGATTTGCTGGTGTCAACTTGGGGGTTTAGCAGCCAGCTTCTGCAAAGGCTTTTTTCTTGCCTCCATTTCTAAAGTGTCTTTTGTCAAAATGGCTGTTAGTTACAGAACATCCTAGCAAAGTTTGAGCCTGTTGCTGCTGGAGGAAAAGGCGTTAGAATTGATTCAAATGTCTTCTTCTGAAAGGGCCTCACATCACTTGATGAATTTAATTTCCTCCTGGGAAATTTGTGTCTTGCATTTGTCTTCCCCAGAGCTTTGTAAAAGGCCTGAACGCACCAGGGACTGGTGGGAGTCCAGATGCAGAGCTTTAGAGAAGATTCTGGTGTTTCCAGAGAGGATGAAATGTCAGACTTGGGCTAGGATATTTGTTTTTCCCCCTAAGGTTGCATCTACTTTAAACAGACATTCCCTCCCCACCACCATTTCTCTCTCCCCTGCAATGAAAGAAACCATGTTTAGGGCCCTCTCTCCCATTTAATAGCACTCACCTGGATGAACTATCCCAAGAATTTGGTGGGGTTCCACTCATAGTACATCCTGTCTTCTAGATTATGTGCAGCAGTTGTGTTGGCCAGGCTAGTGTTGAACTCCTGACCTCAAGCGATCCGCTGGCTTCAGGCCTCCCAAAATGCTGGGATTACAAGTGTGAGCCACCGTGCCTGGCCACTTATTGCTAATTTTTTATATGTCTTTTACTTCCAAGGACATGTAGACACTTTTTTTTTTTTTTAACAGAGACGCAAAAAATAAGCATTTCTCTTGGACCAACTAAAATTTTGCAAGCTGAGCTGAGTAACTTTCTCCATATATTTATTAAGTACTTGCCCCGTGCCCTCTCAACATGTGAGTAGAGAATGCTCACTTTGGGGAAGAAATAAGTCTTATTCCCATCTGAAGGGAATAATGTTTTGGTATTACTTCCTTAATTCTGAAGAACCAAGTTGTCCAGAAATTTTCTCGGTACTCTTTGGACTAGAGTTTGGCTGGTTAACAAGGGATACTAGCTAGTTGCCTTTCTCTGATATTCTCAGCCTCTTTTTCTGGAGGAGTATCAGTATCTGTATCAGTTTCTTTTCATCAGCTCTGTTTTTTCCTTCGTTCACTTACTCATCCAGTTAACAAACATGTTGGCATCTCCTGTGTACATACTAGGTGCAGAGGATGTTAGCAAAGGTTAGGGAGGCACAGACCCTGCTCTGAAGGAGCCTGCAGTTTCATGGGGAGAGAAGAGAATGAAGAACATAAATAACAATCATATAATATGACCTAAGCGCCATGTGAGAGGGGCTAGTAATGTGGTTTGCGAATTTGGAGGAATGAAATCCTCCAGCTAGAAGGCCCAAGAAAGTCTTATGGAAGAGACAGCTTCTTAAGGTGGGGTTCAGAGAAAAGGGAGAAGGCCTGGCCTGTTGCAGAACAAGGAAGGGCAAAGAAGAAAGTCTTGCACAGAGGCATGGAGGTTGCTTCGAGCTGTGGTGCCCTATAGAAATAGAACATGAGGCAGTGCGCGGTGGCTCAAGCCTGTAATCCCACCACTTTGGGAGGCCAAGGCGGGCGGATCACGAGGTCAGGAGATCGAGACCATTCTGGCTAACACGGCGAAACCCCATCTCTACTAAAAATACAAAAAATTAGCTGGGCATGGCGGCGGGCGCCTGTAGTCCCAGCTGGTTGGGAGGCTGAGGCAAGGAGAATGGCATGAACCTGGGAGGTGGAGCTTGCAGTGAGCCGAGATCGTGCCACTGCACTCCAGCCTGGGCGACTGAGCAAGACTCTGTCTCAAAAAAAAAAAAAAAAGAAAAGAAATAGAACATGAACAGTTGGGCGAAGTGGCTCATGCCTGTAATCCCAGTACTTTGGGAGGCCAAGGCAGGCGGATTGCTTGAGCCCATGAGATGGAGGTGAGCCTGGGCAACATGGTGAGACCCTGTCTCTACCAAAAAATACACAAATTAGATGAGTGTGCTCATGTTTTCTGGTAGTCCCAGCTGTTCAGGAGGCTGAGGTGGGAGGATCACTTGAGCCTAGGAGGCAGAGGCTGCAATAGGCTGTGATTGCACCACTGCACTCCCACCTGGGGGACAGAGGAAGACCCTGTTTAAAAAAAAAAAAAAAAAAAAAAAACAAAGCCAGGCACAGTGGCTCATGCCTGTAATCCCAGCCTTAGGGGAGGCCAAGGCGGGTGGATCACCTGAGGTCAGGAGTTCAAGACCAGCGTGGCCAACATGGTGAAACCCTGTCTCAAAAATAAAACAATTAGCCAGGCTTGGTGGCTCATGTCTGTAATCCCAGCTACTTGGGAGGCAGAAGAATTGTTTGAACCCGGGAGGCAGAGGTTCAGCCGAGATTGCGCCACGCAACTCCAGCCTGAGTGACAGAGCAAGACTCCGTCTCAAAGAAAAAAAGAAAGGAAGAAAGAAATATAACATTATAACATGAGCTATGTGTACTTTCAGATTTTCTAGAAGCCACATTGGAAATTAAGTTAAAAGAAAGAAACAGGTAATTTTTTTTTTTTTTGAGACGGAGTCTTGCTCTGTTGCCAGGCTGGAGTACAGTGGCGCAATCTCTGCTCACTGCAACCTCTGCCTCCTGGGTTCAGCGATTCTGCTGCCTCAGCCTCCCGACTAGCTGGGACTACAGGCGCGCGCCACCACACCCAGCTAATTTTTGTATTTTGAGTAGAGATGGGGTTTCACCATGTTGACCGGGATGGTGTCAACCTCTTGACCTCATGATTCGCCCACCACAGCCTTCCAAAGTGCTGGGATTACAGGCGTGAGCCACCGCACCTGGCCAAAATTTGTTTTTTAATTAACTTGTTTAGATTTTAATAATTTATTTAACTGTATTTCCAAAATATTATCATTTCAACATGTAATCAAATATAGAAATTATTGAGATACTTTACATTTTTTTCATAACAAGTTTTTAAGATGCAGTGTATACTTTTTACTTCTAGCATATCTGTTAGCACCAGCCACATTTCAATTGTGCAGTGGCCACCGTGTGGGTCACAGGTCTAGAATATAAGACATGAAGATGGGGAGTGAGAAATGCCTTTGGAAAGGTTGGAAGTTCCTGTCCTCCTGCTGCCAATTACCAAATCTCCTGAGAGTGCTATCAAGGAGTGACTCAAAGCACTACACAATGAGAATTATAAATATCTTAATATTATATGTGAAATACAAATACATAATTCTTTACATTTGATTGGTACTTTAAAGAGGAGAGAATGGGCACATTCACCCACACCAACCATTTGAGCCTCGTAATCACCTGTGATGTAGCTTCCTCTAAGTGGGAAACTGAGGCTTAGAACGGTTAAGTGACTGTCCCAGGGTGGCAGGATCACAAATGTCCCAGGGTGGCAGGATCTCAAATGGAAGGGCATGAATTTATGCTGTCTCCAGCGGACAAGAATGAAAAGACTCAGGCTGGGCGTGGTGGCTCATGCCTGTAATCCCTGCACTTTGGGAGGCCAAGGTGGGTGGATATCTTGAGCTCAGGAGTTCATTACCAGTAAGGGCAACATGGTGAGACCCCTTTTTTTTTTTTTTGAGACGAAGTCTCGCTCTGTCGCCCAGGCTGGAGTGCAGTGGCCGGATCTCAGCTTACTGCAAGCTCCGCCTCCTGGGTTCACGCCATTCTCCTGGCTCAGCCTCCCAAGTAGCTGGGACTACAGGCGCCTGCCACCTTGCCCGGCTAGTTTTTTTTTTTTTTGTATTTTTTAGTAGAGACGGGGTTTCACCGTGTTAGTCAGGATGGTCTCAATCTCCTGACCTCGTGATCCGCCTGTCTCGGCCTCCCAAAGTGCTGGGATTACAGGCTTGAGCCACCGTGCCCAGCCAGTGAGACCCCATTTTTAAAAAACATACAGCAACTTAGCCCAGCTGCTTGGGAGGCTGAGGTGGGAGGATCACTTGAGTCTGGGGGATGGAGGTTGTAGTGAGTCGAGATCGTGCCACGGCACTCTAGCTTGGGTGATAGAGCAACACTCCGTCTCAGAAAGAATAAAAAGACTTGGCCATGAATTCATCAGATAGTTTTCCTTACATAATTTTTGGACAAGGAGATCTGACGTTCACAGAAGGCTTTTCTCTTAGAAGTGGGAGAGCTGCAAGGTCACGGTGGTCCATCCAGCCCCTGCTGTCTCACCAGACAATGTCCACCCTTTATGTTGGATCAGTACTCCAGTGAGAAGACAGCAGGCACTTTCACCCATGCAGCCCGTTCAGTCTTCATAACCACCTGTGATGGAGGCAGGGCAAGAGTAGCCCCTTCCGACGAGTGGGAAACTGAGATCTGCCCCCTCTCTCCTCCCCACCGAGGACCTCTGCATGCAGGCGTGAATCCCAGGAGCCTGGCTGATATTGGAGAGGCAGGGCGGGGGGAACCAGCTGCAGGGTCTTGGAGGAAGCTGCTGTGTACACCTGCAAGGCTGCAGGTCACATCTGTCAAGCAGTGAAGGAAGGAAACTGTTCCTAAGGGATTGGAAAAATTCATTAATTAGTAGAATGAGAAACTGAGGTGAAGGAGGAGGTGACAGGGTCCAGACAGCATGTGGACTAGTGGCCTGTCACTGTGTTTTTTGCAGGCGGGTGGCATGGGGTGTATGCTCACTTCTTATTCCAGGAGTTGGTGCCAGGAGGCCGGGTTTTCTTAACATCCTTGTTTTATAGATGTCAAACTTGAGGGCCAGAGGGGTAGGAGAGGAAGAGACTTTTTGCACCTTTTTTGGGAAAGAACAAGAGGGAAGCTGGCAGATGAATTTGCAGTGCATTGACCAGGGAGCTGAGAGAGGGCGTTCTGCAGCCAGCCCACACCTGGGAGGAGGCGGCAAGTTTTTCTGGGGGCAGAGTGGCCAAGTCCAAGCAAACTTAACCATCTCAACATGACATCACTCTTTCCCATTGGAACCTGAGAACTTTTTCAGTACTCTGGCATTTACCATGGGACCTGGGTTTTCTTGGTCAGGTATGCATTTCTGGGTGACAGGCCTGCATCAGGTATATCTTTGGGATGTAGTGAGATGTGGAATATGGGTTTAGGGGTATCCTCTGGCAAGCACTGCTTCTATCCCCCGGATCTGGGAATGTGCCCCATGCAGTGTCCTAGATGGCCCATCTGTGGTCTGTTTCCAAGGGTCTTTCTTTTAGTTAGTTGGTTTTGAGACAGGATCTCACTCCGTCACCCACGCTGGAGTGCAGTGACACAATCTCAGCTCACTGCAACCTCCACCTCCCGGATTCAAGCAATTCTCAGATTCAAGCAATTCTCATGCCTTAGCCTCCTGAGTAGCTGAGATTACAGGTGTGCACCACCACGCCCAGCTAATTTTTGTAGATTTAGTAGACGAGGAATTTCACCATGTTGGCCAGTCTGGTCTTAACTCCCGACCTCAGGTGATAACCCGCCTCAGCCTTCCAAAGTCCTGGGATTATAGGTGTGAGCCACCACACCCTGGCACAAGGGTCTTTTGACCAACGGAACTGCAAATCAAGGCTCTTTTTTTTTTTTTTTTTTTTTTTGAGACGGAGTCTCGCTCTGTCGCCCAGGCTGGAGTGCAGTGGCTAGATCTCACCTCACTGCAAGCTCTGCCTCCCGGGTTTATGCCATTCTCCTGCCTCAGCCTCCCGAGTAGCTGAGACTACAGGCACCCGCCACCTCGCCCGGCTAGTTTTTTGTATTTTTTAGTAGAGACGGGGTCTTACCGTGTTAGCCAGGATGGTCTCGATCTCCTGACCTTGTGATCCGCCCGTCTCGGCCTCCCAAAGTGCTGGGATTACAAGCTTGAGCCACCGCACCCAGCCACAATCAAGGCTCTTTTGTTACCAGAGTTACCTTGGATTTGCCCATATCTACTTGGTTTGGAGAAATTGAGTTTGCATCAGATGGAGTCAGGCTTGATCAGTCCCTTATTTACTTCCTCCCACCATGTCCTCTAATATCCAAAAACCTTGAGTCACTATTACATGCTAGCTACATTTCCTTGGGTAAAGTACTTAACCTCTTTGAGCCTCAGTTTCTCCATTGCTTAAAAGGAATAATGAAACTTATCCCCCATAAATTTATAGTGAGGAATAAATGAAGTTTTATAGTTCTAAATTGGTTCTTCTTAGGGCATCCGTGGTACACAGTGGGTGTTCAGTATTCATTTCATTTCGTCTTTTTTTTTTTTGAGACGGAGTCTCCCTCAGTCGCCCAGGCTGGAGTGCAGTGGCGCTATCTCGGCTCACTGCAAGCTCCGCCTCCCAGGTTCACGCCATTCACCTGCCTCAGCCTCCCAACCAGCTGGGACTACAGGCGCCCGCTGCCACGCCTGGCTAATTTTTTGTATTCTTAGTAGAGACGGGGTTTCACCGTGTTAGCCAAGGTGGTCTTGATCTCCTGACCTCGTGATCTGCCCGCCTTGGCCTCCCAGAGTGCTGGGATTACAGGCGTGAGCCACCGCGCCCAGCCTCATTTTGTCTTTTCTAATTCCTTTGGTAAATTTAGAAAAATGAAATTTCGAGAAATGTTTACTTCTCTTTTGATTTGAAATCATTAAAACATTTTAGTAAGCCTTGGGAGTGAGCTAGTGGTGTGGCATGTGTATCCCGCTGGCCAAGCACATGTGAATGAAGCCAAGAATCCAGGGGCTTTTCTGCCAGCCAGCACTGACTCATTTGCAAGGGGCCCTGCCTGGCTCGGGGGAGGCAGGGCTGAAGTACCACATTAGGGCATGTTCCGGGGAAGTAGATTCTCTGAATAACTTGGATGGCTCCCTGGAGCATTTAGGACAGAAGCCACCTGGAAGATAGAGATGGTCACCCCCATGTAGCCCTGACAGTGCCCAGAAAGTCTTGTCACTTGGTAAATACCAACAGCTATGATCCGTTCTTTAAGACCCTGGGGAGTTTTAAATTTTACCCCTCCAGACCTGAGAAGGGTAAAGGGCTGCAGATTCTGTTCTTTTTTTTTTTTTTTTTTTTTGAGGCGGAGTCTTGCTCTGTCGCCCGGACTGGAGTGCAGTGGCCGGATCTCAGCTCACTGCAAGCTCCGCCTCCCGGGTTTACGCCATTCTCCTGCCTCAGCCTCCCGAGTAGCTGAGACTACAGGCGCCCGCCACCTCGCCCAGCTAGTTTTTGTATTTTTGTATTTTTAGTAGAGACGGGGTTTCACCGTGTTAGCCAGGATGGTCTCGATCTCCTGACCTCGTGATCCGCCCGTCTCGGCCTCCCAAAGTGCTGGGATTACAGGCTTGAGCCACCGCGCCCGGCAGATTCTGTTCTTTTAACTGGGGCCAGTGTGAGCCATCTTCGACTCAGTGCTTGCAGCAGCCCTTGATTCTGCAGTGGGACCTCCTAGGACCCTTTGCCCCCCACAACTTCTGGACTCAATATCTGTCAGACGTCACTTGTCACCTTCCAGCACCAGGGAGAACTGGGTCCCTCCTGGCTCCACACTCTTAGGCTCTTTGTAAGTAGCTGCCTCTGCAAGGGAGGCTGGTAGAACTATGGATGTGATTCATACAATTTTAGAGACAAAAAGAAAGTACCCAGGAGGTCATTTATTTCAGCTGCTTCATTGCATAAGTCAGGGAGTTGAGCATCGAGTCCAGCAGCTACTAACTAGTTATCTCTGTACTTGGCTTCCATTTGCTAGTCCTTAGCTTGTTCCATGATTCTTCATTGCCCCTCATTTCTCACCAGAGGGACTGGTTGGCCCTAGATGGAGTGGTCTTTTTTAAATTTTCTTTTTAATTTTTTTTTTTTTTTTTTGAGACAGAGTCTCGCTCTGTCACCCAGGCTGGAGTGCAGTGGCACGATCTCGGCTCACTGCAAGCTCCGCTTCCCGGGTTCATGCCATTCTCCTGCCTCAACCTCCCAAGTAGCTGGGACTACAGGTGCCCGCCACCACGCCCGGCTAATTTTTTTTTGTATTTTAGTAGAGACGGGTTTCACCGTGTTAGCCAGGATGGTCTCGATCTCCTGACCTCGTGATCCACCTGTCTCGGCCTCCCAAAGTGCTGGGATTACAGGCGTGAGCTACCGCACCCGGCCTTCTTTTTAATTTTTTGAGACAGAGTCTCACTCTGTCACCTAGGCTGGAGTGCAGTGTCGCTATCTCGGCTCACTACAGCCTCTGCCTCCTGAGTTCAAGCAGTTCTCCTGTCTCAGCCTCTTACAGGTGTGCACCACCACGCCCAGCTAATTTTTGTATTTTTAGTAGAGATGGGGTTTCACCATGGCCAGGCTGGTCTCAAACTCCTGGCCTCAAGTGATGCTCCTGTCTCGGCCTCCCAAAGTGCTGGGATTACGGGATGCACCACCACACCCAGCCAGGACTGATAATCTAATTCATTGTTGGGGTAGATTCACAGTTTTCTTCTGAACGCCTTAGTAAGTCCATGCTTTAAGCAGCCACCACGTGGCATGCTTTACCTTCTGTTTCTCCTCGCCCCTCCCCTACCTGGACCCTCCTAACTTTTGGGGTTTTTTTTCTTTCCCCAGGGTCAGTTTGAAAAGGAGGATTGAGCTCACGGTGGAGTATCCATGGAGGTGTGGAAACTTGTCACCAACCTCTAAGTGCAGAACTGGGATGTGGAGCTGGAAGTGCCTCCTCTTCTGGGCTGTGCTGGTCACAGCCACGCTCTGCACCGCTAGGCCATCCCCGACCTTGCCTGAACAAGGTAAGGTACTGGCTGGGGGCAGCCTGGACTCCTGGGCCTGGAGAACAGGATGGGCTGGGATGGAGGTGATATGGTTGCAGGTAATGTGGTCAACAGGGAAGGCTCCTTCCCAGGTGGAGCAAATAACTCCCTTCCTGCAGGAGAAACTCTCAAGATAACCTGGGTTGGTTCTGGTCTGGTTATAAACATAACTGACTTCATCAGAGGTTGGGGTCATGAAGGCTGGTGACATCCATTTACCTGAGTTGACATGTTTGTGGGAGTTAATTTATGCTTTTCTCTTTCTGAAGAAAGAATATCTGATTAGGACCCTAGTGTCACACTTTAACCTAGGTGATGTATAAAACGCAGCTGGTGGTGCCATGGGGAGAGAATGACCTTTGAATTTGGATGTAGAACTTGGGTCGGAGTACAGGGGATGTTGTAGGAGGTGAGAGCTTGCTAAAGACTTCTGGCTTCTAGAAAATTGTTCCAGAGCCCCATCTTCGCCAGGCATGGTGCGTCACACATGTAACCCCAGCACTTTGGGAGGCTAAGGCAAGAGGATCACTTGAGGCCAGGAGTTCAAGATCAGCCTAGGCAATATAGCGAGACCCCATCTCTACAAAAAAAAGGAAATTAACTGGGTGTGGTGGTGCACGCTGCTAGTCCCAGCTACTTGCTACTTAGGAGGCTGAAACGGGAAGATTGCGTGATCCTGAGTTGAGGCTGCAGTGAGCTATGATTGCACTACTGCGCTCCAATCTGGGTGAAAAAAAAGGCACATCTTCTATAAGGGTCAGCAGTCATGGCTCCATGCCTGCGTTTTTCTATCCTTGATTGTGTCTCACAGGTCCTGTCTGGGGGCCTGCCAAGTGGTTTGCTAGGTAGTGGTTGAGGAGTTTTGAAGTGATTGAGACCCAGGAAGCATGAAGGAGCATGGAGACCTGTGGCGTGTTGGAAATTCAGAGCCATCATTGGTAACAGGAAGGACTTACCTGACCATTCTTGGGATCTGTTTGAGCTGTGAAAAGGCCTCTTGGGAGATTGCAGGTACAGCATACCTGGTGGCTTTCGAGGGACTTTGAAAACTAATGTATGGGCATTTCTGCCGCCAGAGGATAATGTGGTTTGTGACTCAGTGGCTGGTCACACAGAGAAGGTTGACACAGTGGGTGAAAGGTTGGAGGTGCACGTGATGGGGTGGCTGTGTTCAAAAGGCTGGCACTCAGCTGGCCAGGGACCTATTTGAATGATGAGTTATGGGTGAGAATATGTGTCCCCTGGATGGAGTTGGGAATGAACAGGGAAAGTTGTGTGAGGCTTTAGAAGGTACAGTGTCTAGAACAGGCATATTCATGTTGCTGTCAGTAACAGAACTGAAGGCAAGGTCTGAACTGGAAGCACAGTGGAGACCCAAAGTGGGAAAGACTGTGTCTGCCCACAGGAAGTTTATGGTCAGGAGGGGATGGGCAAGTACAGGGATAAGTAACACAAGACGGACTGTGTTTAAACCACCCAGTGAAATTACAACCAAAGGTGATGGGAATGCAGAGGAAATGGGGAACAGAGAGCACCTGAGATGGGCTTGAGTTCAGAAGGGGAAAATGAAGGGCCCTCCAGGTTGAACAGCATGAGTATTCAGAGGCAGCTTGTATATGGTTTATGGAGAACTGTTTGCCTGGTGAGTAGATAGTTGGGAAGCAACACTTGGAAAAATTGGATTGAGTTAGCATGTGGAAAGCTTAATGCCCTGCCAAGAAACTATATTTAGGGCCGGGCGCGGTGGCTCACGCCTGTAATCCCAGCACTTTGGGAGCCTGAGGCGGGTGGATCATAAGGTCAGGAGTTCCAGACCATCCTGCCTAACGCAGTGAAACGCCGTCTCAAGTAAAAATACAAAAAAATTAGCCAGGTGTGGTGGCAGGCACCTGTAGTCCCAGCCATTCGGGAGGCTGAGGCAGGAGAATGGCATGAACCTGGGAGCTGGAGCTTGCAGTGAGCCAAGATCACGCCACTGCACTCCATCCTGGGCAGCAGAGCAAGACTGTCTCAAAAAAAAAAAAAAAAGAAGAAAACTATACTTAGGCCAGGCGTGGATTATGCTGGTAATCCCAACACTTTGGGAAGCCAAGGCAGGAGGATTGCTTGAGCCAAGAAGTTTGAGACCAACCTGGGCAACATAGTGAGACCCTGTGTCTAAAAAAAATAGGAAAATTAGCCAGACGTGGTGGCATATGCCTGTAGTCCAGCTACTAGGGAGGCTGAGGTGGGAAGATCACTTGAACCTGGGAGGTGGAGGTTGCAGTGAGCCATGATCATGCCACTTCAGTTCAGCCTGGGTGACAGAGTGAGACTCTGTCTCACAAAAAAAGAAAAGAAAACTAGACTTAAACGGGTAGATGTTGGGAAACTTGAAAAGTTTTTTTTTTTTTTTTTTTTTGAGACGAAGTCTCGCTCTGTCACCCAGGCTGGAGTGCAGTGGCCGGATCTCAGCTCACTGCAAGCTCCGCCTCCCGGGTTCACACCATTCTCCTGCCTCAGCCTCCTGAGTAGCTGGGACTACAGGAGCCCGCTACCTCGCCCGGCTAGTTTTTTGTACTTTTTTAGTAGAGACGGGGTTTCACCCTGTTAGCCAGGATGGTCTCGATCTCCTGACCTTGTGATCCGCCCATCTCGGCCTCCCAAAGTGCTGGGATTACAGGCTTGAGCCACCGTGCCTGGCCACTTGAAAAGTTTTGAGCAAGTAATGTCACAATCGGCTTTCAGAAAGTTAATTTGGCAGCTCAGTGTGGATGACTGGGGGAAAGAGTGAGGTGCACCTGTGTTTGCACCCTGCTCTGCCACTTGATAGCTGCATTATTTACTTCAACAAAGTACTCAAACATGGTACGCCGCAGTTTGCTCATCTGTAAAACGGAGATAAATAATAAAGGGTTAAGTGGGATAATCCAGATGAAGCACTTCCATGTAAGGTGTTAGTAGTTGTTACTGCTGCCACCACTGCTGCCAGAAGGACGAGGTTGAAGGTTATTTTGAGTTTCTGGCTAGAGGAAGTGCAGGTACTGACCAGGATGGGGACTGGGAAATGGAAAAGGAAGGAAAAAGTAGTAAAGACACTACAGCAATAGCATCTGTGGGTTTAAGTAGGTTGAGTGTCAACTCTGGGCAACTGGAGACTAAGATGAGAGTGTAAAGGGAGGTTTGAGGGGAGTTGAGATTTGAATCCGCAAATTGTAGACAGCAATAAAGGAGTCGAAGTGCAACGAGGACCTGATTGAGGTTTGAGAATGTGAATTTATGATGGATCTTAAAGTACTTTCTTTTTTTTGCAGCCCAAGAAGGGATATACGGGTCTCGGGCCTGGCCGCTGGGATGAGTACAAGGAACTTTAGGACCAGAGTGAGGGTGCTAGTAGAGGAGGGCGGTGTCACGGAAGCTGCTGGGGCAGGGTGGAGGCTGGAACCTGGTGGCTGAAGGTCTTGATGAGCATAAAGTACTGGCCCTGTGAACAGAAGAAAGGGAGGAAGAGAGGTGGATGGGGCTCTTAGGAGGCCATGTACCCAGGAAGACTGACATTAAATGACCATTTTTTAAAAATCAACTTAACTGGCAAAGGCACAGTGGCTCCGACCTGTAATCCCAGTACCTTGGGAGGCAGAGGCGGGAGGATCACTTGAGCCCAGGAGTTTAAGATCAGCCTGGGCAACATAGCAAGACCTCATCTTTATAAAAAATAAAAAAGTTAACTGAATATGGTGGTACACGCCAGTAGTACCAGCTCTTTGGGAGGCTGAGGCAAAAGGATCACTTGTGCCCAGGAGTTTGAGGCTATAGTGAGCTATAATTGCCCCACTGCATTCTACCCTGAGTGACAGAGCAAGACCCTGTCTCTAAAAAAAAGTGGGTTTTGTTTGTTTGTTTTTCTTAAAGAGACAGAGTTTCGCTCTGTTACCCAGGCTGGATGGAGTGCAGTGGCATGATCTTGGCTCACTGCAACCTCTGCCTCCTGGGTTCAAGTGATTCTCCTGCCTCAGCCTCCAAAGTAGCTGGAATTACAGGTTCTCACCACTATGCCTGGCTAACTTTTATATTTGTAGTAGAGATGGGTTTCGCCATGTTGGCCAGGCTGGCCTTGAACTCCTGACCTCAAATGATCCACCCACCTTAGCTTCCCAAAGTGCTGGGACTATAGGTGTGAGCCACCGTACCTGGCCAAACCAACTTAATTTAGGTATAGCTTACCCACTATAAAATAGAACTGTTTTTTTTTTTGAGACGGAGTCTCGCTCTGTCGCCCAGGCTGGAGTGCAGTGGCCGGATCTCAGCTCACTGCAAGCTCCGCCTCCTGGGTTTACGCCATTCTCCTGCCTCAGCCTCCCAAGTAGCTGGGACTACAGGTGCCTGCCACCTCGCCTGGCTAGTTTTTTGCATTTTTTAGTAGGACGGGGTTTCACCATGTTAGCCAGGATGGTCTCCATCTCCTGACCTCGTGATCCGCCCGTCTCGGCCTCCCAAAGTGCTGGGATTACAGGTTTGAGCCACCGCGCCTGGCCAAAATACAGCTGTTTTAAGTGCATAGTTTGATGTGTTTTGATATATGTCTACACCCTGTGTAACTATTACCCCAATCAAGAGATGAAACATTTTCCTCATGCCCCTGTGTGGTCCATCCCATATTTGTTGGGTCACCTGTATTTGGGTTAACAGTTTGGGCTGTTAATAAAACTGCTGTGAACCTTCATGTGCAAGCCTTTGTGGGCACACATTTTCCTTGGACTGCCCTGGTTTTGATTTTGGCTCCACACCTTACTGACTGTTGGCTCTTGGGAAAGTTCCTCTTTGTGCCCTTTTATAAAATATATTGATAATGAATGTGTACTCATAAAGTCTTTGTAAATGCTGTACGAGTATGTCTGCGGAGCTCATAGGATCCTGCCTGGTCCTAGGCTGTGAGCACTGAATGGCAGTTGTAGGTCCCTTTTCTTGGGCCTCCAGGGGAGACAGCACATGGCAAGGAGCATGTTGTTTCATGGGACACAGCAATGGAAAGCCACTGCACTTGGAGAACAAGCCCCAGGTCTCCATTTGGTGGAGTAAACCCCATCTCAGTGTGAGTGCGTTGCTTTCACATAGCCTGTCTCTCATGAGCTTTGTGACAGAACAGAGAACTGCTGTGGCCAGGATGTTCTAGGGGGAGATCTGGCTTCATGCTTTGTAAGCCGTAAGGAACTTCGTAAGTGTAAAGTATATTATATAGTCTTGGGCCTGCTGATTATTAAATAATAATGCTGCTATTTTTAAATATTTATTTATTTATTTGAGACTGAGTCTCACTCTGTTGCCCGGCTGGAGTGCAGTGGCACATTCTCAGCTCACCGCAACCTCCACCTCCTGTGTTCAAGCGATTCTTCTGCCTCAGCCTCCCAAGTAGCTGGGATTACAGGCATGTGCCACCATGCCCAGCTAGGTTTTTTTTTTGTATATTTAGTAGAGACGGGGTTTCACCATGGTGGCTAGGATGGTCTCGATCTTCTGACCTCATGATCCACCCACCTCGGCTTCCCACAGTGCTGGGATTACAGCTGTGAGCCACCATGCCTGGCCAATGCTGCTATTGTCTTTAAAAAAATCTTAGGCCTAGCACAGTGGCTCACACCTGTAATCCCAGCACTATGGGAGGCTGATGCAGAAGGATTGCATGAGCTGGGGAGTTCCAGACCAGCCTGGGCAACACAGCAAGACCCCATCTCTAAAAATTTTAAAAATTAGCTGAGTAACGTGGCACACGTCGGCAGTCCTAGCTGTTCAGGAGGCTGAGATGGGAGAATTGCTTGAGCCCAGGAGTTGAGGCTGCAGTGAGCTATAATCAAGCCACTGCACTCCATCCTGGGTGTCAGAAGGAGACCCTGTCTTTAAAAAAAGAAAAAACACATTATAATCTGTGTATTAAGGGCTCTGTCCAAAAGGTGAGAACAAACCACCCAAAACCCTGTTCACACGTTGAGTTTTCCCCATTTGAATGGCCTTGCTGTGATTTTAATTGTGTGTGTGTGTGTGTGTGTGTTGGGAGCCCCTCCCCACTGAGCGCAGTGCCAACGCCCCTCAGTCTGCAAGTGCTCCTGAGGGATTGGGGAGGGCCTGGAGTTTCTGGCTGTCCTTGGAAAGTTGATTTAATAAGGGTTCCAGGAAAACCAGCCTCCCTCCCCTCTCCCTCTCCTTCCCCTCCTTTGGTTTGGGATCCTACAGAGCCTCAGCTTGTTTTAGATCAGGCTTTGAGAGTGGTGAGGGAGTTGTTTGGAAAGACAAGTCGGTTTCAGATGATAAGAACCAACATTCTGAGCTTGTGGAGGGTGCATTTGTCTGTGTTTTGCAGTAAGTCAAGTCTTGGTGGGGAAAGCCAGTGAGTGAGTGCCACACTGCAAGGCCACTGCTGGCAGTTGGGGTGGGGTTCCAGCTCCCTTTTCAACAGTACTGTGGGTTAAATGCCCCAGGCCCCCTGCTTTTGCCTCCGTGCTCAGAAAACCTGCAGCTCATAAGCGATTTAATGGGCTGAGTTTTACAGCTCCTCCCACCCACCCAGATTTGAAGGAGTCTGGTCGCCTGTTAGAGGCGGGAGATGTTGCGCTTAATGGAAAAACCGCACATTTCCATTCTGGCCTCAAGCCCCCTGGATGCCCTGTGTGCACCACAAAGCGGGGCTTTGTCTCTGTGTTTTGCAGAAACCTGCACCTATGGGGGAGAGGCTGTGTGTTGTCTAGAGCTGTTGCCTAGCCTCAAATCATAGGACCCTTGCAGCTTCTCCATCCCTGGGCATGTCCAGCTGCCTTTGGCCCAAAAGGGTGTGCATTTCAGCGTGGCTGCAGGGAGAGTCTCAGATAGGTACTACAGGTTCGGTAGTGGGACATCCTCTGTTCCGCTACCAGACCTGTAGTCTAGTGTCTACACTGGACTGTGGTCCAGTGTCCTAAGGCTGCCTCGGGACACAGGCAGGACCCTCCCCTACTCCCACCCCATCTCCAGCATAATTTCTTCTGATGAGAAGAACTTGTTTGCTTCTCATTCACACTGGATGGCAAGAGGAGTTTCTTCATCCCCTGCCAGGAGGCTAGATGTCAGATGACCCACTTGAGAACAAGGGTGGAGGATTTAGGCCTCTAGAAATCTGCAAGGTGCTAAGCTCATAACAGGTTTCCCCAGAGTATCAGCTCTGTCCTGCTTCCCCTGGAGAGGTGGCTCCAGTGCCTGGAAGGGGTGTTTGCAAGTGTTCAGAGCTGGAGAGGGAGGACCCAACCCTCGGCCTGTGAGAGAATGTGAGGACGCTCACGTGGCCCTCTTGACCAAGCTGGGGCGAGCGCAGCAGAGCCGCTCCGAGGCTGTGTTCTTGGCTCCAGCTTCTGCATTGCTACACCATTAGCTTCACTGATTTTCCACTCTGGCTCTGCCAGGCCCGCTCCCTGAAGTCAGGGAGGAGGAATTTCTCAGGGAAGAACAAATGGCTGTCCAGAGATCTTGCTGCCAGTGGGGGAAGGGAGGGATCCCAAACAAAGACTCTGTCAGGGTTTCCATCACTGGTTTCTGTGACTACCTGGAGTCAGGTCAGCAGGAACTGGAGAGACAGTGTCAGGGATTCTTTGGGAGCCTGTGGCCCCAGCACGGAGGGATGTTAGCTCCTGGCCAGGCAGAAGCAGTGAGTGATGGCTTGTGTCTGGGCGGTGATGGATGGCCCTGGGAGAAGTGAGTCCTGGGGAGTCATTATCCCAGAGGGCGAGGTCTGGGGTCAGAGAGCCTGACCAGCAGCTGGTCCTGTTTTCACAATGCCTGTTCCTCCAGGGCCACTGGGGGCTCCAGCTCACCCTGTAGACACCACCTTTGCCTCTTCCTTCCCTGAGGCTTGGAAATGAGACAACTGTTTCCCTGTTGACCCGGGGAGTCCAGCTGCTCTCATTCTCCTGGGCTCCTGAATGGGGCGGCCTAGGCCTTTCTCCTGGGCCTGGCTCTTTCACCAAATTGCAGGCAATCCCTTCTCCCCGCCTGCCCTACTCCCCAGCCCCACTGCACCCTAAATAATTAAGCTGAAAGCTAACTGCCCTACCTGGATCTGAAAGGCCTGGGCTAAATCCCAAACTGTTTCCTCCTAGGAGAAGCCTACTGGAGTCTGGGCCACTTCTTACCTTGGGATTTGCTCTGACTTCCAGCTGGTGGCAGCCAAGTAGCAGGGCCAGTTGCCCGAACCCCTCCTCCCCGATAGTGGGCCTGTTGCCTCTTAGCATTGCCAGTGTGGCACCAAGAGACATTGAACTTCTACCCTCAGAGTTCCCTCCCTTCTCCTGTTTCTTGGCTCACACAGTTCTCGCCTTTCCACTTGCCAAACGAGGTATCCACTGCCTTCATGTAAAGCATTTGTGCCCTGCAAACTAGGGGCTGTGGGGTGAGGGGTCCGTGTAGTTGGTTTCAGGCACTGGGAAAGATCCACCCTGGCAGAGCTTGAAACTCCACGCCCTCTTCTCGTTCACATGCTGTGGCATGGCTGAGCCTCCCGGGATGGGTTGTGTAAAAGGAGGAGGATGGTGGGGCGGGGGCTGTGCCGTTTGTGTTCCCAGGCCCTAGACATGGAGACACATGGAGCCTGAAGTGGGTGAGAGGGTCAAGGAGTTCTGCAAAGAGTGAACTTAGTGGTTATGAGGTTGGGCAGGGAAAGAGGTCAGAAACAGCAACACCGAGGTTTGTAAGAGTTAACCAACAGTGAACATTGAATTCACAATTTAGGCCTTCCTCACATTTGTCTAGGATCAAAAACTAGCCTCTGGCTAATGGTCCATTCATTCACTGATTTTTTTTCACTCACTCATTCATTCATTTATTCATTCATCTAGTCAAGCAAATCTCTTCCTTTTTCTATAAATACAACGTATACTTTATACATTGTGTATCCTCGTCCCTTAGCTGGAAATGTCTGTTCCTGTCCTTTTCTTCCTTTTCACTTTTTATAATTCCTACTCGGCTGGGCGCGGTGGCTCAAGCCTGTAATCCCAGCACTTTGGGAGGCCGAGACGGGCGGATCACGAGGTCAGGAGATCGAGACCATACTGGCTAACATGGTGAAACCCCGTCTCTACTAAAAAACACAAAAAACTAGCCCGGCGACGTGGCGGGCGCCTATAGCCCCAGCTACTCGGGAGGGTGAGGCAGGAGAATGGCGGGAACCCGGGAGGCGGAGCTTGCAGTGAGCTGAGATCCGGCCACTGCACTCCAGGCTGGGAGACAGAGCCAGACTCTGTCTCCAAAAAAAAAAAAAAAAAAAAAAAAAATTCCTACTCAAATCTTAATTTAAGGTTTACTTTGGGTTTAGATTAAGGCTTAACTTAAGGGCCACCTCCCCTCCTCCCCCCGCTTTTTTTTCCTGAGACATAGTCTCACTCTGTTGCCCAGGCTGGAATGCAGTGGAGTGATCATGGCTCACTGCTGCCTCGACCTCCTGGGCTCAAGCGATCTGCCGGCCTTAGCTTCCTAAAGTGTTGGGATTGCAGGCATAAACCACTATGCCCTTTTGAGATGTAGTCTCACTCTGTCATTCAGGCTGGAGTGCAGTGGCGTGATCTTGGCTCACTGCAACCTCTGCCTCCCAAATTCCAGCAATTCTTCTGCCTCAGCCTCCCAAGAAACTGGGATTACAGGCATCTACCACCATGCCCAGCTAATTTTTGTATGTTTTGTAGAGACAGATTTTTGCCATGTTGGCCAGGCTGGTCTCGAACTCCTGACCTGCCTCAGCTTCCCAAAGTGCTGGGATTACAGGCGTGAGCCACCACACCTGGCCTCTTTTTAATTTTCATTCTAACACATACTTTGCCTCACATTATGTGGAGTTTTTAATATGTGTCTGTTTACTCCACTAGAGCAAAGTTCTAGAAAGTCAGCAAGTATATCTTTATTACTGTTTTAAAAACATTCATGTTTAGGCCGGGCGCGGTGGCTCACTCCTGTAATCCCAGCACTGGCCAACATGGCGAAACCCTGTCTCTACTAAAAATACAAAAATTAGCCAGGTGTGGTGGCACGCACCTATAATCCCATCTACTTGGGAGGCTGAAGCAGGAGAATCACTTGAACCCGGGAGGCAGAAGTTGCAGTAAGCCAAGATCGCACCACTTCACTCTAGCCTGGGTGAAAGAGCGAAACTCCATCTCAAAAATAAATACATAAATAAATAAATACATAAGTAAATAAATAAATGGTGTTTTGATAGGTAATCTGGGTTCATCTTTCAAAATTCAGAAAATACAGACTTGTAAAGAGGAAAAGGAAAACTCCTGTATTTCCATCATTCAAAAGCAATCACTGTTAACTGAATTTATTATTTTAGACTTTTTTCTCGCATTTGTATAAACCTGACTTTTCAGAATTAGGATTTATACTGTATACGATGTTTTGTAACTGATACCAGCATTTAGAGTCATACAGAGAATATTTTTCATCATGCTTAAGAAGGAACTACATAATATTCCATTGTGTGGGTGTACAAAATTGATCCAGTTCTCTACATTTGGGCATTTAGGTTATTTTCAATAGTTTGCATTCAGTAGAACATACTCTTACAAATAAAATCTGTCCATGTATCCAAGGATAGTTCCATTTGTTTTAAGTTTTGATTATATCACTATTACATCACTATACCAAATTGCCCCCAAAATATTATACCAGTAAATGTCTTTTAAAATAATAATAAATACCAGCCAGGCGCAGTTTCTCACACCTGTAATCTCAGCACTTTGGGAGGCCGAGGCAGGCAGATCACTTGAGGTCAGGAGTTTGAGACCAGCCTTGGTAACATGGCGAAACCCATCTCTACTAAAAATACAAAAATTAGCTGGTCATGGTGGCGGCCACCTGTAATCCCAGCTACTCAGGAGCCTGAGGCAGGAGAATAGCTTGAACCTGGGAGGTGGAGGTTGCAGTGAGCTGAGATTGCACCACTGCACTCCATCCTGGGCGACAGCAAGGCTCTGTCTCAAAAGTAATAATAATAATAAATATCATCTCCACACTCTGCATGCTTGACATTTTCCCATTTTTACAATGATTCCACAGACATAGGTTTTATGACCATAATCAGATGAGTAAACAGGTTTGGGGGGTTAAGTAACCTATCTAAGTTTACATAGTGGGTGAGGGGTGGAACTAGGATTTAAACTCAGGTGGTTCTGACTATAGTATTTTTTTTCCACTGTATTTCATTATGTTTCTATGTCAAATTGGGTTTCCCCACAAAATCCAGGTGGACCAACTTCTGAGTGTAAACATTGCTGGCTCAGTCCCCTTTGTCTCACAGGAGTTGCGCATCCCCTCCCTTTGTCAGGGTGTGTGTGTGTGTGTGTGTGTGTGCGCGCGCGTTTGCTTGCTTGCAGTAACGTCTCCTGTGGCATTCTGTAGAGAGGTTACACATCAGTCACAGGTCTGTGAGCTGCCTTAATGAACAAGTTCCCTAGCCTAGAATAATCAATGTAACAAAATCCCCGTGGACACTGCCATTTCCACTGTTGCCAGAGACCTCCTACTTGGAGAAGGTTCCCAAGGTATCAGATCCGAGACCTGAGTTTTCTTCATAGGTCACAGCCTAGACTGTGTGATATGTGGTATGGGTATTGCCTGGACACATAAACTAGATTGCTTCTAATATGGTTGTGATCCAACAATTTCTGATGGATGGAAGTAAACATATCAAAAGCTTCAGAGGCTGGGGCCTTAACATTTTTTTGAGGCTACTAGTGTATTTTTTTTTTTTTTTTTGAGACAGAGTGTCGCTCGTCACCCAGGCTGGAGTGCAGTGACGCGATCTCGGCTCACTGCAAGCTCCGAGTGAGTTCATGCCATTCTCCTGTCTCAGCCTCCAGAGTAGCTGAGACTACAGGTGCCCGCCACCACGCCCGGCCAAATTTTTGTATTTTTGGTAGAGATGGGGTTTCACCGTGTTAGCCAGGATGGTCTCGATCTCCTAACCTCGTGATCTGCCTGCCCTGGCCTCCCAAAGTGCTGGGATTACAGGCGTGAGCCACCATGCCCAGCCTAGTGTATTTTTTAAGTAATGAAGAAGGGCCAGGCGCAGTGGCTCACACCTGTAATCCCAGCACTTTGGGAAGCCGAGGTGGGCAGATAGAGTGAGCTCAGAACAGCTGTTTGGGCAACATGGTGTAAACCCCGTCTCTACAAAAAATACAAAAAATTACCTGGGCGTGGTGGTGGGCGCCTGTAATCCCAGCTACTCGGGAGGCTGAGGCAGGAGGATCACCTAGGCCAGGGGTGTTGGCTCACACCTGTAATCCTAGCACTTTTGGAGGCCAAGGCAGACTAATTGCCTGAGCTCAGGAGTTCGAGAACAGCCTGGGCAACACGGTGATGAGGCAGGTGATGAGGCAGGAGAATTGCTTGAACCAGAGAGTCAGATGTCTTGGAGGCATGGGGGAGGAGAAGGATGTGAATGGGGAAGTGATCTAAGAGCTTCCCTAGGAAGGAAGGACACCCTTTTCCTGGAATGTTGTCCTTCTCTGCCACAGCCTTCGGTCAATTATCACGGCCTTTAGAATGCTGATCAGCGCCCCAGCCCTTCAGAAGTGTCCTTTTGCATTCGGAAAACTCTGCTCCTCTGGTGTCAAACTCCAGAGTTTACTTTTGGAATTAAGGTTTATCTTCCTTAGGTTTTAGGAAGTAGCTTTCGAACCTTAGAAGATTCAGGTTCCGTTACTAACTACTGAATGAAGTTAGGCATTCAAAACGTGGGTAGTCATGATTTGAAGTGTCAGTTGCAGCCTGGCACAGTGGCTCACCTTTAATGCCAGCATTTTGGGAGGTTGAGGTGGGTGGATCACCTGAGGTCAGGAGTTCAAGCCCAGCCTGGCCAACATAGTGAGTGTTTCTACTAAAAATATTTTTTAAAAATTAGCCGGGCGTGGTGGCGGGTGCCTGTAATCCCAGCTACTCTGGATGCTGAGACAGGAGAATCACTTGAACCCAGGAGGCGGAGGTTGCAGTGAGCTGAGATCACGCCACTGCACTCCAGCCTGGGCAACGGAGACTCTGTTCCCCCAAAAATGAAGTGTTAATTTCATTTGTTTATTTCATAATTTTATAAACATATTTTTCATATGTTTATTTTATAATTTTAGTCCTTCTTCACTACCCCCAAACTCCCAATGCATTTAAAAAATTTATTTGCCTAACCGTTCTCATGGGATAATATATCGTGACCGTCAAAAGATGACGCTAAAGTGAATCCTCCATGTATAGCTGGGCTTTCTGTCAGCCTTAGATTCTCCAGAAGCACTCCAGGCCAGGGAGAAGGCATGAAGAGGAGAAGCATTTATTGAAAGTGCTGGTGGCCGGAGCCCTGAGACCAACAAAGAATCGTTTTTTCTGAAGGACAGTTCAGTTGAGGGCTCTTCACTTCCCTCACATTGGAGGGAGCTTTGTGCCCACGGTGGGCACGGGAAGGGATGTCAGTAAGCGATGCCCCTCTATCATCTCACAAGACCCAACTAAAATGGGACATTGGTTAGGGCTAGGACAGGGTCAGTCAGCCTTCTCATTTTCCAGTGGAGGAAACTGAGGCTTGAGAGGGAGAGGGGAGGTGACTTGCCTAAGGTCACACAGTAAGTGATCAGCTGTCATCTGAGTGATTTCTTCAGGTGCTGTCACTGGCTGAATCCAGCCAGTGACAACCACCTGTGACTCAAGCTGAGTTTGGGACTAAATGGTTTTACAAGGACTTCAAAGTGTGCTCTCTCTCTTCTAGTAGGACATGGGGAATACTGACTTTGCTGAGAGTAAGGGCTCTTTTCCCAGGATTATTCTAGATCTCCGGATCACTGGAGCCCTGAGCATAGATACTAGGCTTTAGCTTCCTGGCTACCACAGAGCCATGTACTCTCAGGTAGAAAAATCCCTAAATTGACTGGGCACAGTGGCTCATGCCAGTAATCCCAGCACTTTTGGAGGCCCAGGCGAGTGGATCAGCTGACGTCAGGAGTTCAAGACCAGCCTGGCCAACATGGTAAAACCCTGTATCTACAAACAAATTAGCCAGGCATGGTGGCACATGCCTATACTCCCAGCTGCTTGGGGGACTGTGGTGGGAGGGTCACTTGACTCAGGCAGGTGAAGGCTGCAGTGAGCTGAAATTGTGCCACTGTTCTTTAGCCTGGGCTACAGGGTGAGACCCTGTCTCAAAGGAAAAAAAAAAAAAAAAAGAAAAAACAAAAACCCAAACCATGTTTTTAATTTCTTAAAACTGAGAGTACTGAATGCTCAACGTTCATGTTGTGTGCATAAAAGTGAGCCTGAAGGATGAATGTGTGGTGTGTGGATGGATGGGATAGGAATGAAGCAGTCTCTGGGTCCATGCTCTCCTGGAAATTCGTGGAACAGACCAGTGGTCCCAGATTTTTAGATTTCATAGACCAGTAAAATTTCCCCCCAAATTTTTGGAACCAACAAAGGATCATCAACTTTTATGCCAAGTAAGAACGTTTTTAATAAACTAATGCTGCCTACTACCATTACCATCTGATTCTTTTTTTTTCTGTTTTGAGACAGAGTTGCGTTCTTGTTGCCCAGGCTGGAGTGCAATGGCGTGACCTCAGTTCACTGCAACCTCCACCTCCTAAGTTCAAGCCATTGTCCTACCTCAGCCTCCTAAGTAGGTGGGATGACAGGCATTCGCCGCCACGCCTGGCTCATTTTGTGTTTTTAGTAGACACGGGGTTTCTCTGTGTCGGTCAGGCTGGTCTCGAACTCCCGACCTCAGGTGTTCGCCCGCCTTGGCCTCCCAAAGTGCTGGGATTACAGGCGTGAGCCACCCAGCCCAGCGCCATCTGATTCTTTTATTGTGGTAAAATATATGTAACATAAAATTAGCCATTTTAACTTTTTATTTTTTTTTAAGTTAATTGATTATGTATTTTTTTTGAGACACAGTCTCACTTTGTCACCCAGGCTAGAGTGCAGTGTTGCTATCTCAGCTCACTGCAACCTCAACCTCCCAGGCTCAAGAGGTCCTCCCACCTCAGCCTCTCATGTAGCTGGGACTACAGGTGCACACCACCATGCCTGGCTAATTTTGTTCATTTTTTTTTTTGTAGAGATGAGGTGTCACTTTGTTGCTCAGGCTGATCTGAGGTGTCACTTTGTTGCTCAGGCTGATCTGAGGTGTCACTTTGTTGCTCAGGCTGAACTCCTGGACTCAAGCAATCCTCCCACCTCAGCCTCCCAAAGTTTTGGAGTTAGAGGTGTGAGCCACCGTGCCCAACCAATTTTTAAATTTGTAATTGACGTGTAATGGTTATGTATAATTGTCTGGTGCAGTATGATGTTTTGATCCACGCACACATTATGTAACAACCAAATCATGGTAATTGCTGTATTGTATCCATCACTTTAAATATTTATCATTTCTTTGTGGTGCATTTTCACCATTTTTAAGTGTAGAGTTCTGTGGCATTAAGTTTATTCACATTGTGTAGCCATCACCACCATCCATTTCACCTTCCCCGACACCCTACCTGTTCAACGCTAACTCCCTCTTCTCCCCTCTTCCAGCCCCCTGGTAACCACTGTTCCACACCTTTTCATTTTCAAAGGATGTTTTATTGTCTTTAGTCTCATCGTGTAAAACCATGAGGGAATTTCTTTACGGTGGGGAAAAAAAGTAACTTTATGAAGCCCATTCCTTTCTCCACCCTGGAGAGGCTGTGATCCAGCCCCACCATTGCAGGGATGAGACGGGATTGCGGGAGATGGCAGGCACTTGGGGAGCTGAGATTCCAGGTGAACTGTGAGCTCAAGCACCCATGGCAGGCTTGGGGGACCAGAAGACACATCCTGAAACAGCTGAAGCCTCTACTAATTCATCAGCAAGTTTAGGGAGCGGCAAGTTTTCCCTGCCTAGCTGCTGGCGTTTCCTTCCCCATACAATTTCTGCTGAGTTTGAGGGAGGGGAGGTTGTTCAAGAGGCCCCAGCTGGGAGAGGTAGGGGGCGGACGATACATTCTTTTCTTTAAGGAACCTGACCGAACTTTAAGGTCAGAGCTCAGTGGAGAGTGGGAGCTGCAGGGTTACCTCTTCCCCTTTGATTCATCTTTCCACCCTCCCCCACTGTTAATGATCTTTCCATTACAGAACCCAGACCAGGAAGTGCATGACAGGTCGCAGCTGCAGACACATGGCTGGGAGGCCTGGGCACTGGGCCAGTGGTGGGAGGGTCTGAGCTCCCCTCCAGCAGTGGGACCCCTACACACACACACACACACACACACACACACACACACACACAACACTCTAGCTAACAACTTGGTGGAAGATGTTCTTATGCACTGTCACAGGTGATGACGAGTTAAATTTTACTTGGAGTTTAGGATGTGATTTATATTATAATAAAGGCAGGAGAAACCCCTCCCCCAACCTGAGTGTTTAGATCTCCCCAACTTACAGTCCACCTAAGTGGTCCTTACCAGAACCTGGGAGCTTTCTATCATTGTGCAGATGCCCCAACTTTTTTTCCCAAGATAGGACCCACCCAATATGGCCTTAGAAGCTTCCCAAGGTATCCAGGGCAGTTGCCAGTCATAGTCTTAATGCCTCCGAAATAGTATGTTTTCCTCTCTATGTTTCTATTAAAATGCCAGGCCCAAAACATGTTTCTGGGTGGAGGTCTAGATGCAACAGCATGGGCTTTGCAAACACTGATAGACTTGAGTTCAAGTCATACTGGATGAGTTGAGCCTCTCATTTTTCAGTCTTCATTGGGGATGGCTCTTTCCATTTGCTAGTTGTTCAGGAAATGTTAATTGACCCTAAACTGTGTCCTAGGGGGCAGTTGTCACACAGGAGTTTCTGTCTCCACCGCCAGCTGTGTCCTTGGCTCCCTTCCCTGAATCTGCCAAGGCTGGATTCTGGTGCCAAATGTGAAATGGTAACACAAACTTATAGGAACTGTAAGCTTGGACGGCCCTCCCCCATAGCCACAGGGCATCTACCTTTGCTCTTCTTGGATGAGTGAGTGAACTTCCCTCTTTCCAGAGCAATGCTTTCTTCCTGTTTAGATAGGAGGGAGAGAAGCAAAGTGTATTGGGAATAGGTTGAGCGAATGGGTGTAGTAAGAGTTTTCTGTACAGCTGTGTCCTTAATATCAGTAAACAATGGGGTGAGAACTTTTGTTGGGGAGAGAGGAAGGAGGGAGGAGGGAGGGAAATTTCTTTTAAGACAACTCTTGGGTGCATTCCTTTGTTAATCACTTAATTACAGTCCTTCTCCCAACAAGGGAGTGAACTCCCCCTTGTGAGAGGTAGGGAGGAGGTGGGGGACACTGGTGCCGATTGGAGAAAGGTGGCAAAATCCCTAGGGGAAAAAAGTACAGATTTGCAGGAGGCATCAGATGAACCCGTGCATAGAAGCTTGAGCCCCAAACTCAGTTCTGAGGCTGTGTTATCCCTTACGGCACCCAGAGTCCCTCTGTCTTTTAAGATCCACACACAACTCTCAGGCCAAGAGCGCTTTCCGCCTGGGATTCCCAAGTGGGATTCTACGCGTGTCTTGCTGCCCAGCTCAGGGGGATCTGTTTTTGGGGGGTCTTGGGGCGGGTGCAGGGTCCTGGCTGTGGCTTTGGCCAGTGCAGGCGGCTCAGCACTAAATTACAGTGACGAGGTGGGACACACAAAAGGCCGAAATCTTTTTTTAATAAAAACAAAACAAAACTCCGGGCCCCAAGCCCCTGGGCTGCTGAATGGCCATGGCTTCCTGTCAGGATTAGCCGGGCTGCCTGGGCCTGTGTGCTCTGCCTTTCTCCTCAGGAAATACCTTTAGTAAGCCCCGGTGGGGTCCCCATGGCAACGCGCAGGGGGACCTGCTGGCAGAGGCCATTCAGCCCGCCATTGTCCCCCGGCCCCTTTGTTGTGAGCTTTATTGCTGGCCCTCTGGCAAACACAGCAGTTTGCACCGTTTTGTCAGGCTGAATGTAGAGTTTTTACATTTTAATGGGCTCTTCTGGCAGTGGCCCATTTGCATGCAAAATGTCCCTTCTTACTCTTTTCACTTTCTTCAATTTAAAAAAAAAAAAAAAAAAAAAAGTGCTTCTCCAAATCCCCTGGGTCGGGAGGCTGGTGGACGCTGCTGGCCCTGGGTGTCAGGCCCTGCTAATTGATTTGGTGCTCCTGGCTCTCCTTCCATACATACCTGTGCACCCCATTTTTGCAGCTCTCCTTCTATTTGGGGATCCGAGAGTTGAGGGAAATACGTATTTTTTGGGCTTCCTCCACCCAAACCGTCGTAGGGTGGTAGCTGTGAGCCAGTGAGACGCTTCTGCACTCTGGCCGGGTCCTGCCAGCCGAAGGTAAGTTTTCAGTTCCATTTCAAAGCCAAAATAATGTAATAAAAAAACCTCTGCAGAGGGCCCCTGGAGTCCTGCTGCGCTGTTCTGTGCTCCTTTTAAGTTGCTTTCAAAGCCACCCCGAGTTGCTCCCCCACCCACAATTGCCCCCTCATTTATCTCTGGGGAGTTTATACCAAGACTGTAAACATTTCTGGACCACCAGTTTTCCCTGTGTTGCTGGCGAGTTTAGCCTTTCTCTCTAATTTTTTTAACCCAGAAATCCAGAAATCAAAAAGATGGAATAGGGATGATAGAAATTGCTACCCTCCCTGAGACATCATGCTAATGGAGGATACCTGGATTTTGTTGGGGGTCAGTTATCTAAGCCCTAAGCCCTTTGGAGTGTAGAACACAGAGTAGGTAAGACAAATACCTACCATCAGCCCAGCACCCCAGCAACATGACTAAGTGCAAGACATAGCCATGAACATTTTCAGCTCTAGGGGAAGGCACATTCATGTTGGGGAGAGGTGGAGAATGCAGTTTGGCCAGTCTCAGAAGAGTGAGTTTTAAGGCCTAGGAAAGTGATGGAGATGATTGCTTGTTGGAGAGAGAGAGAAGGATAAAGGCCTGTAGGAGAGGAAAAGGAAAATCAAAGGAGCAGTGAGGATGTTGGCTCCACTGGGGAGGTGGAACTGGGGTAGTGGCTGAACGAGGGTGGGAGAGGAGGTGGTTGAGAGGCTCCAGACCAGCTGGGACTGTCATGGAGTGTTTGAGTTGGGGGGCGGACAGGAGGCAGCAGTCAGGTCTGGAGCAGTCAGGGCTTAAAAGCCGGGACCCGTGTGAGCCCTGTGCAGTCCTGAGGATGTGGCCCAAGAGGGAGGGCGGACCAGCTCTTTTGCCTCGTGTTCTTAATCTTCTCACTGGGTCATCAGGGGTCATCAGCTGTAAGCTGTAATCAAGGGTGAGGGGCTCGAGAAGAGAGAGGGTGTCAGGTGACTGCTGGGGATTGAGCTGAGGACAGGGAGGCAGGGTGCTGTCTCCTGTGGTCCAGGTAGAGTGGCACAGACCTGGAGTGGGCCACCCCTCATCACCCTGTGTGCTGTGACAGTGTTCGTTGGACTGAGCCCTGGGAGAGAAGCTGTACACATTGGAGGGGCCAGGACCCAGCAGATGCAGCCTCTAGAGCTTGTCCTTGTTTTGTGACTTTGGGAGCCATCTCTTTTTTTTTTTTTTTTTTTTTTTTTTTGAGACGGAGTCTCGCTCTGTCGCCCAGGCTGGAGTGCAGTGGCCGGATCTCAGCTCACTGCAAGCTCCGCCTCCTGGGTTTACGCCATTCTCCTGCCTCAGCCTCCCGAGTAGCTGGGACTACAGGCGCCCGTCACCTCGCCCGGCTAGTTTTTTGTCTTTTTTAGCAGAGACAGGGTTTCACCATGTTAGCCAGGATGGTCTCGATCTCCTGACCTCGTGATCCGCCCGTCTTGGCCTCCCAAAGTGCTGGGATTACGGGCTTGAGCCACCGTGCCCGGCTTGGGAGCCATCTCTTAAGCTCCGTTTTTCCCTGTTTAAATGGGAAGGAACACAAGTCACCTGTACATGAAGAAGCAGGCCCTATGAAATATTAAGTGCAATGCCAAAATGGGGCATTGTTACTGGTCTTGAGTCTGCCGCAATCACAACGAACACCTCCCCCATTTTCTCACCTGCCACATTTGGACAGCCCAGCCTGCTGGACTGGCAGAGGCAGGAGAGTGCATTGTATAATTAAAAGCACTGAACTGTAAGGTAATGATTGATATGAGCTATGGGCTTGAGGAAATGAGGGAAGGAGGGGAGGATAAGGCCAAAGCAACCAACTTCAGAATCTCACGGGAGGAGGTAGGATGCAGGGGTGCCATTAGATAGAAGCAAAGAGCTGAGCCAGAAGGGCTTCCTCACCTGGGGACGTCAAGACACTGTGAAGGTTGAGGCTACCTTGCAAAGCAGTAAAGCTGGACTCTGGATGTATGTGGATTCTGGAGAACCAGGCTCCCTATGTTTGAATCCCAGCTCTGCCACTTAACAACCTAGCTGGGCCATCTTGGACAAATCCCAAATCTTTCTGTGCCCCAGTTTCCCCTCTGAAGATAATAATTCCTTTTTTTTTTGAGACGGAGTCTGAGTCTGTCGCCCAGGCTGGAGTGCAGTGGTGTGATTTCGGTTCACTGCAACCTCCGCCTCCCAGGTTCAAGCGATTCTCCTGCCTCAGCCTCCCAAGTAGCTGCAATTACAGGCATGCACCACCACGCCTGGCTGATTTTTTGTATTTTTAGTAGAAATAGGGTTTCACCATGTCGGCCAGGCTGGTCTCAAACTCCTGACCTCAGGTGATCCACCCACCTCGGCCTCCCAAAGGGCTAGGATTATAGGCGTGAGCCACCAGTCCTGAAGATAACGAGGGGGAGGGAGAAGGGATAGCATTAGGAGATACACCTAATGTAAATGAGGAGTTAATGGGTGCAGCACACCAACATGGCACATGTATACATATATAACAAACCTGCATGTTGTGCACATGTACCCTAGAACTTAAAGTATAATAAAAATAATAATACTAATAATTCTAGCTCTTTCTTCACAAGATTCTAAGTTAAATACTTCACAAGATTCTAAGTTAACGCATGCTGAGAACTATGCTGGTATGTAGTAAGCCTCCGCATCTGTGGGATAGAAATCATAGTAGGATCAACCTCATAAGGTTCCTATGAGGATGAAATGGGAGGGTCTGTGTTAGAAGCTTTGTGCAGCCTATGGGATACAGTGAGCATGCTGGAAATACTGGCCAGTAGTAGTACTGCTGTTTACTCAGATGTTTATGGATCCCTAGATAATATATGGGAAGGCACATGGTAAATTGCAAAGTGCTATGTAAATATGTTGTTATTCTTCACTGGGTTCCTGTTAAGTTGTGGGGTTTGGGGATGGATAACTTCCAGACCAGAGTGGCTGCTATGGGACCAGGCTGGTGAAGTGGTATTTCAAAATACATTTTCAGGTGTGTTTGTCCATGTGGCATGAATGCCCTGCATTCATAGTCTCTGCAGAGAGGTGTGTTCCCTGGGATATCTTTGGTGGCTCTGTTCTATCCCTCAGCTTACAAATTGAAATCATTATTTGTTATTCTCCCATGAACCTTCTGTTCCTGGCTGGCTGTATAGCCTGGCCTTATCTCCCACTGCCCCTCAGACCAGGGCACAGCCATACCTGTAAGCACTTCATTCTCTTGTGTTCCCCCCCAGACATTTCACCTCTCATCTAAATCCTCCCCTCTCCCTTCCCTGTCATTTTGTCCAAACTCTACTCTCACTGCTGATACTTTTCTTTATGTTTCATGACGTCAGAGCCAGTGCTGGACCTGCCTGTACTTGGTCTTCACATTCTCCATTAGTCTCATGTTGCAATATAAAATCTTCATCCATATGAAGGTGCTATGCACATCTTAGCCCCCCTGTTAGGGCAAGACATATGCCTTCTGGACCTTTGTTTCACCCATTTCTCCTTGCACAGTGACAAGGGCTCCCAGAGTCACCTAATGGTAGCTATGTTGAAGAAAGTTCCCTGTCTTCTTGGATTTTTGAGAACTGGGGTCTCATCTTCTCATAAGAAGAGCAAGGTTTGTATGGGTTTGGGCCTCTCATGGTTCCATTCCTTCACCTTTTATAGAGCCCATGACTGGTGGAAGACACAGATTTAGAATCAAGAACTGGGAGGCCGAGGTGGGCGGATCACTTAAGGTCAGGAGTTCAAGACCAGCCTGGCCAGTTCAAAACCCCATCTCTACTGAAAATAGAAAATTAGCCGGGTGTGGTGGCGCTCGTCTGTAGTCCCAGCTACTCAGGGGACTGAGGCACGAGAATCACTTGAACTTGGGAGACGGACGTTGCAGTGAGCCAAGATCCCAGAACTGCCTTCTAAATGACTGGGAGATTTTTGTCCAGTCCTGCCAGAAGCAAAATGCCGTACCTGTTGGCTTGTTGGGATTACAAGCCTGCAGTATTTGGGGGGGAAGGTAGGAAGGGAAGAGGGACTCATTATCCTTGAACTTGAAAGTTCAAGGAACTTGATAATGAGTAGGGCCTCATTATCCTTGAACTTGAAAGCACCATGGGAAAGTCTCCTCCCACCCCTGCCTCTGTCCTTTCTAGCTGCTTCCTTGAGGATTACCAAAAAGTGTGGGTCTCTGGTGGGCTCCTAATTCTTTCTTAGGGGATAGAGACACCTTAGAGAAGCAGGGTGGGTTTGATGTATGAATCCCTGTCACTCGCACTAAAAGGATCACTGGTTGCAGCCTGCACAAATTCCCAAGGTCCACCTGCCAGCTGCTTTGACCCAGGAACCTGTGTGGTAATGAGATCAGCAGCCTGAGTCCTCTAATGATGTTCAAGTCAAACCCTAACCCTGACTTTCCCACTCCTGTTGGTGAGAAGAGTGACTCCATTCTGTTGGCATCAAAGCATAAGGCACCTTTTTTTTCACAACGCACTTTTTTTTGTTGTTGAGACAGGGTCTCTGTTGCCTAGGCTGGAGTGCGGTGGCAAGATTATAGCTCCTGCAGCCTTGAGCTCCTGAACTCAAGGGATCCTCCTTCCTCTGCCTCCCAAGTACCTGGGGATTACAGGCATGCACCACTATGCCTGGCTGATTTTTTTATTTTTTGCAGAGACAGGGTCTCACTATGTTGCCAGGGCTGGTTTTGAACTCCTAGCCTCAAGCAGTCCTCCCACCTTGGCCTCCCAAAGGGCTGGGATTACAGGCATGAGCCACCGCACCCAGTCCACAATGCATTGTTAACACATGGCACCTTGAACCTGTAATAGTGAACGGCCAGTCTTTTTCAGCCTCAGGCTAGGTCACCAGGGAATCCAGATACCAGATGCCCTCCAGCCTCCACTCCCCACCTCATCTCTCAGGAAACAGATGCATAAAGCAAGTGTTTAGGTGCCGCTTTCCTCTCAGCATCCCCATTGTGCATTTTGAGGACAACCTTTGTATCTGATTCCAATCAGTCAGGTTCTCCAAGAGTTGGAATGCTGGTTTCAAGTGACTGAACAATAAAGTGGCTTTCTTTTCTTCATCTTTCTTGGCCAGTCCAATAAAAGTCTTCTTGGCCAGTCCTCTTGCTAATGGACACCCTGGCCTGTTGTTCTTGACCAGAGAACCTGAGTTGACTCAGGGCAACTGGAGCTGAAGAGGCAGGAACCTTTCTAATGACGACCTAAGTGAAGGACACTGGAAAGACCAAAAGCCAATGGAAAGTACTGACTGGTAATTGCAGGGTGCTAGTGAGCAGTCATGCCCCCAAATCAGCCACCTTACATAGAATTCCCCGAGGTCAGGGCCACTGGACAGGGTAGTGTGACGCGGTCAAGCAGGGCCTGGAAAGCATACAAGCAGTTGGTTCCATCTCCTCCTATAAGAAAGTGGCATCATCCCTGCTTTGTAAACGGAGAACCTGACACACACCAAGAGCCCTCCTAGCCATGGAAAAAAGCCGCTAGAACCCGAGGTTAGGCTGATTTTTGGTTCCTCTGAAAATTATCTTTTGCCAGATGCTAGATTCAGTTCTGGACCTATTGAGTAGTCTCTGGGTTTTTTGACCTTGTTAGGCACTGTGGGAAAAATATAACAGGTACGCCTGTGCTGAATTGCTTGCTAATTCCTAGGAGAGACTTGGACATTTTGGGCAATTAAGAAGCAATACAGGCCGGGTGCGGTGGCTCATGCCTGTAATCCCGGCACTTTAGGAGGCCGAGGCGGGCGGATCACGAGGTCAGGAGATCGAGACCAACCTGGCTGACACGGTGAAACTCCTTCTCTACTAAAAATACAAAAAATTAGCCGGGCATGGTGGCGGGCGCCTGTAGTCCCAGCTACTCAGGAGGCTGAGGCAGGAGAATGGCGTGAACCCTGGAGGCGGAGCTTGCAGTGAGCCGAGATCCTGCCACTGCACGCCAGCCTGGGTGGTAGAGCGAGACTCTGTCTCAAAAAATAAAAATAAAAAAATAAAAAGAAGCAATACAGGCCAGGCACGGAGGCTCACGTCTGTAATCCCAGCACTTTGGGAGGCTGAGGCAGGTGGATCACCTGAAGTCAGGAGTTCAAGACCAGCCTGATCAACATGGCGAAACCCCATCTCTACTAAAAATACAAAATTAGCCGGCCGTGGTGGCACGTGCCTGTAATAATCCCAGCTACTCGGGAGGCTGAGGCAAGAGAATTGCTTCTACCCAGGAGGCAAAGGTTGCAGTGAGCCGAGATCACGCCATTCTTTGCACTCCAGCCTGGGCAACAAGAGTGAAATTCTGTCTCAAAAAAAAAAAAAAAGAAGCAATACAGCTCTTCGAGAAAGATGCAGTCGTAGGTGGTGTGGAGTTGCAGTCCACCCGCTCCTGCTCCTCACTCACCGCTGTTCTGAACAAGTCAGTCAGGAAGTCGCACTGCAGCCATGGCTTTTAAAGATACCAAAATCACCTGTGAAGCTGGAGGTGACCATTCACCAAATTTGAATCCCTCTAATGAGCCACAGCATAAAATCCCTGGAGAAAGTGTGTGCTGACTTGATTCAGAGGAGGAAAGGAAAAGAATGTCAAGGTGAAGGGATCAGTTTGAATGCCTGCCAAGGCTTCGAGACTCACTCTAAGAAAATCTCCTTGTGGTGAAGGTTCAGAGTCATGGATCGTTTCTAGATGAGAATCCACCAGCTACCCACTGACTTTCACAGTCCTTCTGAGATTGTTAAGCAGTTGACGTCCATCAGTATTGAGCCAGGAATGGAGGTGGAAGTCACCATTGCAGATGCTCAAAGTCAACTATTTTAATAAATTGATTAGCAGTTGTTTAAAAAGAAAAAAAAGCAGCAGCAATATGGGTTGAGTTCAGTGGCTCACGCCTGTAATCCCAACACTTTGGGAGGTCCAGGTGGATGGATTGCTTGAGTCTAGGAGTTCAAGACCAGCCTGGGCAACATGTTGAAACTTTAACTTACTATTTTAAAAAAGAAACATTATACCCAATGTCTGTCAATTGAGGACTGCAATGTGGTATATCTACACAATGGAATATTATTAGGTCATTAAAAGGAACAAAGTGCTGATTCTATGCTATAACATGGAGGAAGCATGAACACATTTATAAGTGAAAGAAGCCAGTCACAAAAGTCACATATTGTATGATTCCACTGATACGAAATATCTAGAATAGCCAAATCTATAGACAGAAAGCAGATTAGTGGTTGCTTAGACTGGGAATAGGGGATGGAGGAGTGACTACTATGGGTCAGGCATTTTTTGAGGTGTGGGGGATGGTAAAAATGTTCTAAAGTGTGATTGTGGTGAATGATTGCACAACTCTGAATATACAAAAACCATTAAATGGATGAATATTACAGCATGTGAATTACCTGTCTGTTTTAAAAAATAGAAACAATACAAAATAGAATGTAATTGAGTGTGAATTTGTGTGGTTCAGACAGTAACTGTTTTACAGAAAATTAGAGATGAGACGTTGTAAACAAGGCTTCCTAGTTTCTTGTTTTGTTTTAAGACAGGGTCTGGCTGGGTGCAGTGGCTCACACCTGTAATCCCAGCACTTGCTAACTGAAGATGCAAGGACCAAGGTGGGTGGTCAGGAGTTCGAGGCCAGCCTGGCCAACATGGTGAAACCCCGTCTCTACTAAAATGCAAAATTAAGCCAGGCATTGTGGCATACGCCTGTAGTCCCAGCTACTCCGGAGGCTGAAGTGGGAAAATGGCTTGAACCTGGGAAGCAGAGGTTGCAGCAAGCCGAGATTGTGCCACCGTACTCCAGCCTGGGCAACAAAGCAACGCTGTCTTAAAAAAAAAAAAAAAAAAAAGGGTCTTTATCGCCCAGTGGCGTGATCATAGCTCACTGTAGCCTCCAACTCCTGGGCTTAAGCAGTCCTATCTCAGCCCACCGAGTAGCTGGGACTATAGGCATGTGCCACCAAGTCTGGCTAGTTTTTAAATTTTTTTGTAGAGACAAGGTCTCACTATGTTGCCCAGGCTGGTCTTGAACTCCTGGGCTCAAGTGAGCCGCCGCCTGCCTCCCCAAGTGCTGGGATTGCAGGCATAAGCCACTGCGCCCAGTCCCTGGACATTTTGGATGGTGGACTTTGAGTAGTTTGAGGCAGGAGGACTCCGGAGTGGCGCTGACAGTCCTCCGGATGGAGTAAGCTTTGCCATGCCAGGGAGGATGCAGCTGGGGCTGAAAGTATCCTGACGGGGAGTGGGGGGGGGGGGGGGGGGGGGGGGGACAGCCCCTGGTAGAGAGAATGGAGTTGGCTGGAAAGAGTGGAAGCCGATTGCAGGGAGTCTTGAAGGTGAGGCAGGGATGTGAATTTTATTCAGTACACAGGGTAGATTTTGATCAGAAAAATGTCAAGCACATGACGGCTTGGAAGCGGGAGTCTGAGCTGCAGCCCCAGGGAGGCCGTTTAAAAGATTATCCCCACCGGGTGTGGTGGATCATGCCAGCACTGTGAGAGGCCGAGGCAGGCAGATCACGGGGTCAGGCGTTTTAGACCAGCCTGACCAACGTGGTGAAACCCCATCTCTACTAAAAATACAAAAACTAGCTGGGTGTGTTGGCGCACACCTGTAATCCCAGCAACCCAGGAGGCTGAGGCAGGAGAATCGCTTGAACCCAGGAGACGGAGGTTGCAGTGGGCTGAGATTGCACCACTTCACCCCAGCCTGGGCAAAAGAGTGAAACTACATCTCAAAAAAAAAAAAAAAAAAAATTATCCCGAGATGGTTCTGGGAAAGGGAGAGGACAGAGCATACCTGAGCCACGTTTGGAAGGGAACTGGGGTCTAAGCTTGCATCAGGAGGAAAGTGAGCTGGTTCTTGAGGCTTTTAGAGATCACGTATAGTGGAGTTTTGTTTGCACATTCTGGTTGGGACCATCAGTTCTGGTTGGGACCATCAGTTCTGGTTGGGACCATCAGGAAGGTACGGATCCAAGCTGGTATCAGCTAGAGCGGGTCTCACCAGGGCCAGTGTTGCTTTGCTGCTTTCTCTTGGGGGGAAATAAATGCCTGGGGGTTCTCTTTGCTACGTTTTTGTCTTTGGGAGCTGCTTTTTTCTCTGGGACCAGGCTGCAATAGGCCTTGGGTTGCCAGAGGGTAAGAATTCAAGTTTACTCTTAACCAACAGGTTGCACAGATCACAAGCTGCAAAATATTTAATCACTGAGGTCATTTGAGGGAAATGAGATTTGATCACTAGGAGTGTCTGCTCTGTTCCTCAAGAGTTGAGTCTAAACTGCTTTTCCCCTACCTTCATTTGGCAAAACCACAGTCCATTAAAAATGGAAAGAATAACTTCTTCTAAGGCCCACAAAAGCTTATTTTTAATCAGTTGTGTGGTCTACTCACCTTTGTGGTGTTCCCCTTGACCGGACTCACAAAAATAAACGTGTGCAAGCCTAGTGGTTTCTGAGCCCTTTTAAAGCAGCACCCTTGTGTCTGACAACTCTTATTTAAGATAAAGCCCATGGGTCAATGCAGGACTGGGCCGCAACCTCAGCCCCCGTGAGAGAAACCACTGTCAGTCCTGTCAGTTGCCGGTCACTTCTGATGCGCGGGACACCTATTTTCATTTTTAAGGTTTCTAGCGGAAGCCTGCTGAGCACTTCAGAAAGACTCTCTTTCAAATAAGGGGGAGTGAAAGAGAAAAGGGAGATTAGAAAGGAAGGCAGTGAAGAGCCAGGGTGACTGCATATGTGGTATTTATTGAGCAAGCATTTACTGGGCGCCAGGCATCATGGTAGACGCTGGGGATTTGAAGGTACTGATGACACATCCGCACACTCAGGTTCAGAAAGAGGACTGCCCTTCAGTGTGACAGGTGCCAGGAAGGGGAGGGCACCTAACCCAGACTCAGAGTCAGCACCGCCCTCGAGGAGAAGTCAACAACTAGGCTGAGACAGAAGAGTGAGTATTGAGAGCTGGACAGAAACAATCGGGGGCTCTGTGGCCACTGGGGCTGCCATGAGCCACAGCAGGGGCTGAGGGAGAGCATGCTATTTCAGAGCCTTGTGCATCGCATTGGGGAGCGACAGTTGTTCTCCACAGTCTCTTAGGGTGAACAGATGGTGAGAAAAGTCCTCTCCAAGGCTGTGGGTGGGATGTGGGTGGTAGGTGAGAGGTGGAAGATGCCAGGAGTACGTTTGAACATCCTAAAAGGAAATAGAAACTTCATTTCCCCTCGTGAGTGCAGAGGGGTGTGTTCAGGAGATGGGTCACAGCCCAGCATGGTGGACTCAGGTGTATCTGGGCCACGGGCCTTCTTGAATGCGTGTGGGAAGAGGCACTGGTCAGGGGAGGGACAGGTGCTCTTGGCGGTATCAGATCTTGTGTGAGGTGCGGACACCCCGGTGGGTCCAGCACTGCCACCCAGGGACAGAGAAGGACGGGGCACGGGGAGGGAGAGTGGATGGTGGGGGGCCTGAAAGGGTGTGCCCAGGCAGAGGGCTGAGGAGAAAGGACCTTTGTGTGTGACAGCTCCTGCTGCCAGAGCAAGTGTGGGTTTTATGGCAGCTGTGGCCTCTGGTTCTAATATAGTCAACAGCTCCAAATCCCCTGCCCTGACACCTGTTAGCGAGAGGTTCCCTGAGCTGACCTCTCTTTGGGCTGCCCCCCCCAACATGTGCATCTGACGTGTCGGGGGCGAGACCCCCACCCTCGCCGAATCATACACATCCTGGTCAGGCCCGGGTTGACAGATTGCCTTCTCTCGACTTGGGCAGGGGCTGCTAGGGTTTTGAAGGGTGGGGTTTGTTCAGCTGTTGCTAGGGAAGGGTGAGGCTGAGCTATCCCAAAAGAAATGGGGTGTTCCTCTGGCAAGTGGGGATCTTGGCAAAGAACTGAGTGTCTGGGGAAGGGTCAACTCCGGACACAAAGAAGTCCTGGGGAGGGCCGACCTTTCCCCTTAGGATGGAGGGAAATGAAATGTAATCTGCTTAATGCTGCTACAGCTGCTTCCTAACTTTGCCTCTTTCTTCCTTTGACTTTTGGAGGAGTGGGGTGGAAAAGAGATGGGGGTTCCCAGGCAGCCAGCTGTTTCCCCACTGACCCATGCTCCAATTCCCACTGCCCCGGCTCAGTAGCCTCCAGTAAGTGATGCCCGGGACGGTGCGGCTCCGTGTGGCCAGCGTAATTCCCTTTGTCTCTCCCCTCCTCCCCTCTCCCTGTCTTCCTCTCTCGCCCCTTGGCCTCCCTTCCCGGCCCCGTGGTGGCTGCAGCCCAGCCCTGGGGAGCCCCTGTGGAAGTGGAGTCCTTCCTGGTCCACCCCGGTGACCTGCTGCAGCTTCGCTGTCGGCTGCGGGACGATGTGCAGAGCATCAACTGGCTGCGGGACGGGGTGCAGCTGGCAGAAAGCAACCGCACCCGCATCACAGGGGAGGAGGTGGAGGTGCAGGACTCCGTGCCCGCGGACTCCGGCCTCTATGCTTGCGTAACCAGCAGCCCCTCGGGCAGCGACACCACCTACTTCTCCGTCAATGTTTCAGGTTGGTAGCCAAGCCCTGCCCTCGCCCCTCCCTAGACCCACCCCCTCCACCCCTCTCTGCCAGTATCAGGGGAAGGTGAACCTCCTCTCCCTCTGTGGTCTGCCCCCACTCTGCTTCAGAAACTGCTGCCCACTAACATTGCTCCCTGCCTGCCGCGTGGCTTGGCTCAGAGGGGTGACCAGGTGGGGTGGGCCCCAGGGCCGGAGATCTGGGGCTTCCAGGACACACCTCGGAGGTGATTGCCAGGGCTATTGGGATGTTAAGACCCTGTGATTTTTTTCCACCACAGCGTGCCCAGATCTCCAGGAGGCTAAGTGGTGCTCGGCCAGCTTCCACCCCATCACTCCCTTGCCATTTGGACTTGGTACTCGGCTTAGTGATTAGAGCCCCCGAACAGGTGGTGGGATCCCTGCTCTGCTGGAGAGGAACCCAGGTGCACTGCAAGGGAGCTGTGCGAGGGCAGCCAGGGAGCCCTGGAGCTCTGTGAACTTGGGAACCTGCCACTATTAGAATGTGACTTTCACAAAACTAGGAGTTGAGGAAATGTTGCTGAAATTTTCTTTATGCCATTTTTGCACCTCAGGGTGCGGACTTGGCACCAGATCCCCAAAGGTGATAGGAAGGACTGGAGAAAGATCTGGCATGAACCCTGATGGGTGAGATAACATGTGTATCAAGCCTGTTCTTACAAGAAATGAATACTTACTGGGGAGAGGTGTTGGCAGCTGCCGGGATATTGGGTGCCCTATCTGCTCTGGTTAGGGAGGGCAGCCCCCAAACCTTAGTGGACACATGCTAGAAAAATTCGTGACTGTGGAGTGTTTAGCCCATCCTTTGGAAATAGCATCTAGCCACAATGTGTCTAGACCTGCCTGGGTTTCCCTGTAGTCAGCCATCCAAAGAAGAATACACGCTGCCTGGCACCAGCACACCCAGGTGGTACCACAAGTTGAGAGAGAGCCTTTGAATGTAGGACAGAATTAAGTTAAAGAGGAACAGCTGACCCTGATGGAACCACCCAGTGTGAAGGCTTCCAGGCAGTGGGAGCAGTGCTTTGGGGAAGGAAGGAAACACACACAGGAACTGTTCTTAAATGGTTTCCATCCCACCAAGAGATCGTCACTAAGGGAGAAGTGGGACTGGTATCCCCATGGGGAGGGTGTTTGTGTTCATCTGGAACTGCACTAGCCTTGGTGAAATCTAGGAGTCCCTAGGAGGAACCTCAGTGCCCCTTCTTCTTCCCATAGATGCTCTCCCCTCCTCAGAGGATGATGATGATGATGATGACTCCTCTTCAGAGGAGAAAGAGACAGATAACACCAAACCAAACCGTATGCGTGAGACACTGTTTCCTATCTTACTGCCCTTTGGGTCTGGGAGTTGGGTTTAAGAGGGGAGGGGAGGGCTGAAAGGGGAGGAAGAGAGGGCACATGGGGTCACGGTGCCTGTTCTGCTAAGTGCCGGGCACTGCTCACAGGTGTTGGGCAGATGGGCAGGGCACCCCCAGGTCCTGGCCTGGGCCCTGCTCCTGAGCCTGACCAGCTGCCCCTCCCCACCCTGCCTGTCTCTCTCGGCTTTCCCCGGGCAGCCGTAGCTCCGTATTGGACATCCCCAGAAAAGATGGAAAAGAAATTGCATGCGGTGCCAGCTGCCAAGACAGTGAAGTTCAAATGCCCTTCCAGTGGGACCCCAAACCCCACACTGCGCTGGTTGAAAAATGGCAAAGAATTCAAACCTGACCACAGGATTGGAGGCTACAAGGTACGTGTGTGTGCATGTGAAAGTCGAGTAACGGGGACAGGGGAGGCCGAGCTAGGAAGTCCTGATTACATGCTTTTCATTGTTTTAAGTAATACTTTCTACCTATACAGGCTATGTATTAAAATTTTTAAATGCAAAAAAATTCAAATAAAGTTTAAAAATTTATTCAGTCTTCTTTCTGTGTAATATGGTTTTTACATAGTTGATCACGTCATGTATAATAAGTTCCTTGCCTTGTCATTTGTTAACATGAGTGTTTTCATGACATACTTCAAGCATGAATGTTTGAAACATGTAAGATTCCATTATTTTTAAATCCCATAATTTGGCTGGGCACAGTGGCTCACACCTATAATCCTGTCACTCTGGGAGGCCGAGGCGGGCAGATTGCTTGAACTCAGGAGTTTGAGACCAGCCTGGGCAACATGGTGAAACCTCTCTACTAAAAATACAAAAAATTAGCCATGCGTGGTGGCAGGCTCCTGTAATTCCAGGTACTCGGGAGGCTGAGGCAGGAGAATTGCTTGAACCCGGGAGGCAGAGATTGCAGTGAGCTGAGATCATGTCACTTCACTCCAGCCTGGGTGATAGAGCGAGACTCTGTCTCCAAAAAACAACAATGCAAAAAAAGTCCCATAATTTAATCAACTATTTTGTGATATTAGGTATTTTCTGGTTTTTCACCATAATGAATAATGTTGCAGTGAATCTCTGTCAGCGTTTTTAAGTGTGCTTCCTCAGGACAGATTGTTACAAGTGAAATTACCAACTTAAAGGGTGTAAGCATTATTTATTTATTTATTTATTTATTTATTTATTTATTTACAGACAGAGTCTTGCTCTGTCGCCCAGGCTGGAGTGCAATGATGCCATCTTGGCTCACTGCAAGCTGTGCCTCCCAGGTTCATGCCATTCTCCTGCCTCAGCCTCCCGAGTACCTGGGATTATATGTGCAGGCCACCATCCCAGGCTGATTTTTGTATTTTTAGTAGAGATGGGGTTTCCCCATGTTGGTCAGGCTGGTCTTGAACTCCTGACCTCAAGTGATCTGTCCACTTGGGCCTCCCAAAGTGCTAGGATTACAGGCATGAGCCACCGCACCCAGCCAGAAACATTTTAAGTTAATTCACCATGCACTCACTACATTTAAGACACCATGCTTTAAATGCTACAAGACAGTGTTCCTGCCCATAAAAATTTTCCAGTCTCATCAGAATCAAATGTCCATGAGCGGCTGCCGTAGAAAGCAGACTGTGATCAGTGCTCTGATAGGCAGGGGAAAGGGTGAGCACGGTTCTGACCAGAGACTGGACTGGAGGAGATGGTTTTTGAAATGAGCTGTCAAGGGCAGCAGGGGCTGGATTCTTAGTATAATACGAGAGGTGCACAGTTGGGAACATTCCTGGTGTATTTGGAAGTGTTTGCAGAAGGCACATCTGTCCAGATCACGAATGACTTTGAACGTCACAGTGGAGACTTCCGGAGTCTTTACACCCCATCTACCACCTTGCAGAGTGTGAACGGGCTGGTAGGGGGGCAATCCACGCCTTGTCCTAGCCAACCCTGCAGCCTGGAGCCCTGTGCCACCAGACTCTGATATGGAGGGTGGGTGCCACGGGGTGCCAACATTGTCATGGGGCTTCTGCCTACATTTTCCTTCAGACCCTGAAAGTACCCCTTCGGCATTTCCCCTCAGGTCCGTTATGCCACCTGGAGCATCATAATGGACTCCGTGGTACCCTCTGACAAGGGCAACTACACCTGCATTGTGGAGAATGAGTATGGCAGCATCAACCATACCTACCAGCTGGATGTCGTGGGTAAGAGGACAGAGGCGGCAGGAGGAATGCATTTAGCGGGAAGAGCTGGGCTTGGAGAACACAGCTGGGGAGTCCAGGTTTCTTAGGGGCAGAGTCAGGATAGCGGTTGGCACTTCTTGGCTTTGAGCAGGTACTTTGAGCAGGTACTTCTCCCTTTTGAGTCTCACTTTTCTTATCTGTAAAATAGAGTTAAGATCAGACAGTTACACGTGTCAAAGCTGGTTGTCACTGTGACATGGAAGGTGGTTTCAGAGTCTGTCCTGAAGGAGATGCTGTTGGAGAGGTGTTAAATGTAGCGCAACAGGAGCTGTCGCTTAATGCCAGCAATATGCCAGGCTCCTTAAATACCTGCTCTGTAATGCTTGTGGCACACCTGCAAGGTAGGCGGTATTAGTCTAGCTCTGCACAGGAGCACAGGCACTGAGGCTCAGAGAGGTGAGACACCTTGCGAATGCAGAACTGCACACCTGTGCCAACTTCAGGGCATCACAGGAGACTCTAGGAAGAATGTTGAGCCTCTTGGAGCTATTACCACAGCGTTTTCCTTCTAGGAGTTCTGAAAATCACTCCCTAGAGATCACTGGGTACAGAGTCTCTCAGTCAGTGTTCTTCTTGTGATAATATGGTCTAAAAAGGAGATTGTGGCCAGGCGCAGTGGCTTATGAGCTCCAGGTGGCGTAATGGGATTACTCATGCCTGTGATCCCATGACTTTAGGAGGCCAAGGCAGGAGGATTGCTTGAGGCCAGGAGTTTGAGACCAGCCTGGGCAACACAGTGAGATCCTGTCTCTATAAAAAAGTTTAACAATTAGCCTAGTGCAGTGGCATGTACTTGTAGTCCCAACTGAGTAACTGAGGCTACTGAGGTGGGATGATCACTTGAGCCCAGGAGTTCCAAGCTGCAGTGAGCTATGAAGACACCCCTGTGCTCCAGCATGGGTAACAAAGTGAGACCCTGCCTCTAAAAAAAGTAAAAAGGAGGCCGGGCGCGGTGGCTCAAGCCTGTAATCCCAGCACTTTGGGAGGTGGAGACGGGCGGATCATGAGGTCAGGAGATAGAGACCATCCTGGCTAACACGGTGAAACCCCATCTCTACTAAAAAATACAAAAAACTAGCCGGGCGTGGTGGCGGGCGCCTGTAGTCCCAGCTACTCAGGAGGCTGAGGCAGGAGAATGGCATGAACCCGGGAGGCGGAGCTTGCAGTGAGCTGAGATCCGGCCACTGCACTCCAGCCTGGGCGACAGAGCAAGACTCCGTCTCAAAAAAAAAAAAAAAAAGTAAAAGGGAGATTCTGATCCAAGAGGTTGGGGTGAGATCTGAGATCCCGCATTTCTAACAAGCTCCTAAAGGATGCTGGTAGCACTGCTGGTGGACCACACTTTGAACAGCAGGAGTCTAAGTGACTCTGGTTTTACTTAAGGAGGAGCAGGTTGTGCTGATGTCTGGGGGTGCAACTGAGTTAGAAGGTTCTCTATTAAAGCATGAGCTTTACTGTGACTATAAATATGACCGCTTTGGGAAGGAGGATCCTAATGGTTTAGGGCCTGAAGAGATGGTGTCCCTTTCCCCAGCTCTGTTTTGAGAGGCCTGGGCTCAGCAGAAATGCTGGGAGATTTACAACCCACCACTGGGAAAGCCAAGTGGGACGCAGGTGAGCCTACCCTTCTTTAGCCCTGGCAAGGTCCTCATGACAAGCGCCTCCTCTCCCCTGTTCCACAGAGCGGTCCCCTCACCGGCCCATCCTGCAAGCAGGGTTGCCCGCCAACAAGACAGTGGCCCTGGGTAGCAACGTGGAGTTCATGTGTAAGGTGTACAGTGACCCACAGCCGCATATCCAGTGGCTAAAGCACATCGAGGTGAACGGGAGCAAGACTGGTCCAGACAACCTGCCTTATGTCCAGATCTTGAAGGTAATCACGGCACCAGTCTTCGTGGGCCAGTCTACTGGGAAGGAGACCAGTGTCTTGGGGGCTCAAGTTCCTGTGGGCAGGCTCAGTGCCCCCGAATGGGATCATCCTCACCCTTCAGGCACACACACTCCATCTCGGTAGGGATCTAGCCACATCCCCCAGGACTAGTGACAGAGGTCACAAAGTGGAGGTGAGCTGGGAACAGAGGGCTGCAGGGATGGGTGATGCTGGTCTGTAATAATTTTTGAGAGCAGTGTCACTGGGGCTTTGGGGTCAGCTACGCGAGGAAGGCATTTGGACCCCTGCCTTTTCATTGCCCGAAACCAGAGCCTTTCCAACAAGCATTTCCCAGTCTTAGCCCTGCGTCCTAAGTTACGTACAATCTTTCTGGCAAATGGGGTGCATGATAAGAGCATCTTTTATGAAGAGTTGGAAAAACAAATGCCACCTATAAATTCTAAGCCATATGAGGAGTAATGAATGGCATTTTCTTCCTTTTTCCTCTCACTCCCAGACATTCATTGTCCTTGAATGCTCCATTAATCCAGGGAAGGTAATTGCCTAAATCTCCAGTGGATCTCACAACAGGAAGGAACCAGAAGCTGGGAAAGTTGTTTACCTCTTTGTCCCAGAGTTAGACCTCATCCTCCCCTGGCTTGGCTGTCTCCGAGATATACTGGCCCTCCCTTCTCTTCTCTTTGCTACTGGTGCTAAAACTGCTCTGTAGGTCATTGGCCACTGTCCCCACTCACAACCCCTGCTCTAGTCCTGGAGGGAGTGGGTTAAACACAAATAGAACATTCCATTTGAAGCAGTGATTTTTTTTTTTTAAATCAAATGCTTTGGACTTTTTAAGTCCACTTTTTCTGTCCTTCTAAAAGGGAAAGAAGGCCGGGCGCAGTGGCTCACGCCTGTAATCCCAGCACTTTAGATCATTTGAGGTCAGGAGTTTGAGACCAGCTTGGCCAACATGGTGAAACCCCATCTCTACTAAAAATACAAAAATTAGCCTTGCGTAGTGGTTGGCACCTGTAGTCCCAGCTACTCAGGAGGCTGAGGCAAAAGAACTGCTTGAACCCAGGAGGCAGAGGTTGCAGTGAGCTGAGATCATGCCACTGTACTCCAGCCTGCGTGACAGAGTGAGTGAGACTCTGTCTCAAAAAAAAAAAAAAAAAAATTCTAAAAGGGAAAGTTAATAAATCTCACTTAACATCTCCCTTCGCTCCCTGGGCCTGCCTGAAAGTTACACGGGAGCAACATGCGTGGCCACGTCTCAGCGTTTGCCCAACTGACTGGTGTGTCGTTGGTTTGTTCCAGCATTCGGGGATTAATAGCTCGGATGCGGAGGTGCTGACCCTGTTCAATGTGACAGAGGCCCAGAGCGGGGAGTATGTGTGTAAGGTTTCCAATTATATTGGTGAAGCTAACCAGTCTGCGTGGCTCACTGTCACCAGACCTGTGGCAAAAGGTAATGGGGAGATGGATGGGATCCTGTGCTGGGGATTTGATGTAGGCCCCAAGCTGCTGGGGCAGGCGGAGAAGCCAGTACCGGACTGTCCTTGCCACCCTACTGTATTTCTAGTGCCCAGAGCCATGGAAAAATACCCGGCCTGGGAGGCTGGTTTGGTTTGGTATTGTGTTGGTGTCTGCGGGCTCCCTCTCTGCCTTCTGTGTGTTCCTTGGCTGCGTGTGGATCCATGCGAGGACTCATGGGGACACGGTCTTGCTGTGTTACAAATGGTACTTCAGACTGAAGGTGTGAGTGAGTGGTGGTTAAGAGAAGGGGCCATAGGCCAGGCACGGTGGCTCATGCCTGTAATCCTATCACTTTGGGAGGCTGAGGTGAGAGGATCGCTTGAAGCCAGGAGTTTGAGACCAGCCTGGGCAACATAGCAAGACCCCATCTCTACAAATGAAATAAATTAGCCAAGTATGGTAGTGTGTGCCTGTAGTCCCAGCTAGTCTGAAGGCTGAGGCAGGAGGATTGCCTGAGCTCAGAAGGTCGAGGCTGCAGTGAGCTACATTTATGCCACTGCACCCCAGCCTGGGTTGACAGAATGTGACCCCATCTCTTAAAAAAGAGAGAAGGGGTTAGGCGTTCCCTTGCATACTCGCATCTGCTGGCTGTGTATACACACATGCGCGCGAGTGTGTGTGTGTGTGTGTGCGCGCACGCATGTGTGTGTCTGCAGCCCCCGCCATCCCTCCTGTGTTCACCTTCTGGCTATCTTTACCTGAAACCAAACAGCCCCTGCCTGCCGGCCCCATTTCTCCATGCCGCTCACCGCCCGCATGCTCGGATGGGCCAGTGGCTGCCAGCGTCTGGTGAAGGGTCGTAACCAGCCGTCATCTTCTCAGGTCTGCCGGAGTTCCTCCCTAAGGGTCTCACCCTCTTCCTCTAACAGGTTTTGCTGCCTGGTGGTTTTCGTTTGTTCCTTGTTGCAAAGAAGATGCGGGGGAGCATTTCTTCCTCTGGTCCCCCTTCTCTCTGTTTCCTTCCCTTGCTCTGCGTCTCTTAGAGGTCTCATGTCCTGTGCTTGTCCATTTTGCTTCCATTGTCTCTTCTAGACTGCTGGAGTTAATACCACCGACAAAGAGATGGAGGTGCTTCACTTAAGAAATGTCTCCTTTGAGGACGCAGGGGAGTATACGTGCTTGGCGGGTAACTCTATCGGACTCTCCCATCACTCTGCATGGTTGACCGTTCTGGAAGGTACACACTGTAACTTCTCCTCTCGATGTCCTGCCCTTGCCATGGGCACGGGGGGAGCATGCATTTCTGGGCTCGGGGAGACACAGAGGCAGGAGAGCTGGAAGAATGGGCTCCTGCCTGCCTGGTGCCACATCCTGCCCCAGCTTTGAGAGCTGAATCCTCTCGGCTCAGAGAAGAGCTTCCCTAGTTTTGCAGGCGCACGGAGGCCTCCCACCCATACACCTGCCTCTGCTCTCCCCCTGGCCATTGCAATGCATGCCCGGAATCTGGGTTTACCCTGCAGCCGGACTCCTCCAGGGCAGGCTCCTTCCGTCCTTGGGTCCAGCAGCCTCCCCACTCCGCTGGGTACTGAGTGTCCGAAAAGTCTCAGATAGGGCCCTACGCCTCTTCTCCTTTCTCAGGTGCTCAGCCCAGGGGTGGGGCTTGCTGCTTGCAAAGAGCAGTCCACCCTTCTATACTACCATCCTCTTGCCTTTGGAGAAAGAGGTCAGCCTGGACAGGTGAACTGAGCTGCCTTCAGAAAGGCCTGTCTCAGGCAGCCGTAGCAGGCTTCATGATGCCCATGTATCCTCTTTGGCCGCTGCCGTCTCTCCTCTCCCAAGAGGGGAGGTCTGTGTGTTGAGCCGGGGAGGAAGGAGCCTGCAGCCTGCTCAGGGTGGTGGCTGGTGACCGCGGGGCCAGGGCTTGCTGCTGTCTCTCGGAATGTCCTGCATGAGGGTCTGGCTGTTCCTGCTGGCACTGCCCTCTCGTCTCTCCCCTCCTTTCCCACTCTGCCCTGCTTGCCTGCCAGGGTCTCCGGTCTCCGGATGCCCCTACTGGAGGCAGAAAAGCGTTCTGTTTTTATCGTCGTCCCTGTGTTGGTCCTGTCCGTGCTACCCATGTGCTCCCAATCAATTGTCTTCGTTCTCAACATCAGGGAAAGAAAAAACAGCAACACTTCTCCCTGTTATTGGCTCTGCTGTCTCCTTGTCAGACCTTGGGACATTCTCCTCTGGGCTCAGTCTGGGGTTGTGCCTCATGCCTCTCTGGGAGGGTTCCCAGGGGTGCCGCCTCCATGGCTGGCTGGTGGGTTTTAAAGGGGAAGGTTGAGAGGAGGCCTGTGGAAGGAGGAGGGTGTCCACACCTGTGGGGCAAAGCGTGTTCCGTGAAACCAGTGCTGCACGTGCTGGAATGAAAGCCTCCCAGCCTTCCGTGCTGAAGGGAAAGGTGGACCGAACTGGCTTAGCTGCTGTGGCAATGGCGGCGGGGGGGGAAGGTGTGAATCCTAATTGGAAGGTGGGAGAAGAGAATAACAAAATGCAACCCCACCCCCTTCCACCACATTTCCTTAAGTTTTAGGAGTTGGGACCTATGAGTAGAATTCGTAAGAACTACCAGAAAAGCTTATTTTTGAAAATTAAGTCAGCTTTGCCTGTGGTTTGGCTAGGAGTAAATATTTACCTGTGTGCCCCGACAGAGATGACACAGACCCAAAGTGGGACATTGAGCAGGACACAGGCTGGTTCCCCTCCTGTCCTCTGTCCTCATTCTGTGAGTGCCACCATCACCAGGTACTGTAGCCTGCAGAAATAAATGAGGCACCAACCCTGCCTTCAGGGACCCTGTGGCTTCTTAGGGACACAGGACTCAGAAACACCTCTGTCCGTGCATGTTAACTGGACGCACACAGTGCTGAGGCTTGGCAGAGAAGGGCCATGGCTCCCAAAGGAGACCAAGAAAGGCACACAGAAGTGACTTCTCAGTTGGCCCTTACAGCGTCCCTGGGTGCCTGTAACTCTCCAGTCCAGTTGAGCAAGGAGGCTCAGGAGTTAATGAGGATGTAGCACGATGGTTCTAGACCATCCCTCTTCCATGGCTGGAGTCCATTGAAGGCAGCCTCCAAGATCAGGGGGTTGTCTGATCCTCCTAGTGCCACAATCCCGGTCCTAGCTAGAACCTGCCATGGTTTTTCTCCTCCCTAAAAGTTCCCAGGACACAGGAGATAGGTGTTGCTTTTCTAATGGAGCAGGACCTCGCATGCATGGGGCCCTCCCAGCCTGCTAACACCCTCTTCGCACTGACTCAGCTCTGGAAGAGAGGCCGGCGGTGATGACCTCACCCCTGTACCTGGAGATCATCATCTATTGCACAGGGGCCTTCCTCATCTCCTGCATGGTAGGGTCGGTCATCGTCTACAAGATGAAGAGTGGCACCAAGAAGAGCGACTTCCACAGCCAGATGGCTGTGCACAAGCTGGCCAAGAGCATCCCTCTGCGCAGACAGGTAACAGAAAGTAGATGGGGGATTTGCACACTCAGCACCACCTCTCTCTCTGGGCCTCTAATGCCCTGCCCTCTCCATTGTCCCGAATCTACATACAACTTTGGGCCTTGTTTTTTGGCTTCTGGGCAAGGCACAGTGGAATGTCATGAACTAAGTGTTCCAGAGTCTGTTTCAAGCTAGTGTAGCCCGTGAATTTCCTGCACCCTCCATATCCCACTGCAAGTCCTCCGGACCCCTGGGACATGGATTGGGAGGAAGTCCTATTTGGATGGAATGTGCAGCTGATAGCATGAATTTGAACTGTCCCCAAGGGCTGCTTAGAAGTGCAGAGATGCAGGGTAGAGAAGAGGACTGTCTGTATTAGTCCATTTTCACGCTGCTGATAAAGACATACCCAAGACTGGGCAATTTACAAAAGAAAGAGGTTTAATGGACTCACAGTTCCACGTGGCCAGGGAGGCCTCACAATCACAGAAGGCAAAAGGCACATCTCACATGGTGGCAGACAAGAGAAGAGAGCTTGTATAGGAAAACTCCCCTTGTATAAAACCATCAGATTGGCTGGGTGTGATGGCTCACTCCTGTAATCCCAGCACTTTGGGAGACTGAGGCGGGTGGATCACAAGGTCAGGAGATTGAGACCATCCTGGCTAACACGGTGAAGCCCCATCTCTATTTAAAATACAAAAAAATTAGCTGGGCGTCGTGGCGAGCGCCTGTAGTCCCAGGTACTCGGGAGGCTGAGACAGGAGAATGGCATGAACCCGGCAGCGGAGCTTGAGGTGAGCCAAGATTGCACCACTGAACTCCAGCCTGGGCAACAAAGCGAGACTCCATCTAAAAAAAAAAAAATCAGATCTCGTGAGATTTATTCACTATCACAAGAACAGCACGGGGAAGACCTGCCCCCATGAGTCAGTGACCTCCTACCAGGTCCCTCCCATAACATGTGGGAAATCAAGATGAGATTTAGGTGGGGACACAGCCAAACCATTATCAGCCATACCATACCCTTGTCCCCTGTATGCCCACCCTTCCGCATGGGAGGGTGTGTGCAAGAGTGGCCGTTTCCTCAGAAGCCTGTGCTCGTTCTGGAAGGTGCTTTGGGAGTTAGGAATCCATAAACTAAGGCAAAGTAGTTGCAAAGAGTCAGGAGAATAGAGTTGTTACTGTGATGATCAGTTATAAAATGACAAGCTGGAAGAGGTGCATTTGGTCTGCTTAAAGGTGAGTGAAGTCTAGAAAGGCCAGCTCATGGCAGAAATAGGTCAGTCCTAGAAGTTGGGCCTCCCGGCCTGCCATGGTCTTTGAAACACTCTGTGTTGGGGAAGGAACATTAGATACACAGACACATGTCTCTGCCATTGTTGGGAAGCCCTGACTAGGAATTGGAAGGAGTCACCCCTGACCCCGCTCCTTGCTCTAGGGTGACCCCACTGTTCCTTGCAGGTGTCTGCTGACTCCAGTGCGTCCATGAACTCCGGGGTTCTTCTGGTTCGGCCATCACGGCTCTCCTCCAGTGGGACTCCCATGCTAGCAGGGGTCTCTGAGTATGAGCTTCCTGAAGACCCTCGCTGGGAGCTGCCTCGGGACAGGTAATATACTTTAACTCCCAACTTTTTGAAGGCATTCCTTGCTTGCTATTCTAGTGGTGGAAGGTGCATATACTAACACCTTCTGGGTGGTGAAGGTTCATGAAATGCCTGCAGAAACATTTCCACTTTCTGCTTGCAGTTGGGTGAAATACAGAGAGGCGGAGATGGGGTGCCTCTCAAGGTTTGAACTTCACCAGCCCCAACTTATGCCACTCTCTGTTTTCCCTGAAAGACTGGTCTTAGGCAAACCCCTGGGAGAGGGCTGCTTTGGGCAGGTGGTGTTGGCAGAGGCCATCGGGTTGGACAAGGACAAACCCAACCGTGTGACCAAAGTGGCTGTGAAGATGTTGAAGTGTAAGTGATGCTTCTGTCCTTGCAAAGAAAATCTTGTCCCATTCCAAGCAAGCAGCAGGCCTCGGGCCCAGCAGAACAGCTTCTCTGGTGCCTTTGCTGCCCACATTTGCTCCCCTGCCTGCTTGGGGTTACCTGGGAGTGGAGGGGGTGTTTTGCACCCTGAGATTGTTCTGTGACCTCACTCTGTTCCTTGGTATCAGCCTGGGCTGTGGTCAGGTGTTTATCCTGGATCCATTGCTTGCAGGCTTTCCTCACCACATCCCTGCCCACTCACTACCACCTGTTGCAACAACGATTCCCATTAGACGGAAGAGAAAATAAGTTTGGATGGAAGTGGGGAGGAGAGAATCAAGTCCCAGGGAAAAGCAGCCCCTCGACACATACCCCACTCCCTTAGCCTTTCTCCTGCCCTCCCTTCCCAAGTAAATGAGTCTCACATGTTCTTTAAAGCGGACGCAACAGAGAAAGACTTGTCAGACCTGATCTCAGAAATGGAGATGATGAAGATGATCGGGAAGCATAAGAACATCATCAACCTGCTGGGGGCCTGCACGCAGGACGGTGGGTACCGGCCAGACTGGCCTTCCCTGCCCAGCCGGGAGAAGATCTGAGCTGGAGTATCAGTCCCAAGGCCTCTCAGTCACAGTTAGGGAAGGGGGTTAAGAGCGGCCACTTTAGCAGAGGTTAAAATGTGTTATTTCGGGGTCTGGGCTCCGCTCATTGGTGTTCATTCAAGAATACAGATACCTAGATTCACACACATGGTGTGTTAACAGAGGCAGCTGAGTAATTATGGGCTAAGAGCGCTCAGGCTGGGTGCAGTGGCTCATACCTGTAACCCCAGCACTTTGGGAGGCCAAAGCAGGTGGATTACTTGAGATCAGGAGTTCGAGACCAGTCAGGCCAAAATGGTGAAACCCTGTCTCTCCTAAAAATATGAAAATTAGCCAGGCCTCGTCGTGCATGCCTATGATACCAGCTACTCGGGAGGCTGAGGCACAAGAAATTGCTTGAACTCGGGAGGTGGAGGTTGCAGTGAACCGAGATCACGCCATTGCACTCCAGCTTGGGAGACACTCCCTCTGTCTCAAAAATAAAATAAATAGGCCAGGCACAGTGGCTCACACCTGTAATCCTAGCACTTTGGGAGGCTGAGGCAGGTGGATCACTTGAGGTCTAGAGTTCGAGACCAGTCTGGCCAACAGGTGAAACCCTGTCTCTACTGAAAATACAAAAAGTAGCTGGGCGTGGTGGCACATGCCTGTAATTCCAGCTACTCGGGAGGCTGAGGCAGGAGAATTGTTTGAATCTGGGAGGCGGAGGTTGCCTTGAGCGGAGGTTGTGGTGAGCCGAGATGGCGCCATTGCACTCCAGCCTGGGCAACAAGAGCAAAACTCCATCCCAAAACAAAAAAAAAGCCAGGCGTTGTGGTGCACGCCTATAATCCCAGCTACTTGGGAGGCTGAGGCAGGAGAATCGCTTGAATCCAGAAGGCGGAGGTTGCAGTGAGCTAAAAATTGCGCCATTGCACTCTAGCCTGGGCAACAGAGCGAGACTTCATCTCAGAATAAATAAACAGACAAACTGGGGCTCTTACGCCAGTGTTGCTTGAGAATTTTCTAGACTACGTGGGGAGTAATTATTTCTCTGATTTTCTTTGGGTAGTAGAATGGATTTCCCAGGTCCCCTAAGAGGAGGCAGGAGAGGAGAGGTTGGCCAGGGTGTGCTGCTGGGGATGGGGTTTCTTTGAGGTGAAGTCAAACCTGCTCACCTGCTGCTGGCCCTGTGGCCTCCTCTCCTGTGCCCGCAGGTCCCTTGTATGTCATCGTGGAGTATGCCTCCAAGGGCAACCTGCGGGAGTACCTGCAGGCCCGGAGGCCCCCGGGGCTGGAATACTGCTACAACCCCAGCCACAACCCAGAGGAGCAGCTCTCCTCCAAGGACCTGGTGTCCTGCGCCTATCAGGTGGCCCGAGGCATGGAGTATCTGGCCTCCAAGAAGGTGTGGAACCTGAAGGCTCCCTTGGGTAATGCCAGGGTGGGAACAGAGCCCCCACCAGTCCTCCAGCCTGTGACTTGTCATCTTTTGGTAGCATTGTGGATGCACTGAGCACTGGCCGTGTGTACCCTGTGTGTTGTCTTAGGCTCTCTGGGAACCGCAGAGTCAGGAGAACCAGTATAGCCAGGTGGCCTTGGGGTCAGACTGATAGAGGGTCAGATGTGTGCACTGCCACTTTCTGCGTAGTCTCAGGCAGCTACTTAGCATCTTAAAATTCTTCAAATACAAAATAAGAATAATACCAGCTGGGTGCAGTGGCCAAGGTGGGAGGATTGCTTGAGCTCAGGAGTTTGAGACCAGGTTAGGCAACATAGTGAGACCCCGTCTTTAAAAAAAAAAAAAAAATTAGCTGGGTATGGTAGTGCATGCCGGTAGTCCAAGCTACTTGGGAGGCTGAGATGGGAGGCTAGCTTGAGCCCAGGAGTTTGAGGCTGCACTGAGCCATGATCACACCACTGCACCCCAGCCTGGGCGACAGAGCAAGGCCCTTTCTCAAAAGAAAATAAAGTATAACAGTACCTGTTGTAGAATTGTTATGAGGGTAAAATGAAACTGTCTGTGAGTGCTGAGTGCAGTGTTTGGTGTATAAGGGCTGGCTTGGTTTGAGCCCAGCCACATGTGGACTTGCAGTGCTGGGAGGCAGGACCTAGGAGCACGCACCGCTGCAGACCCAGCAGAGGCATAAGGGGCCAGCATTTGGCGAGGGAAGGGAGGAGCGCTTGCTATGATGAGAAGCCTGATGCTGGCAGAGAACGTTAGAGGAGGGAAAGCAGAGGTTCGGGGGCAGAGCAGTGTGGCAGAAGTCCTATGACACAAGTCAGCCAGTCTGCATGGGTGGCAGCCCCCCCTACAGAGCCTTCCAGCTCCCTCTCCTCCCCGCTTCCCACTCTCCCGTCCTCTGTCCTCAGTGCATACACCGAGACCTGGCCGCCAGGAATGTCCTGGTGACAGAGGACAATGTGATGAAGATAGCAGACTTTGGCCTTGCACGGGACATTCACCACATCGACTACTATAAAAAGACAACCAACGTGAGTGCCAGCAGGGCTGCCCCATGCTGGTGGTTTCATCTGAGAAGCTAGGAGTGGGGTGGGCTCAGAACCCACCCCCTAGTCCCTTCCCACCTGTGCCCTCACAGCCCTGCCTGGGGCCACCCCAACCTCCCCTGTGCTGCTTTCAGGGTCGACTGCCTGTGAAGTGGATGGCGCCCGAGGCATTGTTTGACCGGATCTACACCCACCAGAGTGATGTGTGAGTTTGTAACAGCAATTGCCAGGGAGGTGTGGGATAGAGAGCTTCTAGCACTGCAGGGTCCTGCATTCTCCCTGGACTGAGGAGTCCTCCTTCCACCCCAGAGAGGAACACAAAACATTGTCTGTGGTCATTTCCTCTGCTCCGGATGTTGAAAGGCTGATCTGTTCTCCACTCTGTCTCCTGGCACTGCCCTGGGTGGAGGATTGTGCTGGAGGAGCGGAGGCGGAGAAGCTCCAACTCCCCGTGGCTCTCCGCTTATTTGCAGATGGTCTTTCGGGGTGCTCCTGTGGGAGATCTTCACTCTGGGCGGCTCCCCATACCCTGGTGTGCCTGTGGAGGAGCTTTTCAAGCTGCTGAAGGAAGGTCACCGCATGGACAAGCCCAGTAACTGCACCAACGAGCTGTAAGCCCGAGGAGATGTCGGAGGCCCTGAGCCAGGCCCTGGGGCAAGAGTGGGCTTGAGGGGCAGGGGGCTAGGCGAGAGGGTGTCCATCTCCAGTAGGCGGCCCTTCCTCCCTGACCTTACGGTCCTGCTGCAGGTACATGATGATGCGGGACTGCTGGCATGCAGTGCCCTCACAGAGACCCACCTTCAAGCAGCTGGTGGAAGACCTGGACCGCATCGTGGCCTTGACCTCCAACCAGGTAAGGCTGCCCATGCCAGAGCCAGAGCTCAGGCTGTCCCCACTGCGTGCATGCACCTCCCTGAGTAGGGAGGAGGGGCCCGGCCCATCACTGCTTCCTCTCGCCCATCACAGGAGTACCTGGACCTGTCCATGCCCCTGGACCAGTACTCCCCGAGCTTTCCCGACACCCGGAGCTCTACATGCTCCTCAGGGGAGGATTCCGTCTTCTCTCATGAGCCGCTGCCCGAGGAGCCCTGCCTGCCCCGACACCCAGCCCAGCTTGCCAATGGCGGACTCAAACGCCGCTGACTGCCACCCACACGTCCTCCCCAGACTCCACCGTCAGCTGTAACCCTCACCCACAGTCCCTGCCAGGCCCACTGCCTGTCCATCCCTGTCCCCTTTCCTGCTGGCAGGAGCCGGCTGCCTCCCGGGGGCCTTCCTGTGTGGCCTGCCTTCACCCTGCTCAGCTCACCTCTTCCTCCACCTCCTCTCCACCTGTTGGTGAGAGGTGCAAAGAGGCAGATCCTTGCTGCCGGCCACTTCATCCCCTCCCAGATGTTGGACCAAGACCCCTCCCTGCCACCAGGCACTGCCTGGAGGACGGGGAGTGTGAGCCGATGAACAGGCATGCAAGTGAGAGCTTCCTGAGCTTTCTCGTGTCGGTTTGGTCTGTTTCGCCTTCACCCATAAGCCCCTTGCACTCTGGGGGCAGGTGCCTTGTCCTCAGGGCTACAGCAGTAGGGAGGTCAGTGCTTCGAGCCTTGATCGAAGGTGACCTCTGCTCCAGATAGGTGGTGCCAGTGGCTTACTAATTCCGATACTAGTTTGCTTTGCTCACCAAATGCCCGGTACCAGAGGATGGTGAGGCGAAGGCCAGGTTGGGGGCAGTGTTGTGGCCCTGGGGCCCAGCCCCAAACTGGGGGCTCTGTACATAGCTATGAAGAAAACACAAAGTGTATAAATCTGAGTATATATTTACATGTCTTTTTAAAAGGGTCGTTACCAGAGATTTACCCATCGGGTAAGATGCTCCTGGTGGCTGGGAGGCATCAGTTGCTATATATTAAAAACAAAGAAAAAAGAAAAAAAAGGAAAATGTTTTTAAAAAGGTCATATATTTTTTGCTACTTTTGCTGTTTTATTTTTTTAAATTATGTTCTAAACCTATTTTCAGTTTAGGTCCCTCAATAAAAATTGCTGCTGCTTCATTTTTCTATGGGCTGTGTGAAAAGGGTGGGAATGTCCACTGGAAAGAAGGGATACCCACGGGCCCTGGGGCTAGGTCTGTCCTGAGGGCACTGCATGCTCCTGGCGCAGGTTCCTTGTAACCTCTTCTTCCTAGGTCCTGCACCCAGACCTCACGACGCACCTCCTGCCTCTCCACTACTTTTGGAAAGTCAGAAAAAGAAGATGTCTGCGTCGAGGGCAGGAACCCCATCCATGCACTAGACGCGCGGGGCGGAGAGTCAAGGCCCAGCAGCCAACCACCATGGAGGGTTTCCTCCAAGGAAACCGGTGGGGTTGGGCTGGGGAGGGGTCACCTACCTAGGAATAGCCACCAGGTAGAGCTAAAGTGATTAAGAGGAAGCCAAGGGCACAGTTGCTCACGCCTGTAATCCCAGCACTTTGGGACGCCGAGATGGGCAGATCACTTAAGGTCAGGAGTTAGAGACCAGCCTGGCCAACTTAGTGAAACCCCATCTCTACTGAAAATACAAAAATTATCCAGGCATGGTGCCACGTGCCTGTAATCCCAGCTCCACAGGAGGCTGAGGCAGGAGAATCCCTTGAACCTGGGAGGCGGAGGTTGCAGTGAGCCGAGATTGTGCCATTGCACTCCAGCCTGGGTGACAGAGAAAACAGAAAGGAAAGCAAATGATGAAGGTCTGCAGAAACTGAACCCAGGCATGTGTCTGCCCCATCTGTGTGGGCCTGGTTTTGCCGGTGCTTGTAAGTGCAGGAGAACATGTCACCTGAGGCTAGATCTGCATTCAGGTCCCTGGCTTCGTTTCTTGTTGGTATTCCTCCCCAGATCGTCCTTCCTGTATCCTTGTGACCAGACTGTATTTGTTGGGACTGTCGCAGATCTTGGCTTCTTACAGTTCTTCCTGTCCAAACTCCACCCTACCCCTCAGGAAGGGGGGAAAATTCTCCGAATGCTTTTGTTTTTTTGGCTGCTTGGAATTTACTTCTGCCACCTGCTGGTCATCATTGTCCTCACCAGGCGGATTCCCCGGTACCTCATGGCTCAAACTACCACTCCTCCGTCACTATATTAAAGCTTACATTTTGCTGGATTACTGCTAAATACAAAAGAAAGTTCAGTATGTTTTCATTTCTGTAGGGAAAATGGGATTGCTGCTTTAAATTTCTGAGCTAGGATATTTTTGGGCAGCTACAGTATTGGTCACTATTGTAAAATTATCTTTGTTTCTCTCTGTAAATATGCACCTGCTAACATTACAATTTGTATTTATGTTTAAAGAGGGCATCATTTGGTGAACAGAGCTGGGAAATGAATTTTTAGCTCTTAAAAGCATTTGCTTTGAGACCACACAGGAGTGTCTTTCCTTGTGAAACAGTGATATTCTGCTTTGGCCCTACCTTGAAGCAATGTTGTGGGAAGGGATGAAGACTCTAAAAGGCTTCATAAGCCCTTGGGAGAGGTGCTAGAAAAATATATGGCACTATCATAATTACCGTGATGTCCTTGCTGTTACTACTCAAATCACCCACGAATTTCCCCAAAGACTGCACTAGCTGTCACATAAAAGAGAGTGAAATTGACCTGAGAGAAAATGAAATGGCCATTTTACGTAGAGGACCAGATTGGGTCTCCTGAGGAAAGGAATCCAGTTTATCTAATGAAGATGTTGTGCCATCAAGGCAGAGTCTCTCTGGTTTCCTGAGGGTTAAAAGATTAGGGCTGGGATCACCACAGCATTAATCAATACTGCCTTTCCGTCTTTTCTAATTGCCATGGGCTGAAGATCATCGGTCCCTTGGCCCTGCTAATGTAATGTATTGATCTTAGGTAAGTAAGATTGAACATCAGATGAGGGAGGAAATCTGTCTCAGTTAATGAGGTTGCTGTGCTTATTAGCTACCACTGGGTGGAGCCAGCGAGCTGAAGTTTCAGTTGGCATTAGGTGAACCACCAGTCAGCTCTCAAGTCACATTGGTCCAACTACTACCTGCTAGTATGTGTTGGTGTGAGTGGGAACTCTTTAGCCTAGATTTGGCATTACAGAAAAATTGGACAGCACTGATATGGCTTGTTTTGGAATGATTTAAGTATAGAATTAGATATGACACAGGTGCAAGGCCATAAGTGTTAGTGGCCACCACCTCTCTATTGTAGCAGAATTCTGTGTGAGACACAGGCCACATCTAGCATCACTGCAGTTGAGTTTTAGAGAATGCCTAAAGTGGCTGGGCATGGTGGCTCATGCCTGTAATCCCAGCACTTTGGGAGGCTGAGGCAGGCGGATCACCTGAGGTCAGGAGTTCCAGACCAGCCTGGCCAACATGATGAAATCCCATCTCTACAAAAATACAAAAATTAGCCAGGTGTGGTGGTGCATGCCTTTAATCCCAGCTACTCCAGAGACTGAGGCAGGAGAATTGCTTGAACCCAGGAGGCGGACGTTGCAGTGAGCCAAGATCGCTCCACTGCACTCCAGCCTGGGTGACAGCAAGACTGTCTCAAAAATTAAAAAGTCTAAAGTCATACCCAGTGAGATCATTAGCAGCAGGTAGAGCCAAGGCATCTGCATCTATAGAGAAGGGAGCAGAGAGGAGAAAGCTCTGAAGCAGCCGGAACAGCCTTCCATTCCCTCTGCTGAGGAGAGCCAGAGAAGAGGGTGGTCAGTAAGAACCCAGCTGCTAAGACTTGGTCTGGGCGGGTTCCCTCTAGGTGGACCCTCAGCAGTATTCAGGAGCATTTCCACCGTAACTGCCCCACATGCAGGTCTTCGCACATAGAAGGGATCTCTTTCATAAACATGCTAACTAGAGGTGTAACTGTCTCATTACCCCGGGAGGCTAGCACCAGTGTGGTGTGTGGTGCTGGCTCTCAGGGGACACTGCATGTCTCCTCCCAGCTCTGCACTGTCCAGTGGTACCATGGCAGTGGCTTGAAATCAACATGGTGGGAGGATTTATACCACTGGAATAACCAGATGCTATAAATCAGGGCTTTCCCCCCTCAAAGAGTTGGTGGTTAACGATTTACCAGAACACCACTAGCTGGGATTAGATGTAAGGATCATTGAACCCAACAGCCAAGCACCCCAAGTGATGAGAACAACGACACATCCTTGACTTCTCTGAGCTGCTAGCAGAAGAGTGGGAGGAGAGGTGTATCAAGTGGCCCAGGTCTTTTGACCAAGTCACTGCTCATTCCCACCCTGCTTGGAGGGAAAGCCAGAAGGAACTGTAGGACAGCCCAGCAGTACCTATGACTCATTCAGCTAAAACAGGATTGAACAAGTTTAGCTAATCCTTTTCCCACATTTAACACCTGAAATGTGGACTAATTAAAACACCCGTCATTTTTGAAACGGGAAAATATATTGTGAATCACCTCGCTAGGCAGGATCCATGACTGCTGTATTTGCACAGTAGGGATTCATCATTCCCAAAGAACTGGGCTTCATTAGTGGGACATGGTGGGGCTTCTCTGATGGAGCAGAAGTTTAGAAAGCACTGTAGAATACATATTCTTGTTGTGAAGTGCTGGTGACATTCCTCATTTAGGTGATCCCAGACAGGACAGTTGAGTTTTACTTATTTTAATTGACTGCTGTCTAACCACAGCAAGTAAATCTAATTTTATCACCTACAGGCTGAAATACCTTTGGCCTTCTAACCACTCCCCAAGGGAAGAAAGCCCTTGGTCAGCTGCATGGCAGTCTATTATTTCAGTATTATTAATACTGAAAACACCAAACATAAATATCCTAATGTGATACTTGTTGCTGGGTAGCACAGGGATTATATCAGACCTTCACAACTCCTATGACTAATAAATAGTCTTGTGAAAGACAAACTGGCCAGAAACACACACACCCAACACAAACAAATGATTAAGGCTTAAACCCTTAATTATGCTTCTAGCAAAATGGTGGCTAATGAAAGCCATATGCGCTAGAAGAGTGGCTGCCTAGCAGATTGCTGCAGCCTCTGCAGGCCCAAGAGGGGGATGTCAGAAGCAGCCAAATCTTTCTGATTGCCAGTCTGTTTAACTTCCCATTTTCTCCAAGAAGCTTCATTATATCCAGAAAGATCTTTTGGGGAGTATATCCATCCCATCTCATAAGGTACTTTGTTTCCAGGGTGTTGATTCTACTGGTGGATCATTCAGAAAGTTAATCAGGTGCTCCTAAAATGGTTTTTGGAACTTCCAAGTTCTTACTCAGAATTCCAAGCCATAGGAGACAGAGGTATCTAAGGTGCCAAGCTGATTCCATTGTGCAAAAAATTTCCCCTCTTAAGGGACGTACACATGAAACTAAAAAAACAACATGGTGGGGGGTGGGCTTTATACAAAGTTGAGTGGGGTGACAATGGCACAGAGGAAATGGGACTTCGCAATTATATTTTTATAAGGGGTCTGAACTTGGTCTCACTACTCACATCACCTGGAATGGTTACCAGGCCTCAAAGGACTGCCCCATGGGCTAAACGACTGATCCACTCTCTGAAGCCAGACAGAGTGTCTTAGCTGGGAGATCCTTTACAGATGCCACTGTTGAGGGCCGGAAGCTGGAGAGAGTGAGCTCCATCCTCAAGTAGTCCTTATGCTCCTTTTGAACTAGCCTTGCTGTTCTGGGCTGTCATTTGTGATTTGGCCTGGAGCGTCTAGGCGTAAAAAACAAAAGGATTGTAGGCATTAGTCACAGACGTGTAAGTTCTTAAGGAGTGAATGCCATTTTTGTTTTCTTTTTTTTTTTTTTTTTTTTTTTGAGGCGGAGTCTCGCTCTGTCGCCCGGACTGGAGTGCAGTGGCCGGATCTCAGCTCACTGCAAGCTCTGCCTCCTGGGTTTATGCCATTCTCCTGCCTCAGCCTCCCGAGTAGCTGGGACTTACAGGCGCCCGCCACCTCGCCCGGCTAGTTTTTTTTGTATTTTTAGTAGAGACTGGGTTTCACTGTGTTAGCCAGGATGGTCTCGATCTCCTGACCTCGTGATCCACCCGTCTCGGCCTCCCAAAGTGCTGGGATTACAGGCTTGAGCCACCGCGCCCGGCCCATTTTTGTTTTCTTAATCAAAATAGTGACAGACCACAAAAGTCAAATCTGAGATTATAATTCACCTTGGTAATAAAAGATACAGGAGATTTACAAAAAACAAGGTCTGTGTGTGCCTTGGGATGCTTTTCTGGGCTTACCCCATATGTGTGTTAATAGATTCTCTGTCCTGCCAGCCGTGTCTTTGGTCCACAGGAGCCACTTCCCACTTCAACTCTCCCACAACCTCCCCACTGTTTACTCTTCATGCCCTGTGCTCTTGCCCCAAATCCCTTCACCCAATTGGGAAGACTGGATGATAGATAATTTCTTATTTACGTGCATTTCTCCTGAAATTCAAGTTGCTTTCCAGCTAGTGTTTCCTGACATCAGAAGCCTGTGTAAAATACACAACACATGGAAACTATTTCCATCTGGCACATAAGAAAAAAAGGGTCTGCCTATATTGTAACTGGCTTCTAAGCATGTTTTAGTCTGACCCACAATTGTATTGGTGGTTTTTTGCTTTTGGATAGTTGAAGTAAAAAACGTGGTTATAAGATGACTAAAGTTCAGCCTACAATTTCCTGTTTGGACAACAGGAAGAATTGTGCAGTGTTTTGCAACAGGACTAATTCTAGATTCTCACTACCCTTAAAGATAACTGGAGGGAGAGGGTTTTTCTTTTTCATTTATTAAAGATACTTACAGCTTCTTTAGAAGTGATGGATCCTTTAGGTAATGAAATAGGTGTTGATGGTGTTATGGGTGATGATGTAACTGGTGGCGGCTGTATAAAGTCTTCATCCTTAAACATCAGAACCAAGAGTTGGGTTACTGATTTAAAACAAAATCTGTATTAATCTACAGTCCACTACCTTGACTACCAGGAACTTGTCACAGCTACCTCATATCCTGGCACAGGATTCAAAAGGCAAAATCTGGAACCTAATTACATATAGCCAAATAATAAGCTTCCTCTTAGAAACAGATCAAACAGTACAATAAGTATTCCTTATTAAGGAACATTATTGTATTGAATTTCAGTTTCATTAAGGAGATTAAAACAGGAGAAATTGACCCATTGCTATTTTCACTTTTTAATTAACCAAATGGAAAGTAACTGTCTAACCTTAGTTCCCTTCCGTTGAGGTGCAAGATCCACCATGTTCTCTTTAGATTCGGTGAAAGTAGGTAATTCCATAAGAATATCAGTCTTTGGAGCCTGGGGAGAGAAACATTTTATGTATCATAAGCTTTCTGCTCTTCCTAAAACCCAGGAACTTTTATAGTAGTCAATGCCTTTTTTAGCACAATTTGCTTTCCACTAAATCCCTAGCTTCCCCCTCCAGCTCCACCCTTTATGAGTAACATGAAATATGCCCCTGACATAGCAACTTAGTATTATTTCTCTTTGGGTTTTGAGTACTTTATATACAAAAGTTGCACTCGGATAGATTCTAGCATTTAAAATAATCATTAGCAAACCACTGATGGTACTGGTCCTGCTGTCAGCCTAAAAAACAAAAAAGCAATTTCTCAATTATTTTTTTTTTCTTTTTTTTCTTTTTTCTTTTCTTTTTTTTTTTTTTTTGAGATGCAGTCTTGCTCTATCACCAAGGCTGGAGTACAGTGGCTCGATCTTGGCTCACTGCAACCTCCCCGTCGCAGGTTCAATCAGTTCTCCCTGCCTCAGCCTCCTGAGTAGCTGGGATTACAGGCGCCTACTACCATGCCTGGCTACTAATTTTTGTATTTTTAGTAGAGACGGTGTTTCGCCATGTTGACCAGGCTGGTTTTGAACTCCTGACCTCAGGTGATCCGCCTGCCTCAGCCTCCCAAAGTGCTGTGATTACAGGCATGAGCCACCACACCTGGTCTCAGTTATTTTCTAGTAGCATTGATATAACTTGGTCTATGTTGCATCTTTTTCATTTTTAGTATCTAATAATAAATGATAAAATAGCCTGATTTACTAAAATGGTAAGCTCCTGTAATGCAAGGAAGATGGGGAGAGGAGTGGTATTATAGATTATGATAAGAATGGGGGTGGTGATAGAATAGCTAGCTAACCTATCTTTAGGAATTAGATTTGAAAAACATATCACTGTGCTTTGGAAGTTATTTGTATACTTTGGAGGGATAAGGCTACATACATCCAAAATTACAGTATATTTGATGTCTCTATTCTTCACAGAACCTAGCATGCTACTTGTTCTCATTTTGTATATATACATGGAGAATAGAAGTTTAAAAACATGGGTGGGAAAAAGCCAATAAATTGCTTAGGAGCTTATCATTTTGTCATTAATTCCTTTCTCACCCACTCCAGAAAAGCAATGTCTGGAGAAAGAGCTGATGGCCCTCTAGAATAATTCTGAGAACCCAAATTTAGCTGAGACAGTGAGCTCCTCCAAGATTTCCTAGCCCCTGAGAGCAATCTAAGAATGACTGTTGACTTTGGTCTGTCTCACATGAATGGTTCCTTGAGTTGGATAGAATAAGAACCCACTAGCCTGCCTTTTAGAACATGGTCTATACTCTGAAACTGCTCCTAGTCTCCCTAGAGTTTTTCCTGGACAAATCCCAAAACCAGATTACTCTAGAAATATGAAAAAGGAAAGCAAGATGGTGTTTCCTGAAGTTGGGTTTTCATACTGGACTTCAGATAATTTTCCTTGGCTTGTCCAAGGAGTCAACAGCGTAATTAAGATACAAAATGGCCCTCACTTAGTACTTGGACTAATCCCCTAAACCACAGTGTAGCATCTTCTACAAGAGTCTTTCCTTTCTTACTTATGCGGGGTTCTGAGTCAGACAGGAAGCCACCAGCTATAGAAGCGAGAGGCCCTTTCTGATGGGCCCAGAGCAAGATGCTATAGTGACTGGGCCAATCCTATGCTCTTCCCTACAACACCCGGAAGAAAAATGACTAAGGAAATGAGTTGAAGGGCATTCTAGATTAGCTATTCAATGCTTAAAAACTAATAGGAATCTGGACAAATGAACAGCAAACATTCAGTCTAAAAGGAGAAAGCAACAGAAACACCCACACACACAAGTCTGCTAATGAAGATGAGATAGTTAAGGAAAAGGAATAAACTGCACCTATTAGTAAAATTCTCAAACTGGGCTCAAAGGCAGTAGCAGCCTTAAGGCTGCAGGTAGTCTGAGTGGCTTCAGTTTTCTGTTTGTTTTGTTTGAGATGGAGTCTCATTCTGTTGCCCAGGCTGGAGTGCAATGGCGTGATCTCATCTCACTGCAACCTCCGCCTCCCAGGTTCAAGCAATACTGCCTCAGCCTCCCAAGTAGCTGGGATTACATGTGCCCGCCACCATGCCCTGCTATTTTTTGTATGTTTAGTAGAGACGGGGTTTCACCATGTTGGTCAGGCTGGTTTTGAACTCCTGACCTCAGGTGATCCACCTACCTCGGCCTCCCAAAGTGCTGAGATTACAGGCGTGAGCCACTGTGCCTGGCCTTTGTTTTGTTGTGGTTGGTTGGTTTTTCAGGAATTTTTAAAACGTAAAGCCAGTTGGGCCAAATTCCAAAAGGCCAAAAGAAATGCCTGTTCTGACTGCAGGAGTACACCAAGTGTTTATGGAGAGGCCTCAGCTGGATGGACATTGAGGGTGCCCATGAGCCCAGTTACTCACCTCCCCGCTGAGTGGTATCTCAATAGGCTTGGGCTTCACATCTATCAGGTAGAAGGTGCGGGACAGGAGCAAAAGGGAAGGAGGGACGTTCTCCTTCAGGTGGAGGTCCTGCCACTGGAGAACAGGAGGGGAACAACACGTGAGAATCACAGAACGCCAGAGCTGGAGTGATCCGCGGTGATGTGCCGCCTCCCTCGCTGACACCTTCCGCCAAGCCGCTCAGGTGATGAGTAACGGCAGAACACGGACAGGGGCCCAGCCCTGGCTTCTGCACTGAGAGGGTACCCTGCCGACTCCTTCACTATGGTGGAATCACTCTCGGAGAATTCAATTGAACTGTCAACCCAGTCAAGTATCTTCTCCTGGACAAAGTGTAGATAATGTGAAAGAATAAATCACAGGCTGAGCAACACAGGGCGACTCTGTCTCCACAAAAAAATTTCTAATTATCTGGGTATAGTGGTACATGCCCGTGGTCCCAGCTAGGGAGGCTGAGGTGCTTGAGCCCAGGAGTTTGAGCCTGCAGTGGCCTGTGTTAATGCCACTGCATTCCAGCCTGGGTGACAGAGTGAAACCCTGTCTTCTTAAGATCAGTAATATATGCACAAAAGATAAAATTCAAAAAGTAACATAAATAAATATTCAGAAAGCTTGTGCAGTGACCATGTCATAGCCAACGTTCAAGAAATACATGATTTTAAGGATCTTTCTCTACAATGTGCTGTCTTCCAACCAGAGCTGGTCCGACATACGAGAGGAAAAAGTGACCTAACACGGTTTCCAAGCCATGGCTGGTATCCTGAGATTATCTGCGCACTCTTCATGGCATTTTTTTACAATGATGGGAATGAAATGTAATAGGAGTTACTCCTTTGTTTTAAAGCATGGATGCTCTTAAAGTACAAATATGCTATCTGAGGAAAAATATTAAACATGGGTTAACACAGCGTGTGTTGGTTTGGGGCACTAATTGAAAAGCAGCCCCAGGTGGGCCACCAGGCAAAGTGGGGACCTCCAGACAGATTCACACAGATAACAGGCCTTAAACTGAAATTTTTGCCAGGACCCTTTACACTACGTGGAGTAGGTCAAAATTCTAAGGTGGCTCCAAGACACCTTGTCCCTGCAGCACCCACACTCTCTCCTAGTTATTCAACAGTATTCTAGGTGCTGTGTGAAGGGATTCTACAGGTGTAACTGAGGTCCCAAGTCGGTTGACCTTAAGATAGGGAGACTCTTTGGATGGGCCTCACCAATCACATGAGACCTTCAGTCTGGGGCTAGAGGTCAAACACAGGGGAAATTGGAGATTTCAAGCACAAGGAAGCTCTGGCATATGAGAAGTTCTCTGATGTTGGCTTTGCAGATGAAGGAGGCCAAGAGGCAAGGAATACAGGTGGCCACTAGATGCTGAGAGTAGCCCTGGGCTCACAGCCAGCCGGGAAACAAAGACAGTCCGACAGCTGCAAGGAACTAGGTTCAGCCAACAACTGAATGAACTTGGAAGCAAGTCGTTTCCCACAGCCTCCAAAGGAAGACAGCCTGCACTTCTGACCTACCAACTGTGAGCTAATATACCAGTGTTGTTTTAAGCCACTAAGTTCATGGTCATTTCGTAGGCAGCAATGGAAAACTGATAAGAGATCCCAATCAAAGTCAAAAATCAACCTAGTTCTTCAACATCCCACAGCTCAATGAAATAAGGCAAATTAGGTAAGACGGTTCACTTGCAAAGGAGAAATCACATAAGGAGGTCTGCATATTGTAGAAGAGAGTTCTAGGGAAGAGGACCCCGGAGGGGTGCTGCTACTTGCCTCTGTGAGCTGTTGTCGCAGTTGTTCCTCCGTGAGACCCAGTGATCTCATCCCTCGGGCCCTACAGGCGGACTGTAGTTCGGATACACTCAATGCCCTCACCCCTTCCTTGGCAATTATCTGAAAGAAATGTAAGGGATGGAGCTTTTGATTCCAATTTTATGTAATCCCTAAATTCCAGTAAATCAGTGGAAACAGAATCGGAGGCTTGGACACTTTGTACCTTGCACTGGCTGCTGCAGCAAAGGCATAGGGAGGTGGCAGTTGAAATAACGGGAATCCTGCCAACAGGTATTAGCAATATTAGGGATATTTACACAACTCCTCCCCAACATTCTGTCATCAGAGTAATTATTTCCCCTCTTGATCTGCATTTTGTCTGGTTGTGACATATCTACTTTTCTCTTCCGTGGCAGCTTTATGGTTCATTAGAAAAAAGTAGTTCACTTGAAAAGCTCACAATGTACCATTTGCTGCATGTCACTGTAGTGTTTTCCCCTGCTGTCCCCCCACCACCCCCAGAAATGGCCCTGACACACTGATCCACAAAACTCCCTCAGTAAATAACACAGTTTCTGCTTGGCGTAACCCAAAACTGTGGTATCTCTGGAACCAGTATTGTTTATTGCAAAGCTCTAAGAGCAACAACTGAAATCTAAATGGGGCCAAAGGGATCATGCTTTCTCAGTTCTGGGAAACCTGCTCCCCCAGGCGGAATGCTTATAAAGCAGCTGATTCTGAGTCAAGAAACATTCCTTCCATTTTTTCAAAAAGCCTAATTAGTAGTTATAGTCCAAGGGTGCCTTTCTTCTACAAGGTGTTGAGGCTCTGCTTTTCCTCCCAGCATTAAGTTTTGCATACCAAGCCAACTGCCCCTTCTTGGCAGGCCAATGTGCCCAGCAGAATATTGACTTTGGCACCAGCTTCCCGGTATGAGAGCACAAGTGTGGGAGCAGAGCTTTGTCAGGAATCTACTGAGCTGCTATTTCCTTTCCAGCAGGTCCTAACTGCTTTAGATGAGTCCCAGCTAAGACATCCAAATTACTAACTGCTTATGATGGCCTTCTCAATAAATGGGTAAGGGGATGACAACCCCTCAAATGAGTAATCAAGGTTCAAGTTGTCATGGTAATGGTTGTTTAAACCACTCATTTTGTCAGAACCCAACATGACCAGACCCAACGGAAAATACTGCACTTCTACCCAGGCGTGGTGGCTCACACCTGTCATCCCAGCACTTTGGGAGGCTGAGGCAAGCAGATCACTTGAGGTCAGGAGTTTGAGACCAGCCTGGCCAACATGGTGAAGCCCCATCTCTACTAAAAATAGAAAAATTAGCTGGGTGTGGTGGTGCATGCCTGTAATCCCAGCTACTTGGGAGGCTGAGGTGGGAGAATCACTTGAACCCGGAAGGCAGAGGTTGCAATAAGCCAGGATTGCGCCACTGCAGCCTGGGCAACAGAGCAAGACTTCGTCTCAAAAACAAAAACAATACTGCACAGTTCGTCCCACAGGCACCCTAAGGTATCTCCCAAAAACTTGCTAATTCCCTAGAGCTATGGTTAAGCTCTTACTTCATCATCTGCTTTTATAGACTTCAGTTTCATCAGGAGCTGAAAGCGGAGCAGGTTGTTGGTTCCAAACGTCTGCATTTCTAGCAGTTTGCAAAGGGCAACCAGCTGAGGGCGATCTAAGTGTTCCAGGGCCAGCTGGTCCTCAAATAGTTTGGAGAAGCGAACTATCTCCTTTGTGCTGGGCTTGTGGCCTGTCTGGACCTACGCAGTGGGACAAAGAGGCCAATTAAAAATGTGTTTCCTACTTAATTTAACTTTCCCAATAGGCTATTTGAAAGAGACACCAAAGCATTTATGGGACTCTGTCTGACATCTGGAAATGGGTCTCATGGTATAAAGAAAAGATATCCATCCGAAGTCAAACTACATCAGCTGAAAAATCAGGAGTTCGGAAGTTTGACTCTAAATCTACTGTTCTTTCCAAGAAGTTATCAATGTCTTCAACATGCTCATTACTTAAGACAGGCTTTTCTGCAAACTACTATCAATGTTTATAATATTAAATGTTTACAATATTGTACGTTCATAATTTAGATATTTGCAATTTCAAAGATGGTGAAGTTTGGGAAATCCATGATGACATGTGTTTTTCATATAACTCCCAACCCTGAAGTTGTTTGGCATTACATAAAAGATGGACACCTGCTTCACATAGGATGACAGCTGTGTAGAGGCATCGCCCATCTTGGCTCTGTTCCTCCTTGCCATTTCTGTCATGGTTTCTTGAAGAAATTTTGCTAGTTCCAACTTTACAGCCATTTTCTTTTTCTGTTTTTCTTCCTTAATGGTAGAAGAATAAAAGTTACTCAATCCTTCATGAATGCAAATTGGTAGATAAAGATGGGAGAAAAACAACTGTCTCCTTGTTATTGCTCATCCCTATATCATGTAATAATATGATGCTCCGGCATAGCTGAATGGGTTTGTGAGACCAAAGCAAGTAAAAAGAAGCCTCCATTTGGAACTTGTCTCCTTACTTTTGTTTCTCACTAATACAATAATCATAAGCATTTGATAGATCCAAAATGTTCCCCCAGTGGGAGGCTTTATCATTATTTAGAATGAGATACTATCTCTCTCTCTCTCTCTTTGAGATGAAGTCCAACTCTGTTGCCCAGGCTGGGGTGCAGTGGCACGATCTCGGCTCACCGTAACCTCCACCTCCCGGGCTCAAGCGATTCTCCTGCCTCAGCCTCCTGAATAGCTGGGATTACAGGTGCGTGCCACCACACCTGGCTGATTTTTTTTTTTTTTTTTGAGATGGAGTTTCACTCTGTCACCCAGGCTGGAGTGCAGAGGTACCATCTTGACTCACCGCAACCTCTGTCTCCCAGGTTCAAGCAATTCTCCTGCCTCAGCCTCCCAAATAGCTGGGATTACAGACACACGCCACCACACCGGGCTGATTTTTGTATTTTCAGTAGAGTAGGGATTTTCGCCATGTTGGCCAGGCTGGTCTTGAACTCCTGACCTCAAGTGATCCGCCCGTCTCAGCCTCCCAAAGTGCTGGGATTACAGGCTTGAGCTACGGCACCCAGACAAGAATGAGATGCTATCTCTTAACCTGGTGCAAACTATTCAGGCTGCCAGTTGAGCCAACTCCTTGTTTGAGTGGCCCTGGGTTTTGCTTTACAAACAAAAGAAAACTAGGAAATGGACTCTACACTAATGTAGCTTACAGTTTAATAGAAAACAGACATAAGTAATTACAATACAATGAGTTAAGTGCTCTAACAGACATGAACACAGCACTACACAAAAGAAAAGTAAATGGATATTCGTAGGACACTGTTAGCTGGTGTTTCTTAATCCTTGTTCATCATCAGAAATGTACTATGGTAGCATTTTCAAAATAACCACAGTCAGGACTCAGTGGTAAAGAAAAACAGGAATCTGTATATTTTTAAGTTGCCTAGGAGATTCTAATGATCAGCCAATCTTAAGAATCACTGATTTTTAGATAGATCTTAAAAGATATAACAACAACAACAACAAAATCACACAATAGCATGATCAGAACCCACTTAGTGGCTGGGTGAGGCGGCTTACACCTGTAATCCCAGCACTTTGGGAGGCCGAGGCGGGTGAATCACCCGAGGTCAGGAGTTTGGGATCAGCCTGGCCTGTCATGGTGAAACCCTGTCTCTACTAAAAATACAAGAATTAGCCAGGCGTGGTGGCACATGCCTGTAATTCCAGCTACTCAGGAGGCTGAGGCAGGAGAATCACTTAAACCTCAGGGGAGGAGGCAGTAAGCCGAGATTGCCTTACTGCACTCCAGCCTGGGCAGCAGCGCAAGACTCTGTCAAAAACAAACAAACAAACAAAACCCACTTAGCCATTTCATTCATCCATATCCTTCCATCCATCCATTTATTTATTGCACATCTACCGTGTATTAGGTACTGGAGATAAAATGAACAATAACAGGTAAGAATTCCTGCCATCATGGAACTTTTAGTATAGTGGGAGAGACAAACATTAGTGACTAATGATAATCCCGTAATTCTTCACATTAATATAGAAGCATAATGGGTAAGTGCTATGAAAGAGAAATACATGGTGCTGTGATCTGATGTAAACAGAAAGCTCCTCTCTCCATGGAACAAAGCAAACAAGAATTTTCTGAGACGGTGGCCATGATGTAGACATATTTGTATGTTTCAGGGAATGAGTGGTGTTCAGGAAAGAGAGAACATTTAGATAAATCACTTCCTCTACTCCCCCCATCTTCCTGAATTCACTAATACTTTCCTTGGAATGTTATGGCATTAATTCTAGATGCTGATTATTTTAAATGTAAGCAAATTAAACCATTGCCAGGCAGTCAAATATTGTAATTTGATTTTATCCTGTGAAGGTATCCCGAATTTGTCTTCAAGACATTTTTTTTTTTTTTTTTTTTTTAAGATAGAATCTCACTCTGTCACCCAGGTTGGAATGCAGTGGCACGATCTTGGCTCTTGGCAACGTCTGCTTCCCAGGTTCAAGTGATTCTTCTGCCTCAGCCTCCGAAGTGGCTGAGACTACAGGCACGTGCCACCATGCCAGGCTATGTTTTGTATTTTTAGTAGAGATGGGGTTTCACCATGTTGGCCAGGCTCGTACTGAGTTCCTGACCTCAAGTGACCCACCCACCTCAGCCTCCCAAAGTGCTGGGATTACAGGCATGAGCCACCACGCCCAGCCTTCAAGTCTTTATTCTTATTGTTAATTTCATAATGTATTCTCTGTCATCTCTCTCTTGGGCTAGCATTCCAGCTGTTTCCCTTCCTTGGCTCTACCCTCTGCAGCCCCTCCTGCAGCAAAATTATTCTTCCAAAACACAGATCTAATCATGTCATCCACCCAGCTACCCTGCTTCAAACGTTCCGTTTCCATTATTCACCATGGTCAAAGGGAAAGCCTAAATTCTTTTTTTTTTTTTTTTTTTTTTGAGACGGAGTCTTGCTCTGTCGCCCAGGCTGGAGTGCAGTGGCTGGATCTCAGCTCACTGCAACCTCCGTCTCCCGGGTTCACGCCATTCTCCTGCCTCAGCCTCCCGAGTAGCTGGGACCACAGGCGCCGGCCACCTCGCCCGGCTAATTTTTTGTATTTTTAGTAGAGACGGGGTTTCACCGTGTTAGCCAGGATGGTCTCGATCTCCTGACCTCGTGATCCGCCTGTCTCGGCCTCCCAAAGTGCTGGGATTACAGGCTTGAGCCACCGCGGCCGGCTGGAAAGCCTAAATTCTTAAGCTGGTGGATGCCTTCCAACCTGACCCCAACACATCACTTTGTCTGTTTCCTGTCGTTGACGCCCTGGAACTGCCTACTTCAACCACAAATAACCAACCAGCGGTCTCCGATTACATCATACTCTCTTATGCCACTGAGCCATGTTAAATGCTATTCCTTTTATCCAGAATACCTTTGGTAAAATCCCACTTACTCTTTAAGTCTCAGTTCCAAAGTTACCTTTTCTGTGAAAAATTTCCCAATCTTACTGATTTAAAAGTCGTCCTTAAAATTAGCTGGGCGTCTGTAATCTCAGCTACTCAGGAGGCTGAGACAGGAGAATTGCTTGAATCTGGGAGGCGGAGGTTGCGGTGAGCCAAGATTGTGCCACTGCACTCCAGCCCAGGTGATGGTGAGAGAGTTCGTCTCAAAAAAAAAAAAAAGTTGCACTTTTTGTCTTCTCATAATGTTTTGTTCACACCTTCTTACCATACGCTGTCTACGCTGTCTAGTAGAGTGGCACAGAAAGGGGAGAAGGAAGGAGCTGCCTCTGTTTTCTCGCCTGCACAGTAACTGCCACACTCAATGAAGGCTCCCTCTTCTCAGAGACTGCTGAACAGGTCTGTTGTGCTGACTAAATCATACCTACTATTCCACTAGTCAACGCAGTAACAGTGGATTTCTGTTTTCTTTATTCTTTTATTTTTAAACAGGTTCTCACTCTTGCCCAGGCTGGAGTGTGGTGCAGTGGCATGATCTCAGTTCACTGCAGCCTCAACCTCCTGGGCTCAAGCAGTCCTCCCGCCTCAGCCTCCCAAGTAGCTGGGAATACAGGTGCATGCTACCACATCTGGCTAATTTGTTTTACATTAAAAAAAATTTTTTTTTTTTAGAGACAGGGGTCTCACTATATTGCTCAGGCTGGTCTTGAACTCCTGGGCTTAAACAGTCCTCCCACCTCGGCCTCCCAAAATGCTGGGATTACAAGGATGAGCCACTGCATCCAGCCTGTTCTCTTTATTCTTTTGACAGTTAAAATCAAGTTAGAATTTGATGGAGAAGAGAAAATCTTTTCAACAAATGATCCTGGAAAAGCTAGATAGCCACATACAAAAAAGAGAGAAATGAATCTATATACTGACATTACAGTTTTCATAAAAATTAACTCAGCCTGGAGCAGTGGCTCACGTCTGTTATCCCAGCATTTTGGGAGGCCGAGGTGGGCGGATCACCTGAGGTCAGGAGTTCGAGACCAGCCTGGCCAACATGGGAAAATCCTGGCTCTACTAAAAATACAAAAATTAGCTGGGTGTAGTGGCACATGCCTGTAATCCCAGCTACTCAGGAGGCTGAGCAAGGAGAATTGTTTGAACCCAGGAGGCGGAGGTTGCAGGGAGTCGAGATCGCACCATTGCATTCCAGCCTGGGCGACACAGCAAGGCTCTATCTCAAAAAAATAAATAAATAATAAATAAATAAATAAAATGGATCACAGACATAAATGTAAGACAGAAAACTATAAACCTTCTAGAATAAAATAGGAGAAAAATGTAGGTGACCTTCAGTTTGGCAATAAGTTTTTAGCTACAACACCAAAAGCATGATTCATGAAAGAAAAAAACTGATAAGCTGGATGTCATTAGTGTTAAAAGCACTTGCTCTGTGAAATACATGGTTAAGGGAATGAAAAGATAAGACACAGAGTAGAAGAAAACATCTGCATATTATATCTGATAAAGGACTTTTACCCAAAATATACAAAGAACTCAAAATAACAATCAGAAAAAAAAAAAAAAAAAATTAAAAAGTCAACCAAAGGGCCGGATGCAGTGGCTCATGCCTGTAACCCCAGCACTTTGGGAGGCTGAGGTGTGCGGATCACGTGAGGTCAGAAGATCAAGACCAGCCTGGCCAACATGGTGAAACCCTGTCTCCACTAAAAATACAAAAATTGGCTGGGTGCGGTGTGGACGCCTTTAATTCCAGCTACTCGAGAGGCTGAGGCAGGAGAATCACTTGAACCCGGGAAGCAGAGGTTGCAGTGAGCTGAGATTGCACCACTGCACTCCAGCCTGGGTGACAGAGCAAGACTTCTTTTCAAAAAAGAAAAAAAAGTCAACCAAAGATCTAAACAGACACCTCCCCAAAGAAGATACACAAATGGTAAATAAGCACAGGAAAGATACTCAACATCATGTGACATCAGGAGACTGCAAATCAAAACAGTGAGATACCACACTACACACCTGTTTCGTGGCTAATGTCTAGAGCACTGACAACATCAAATGCTGGTACTCTCATTCTTTGCTGGTAAGAATATAGAACAATACAGCCACTTCAGAAGACAGTTTAGCAATTTCTTAAAAGCTAAACATAGTCTTACCATATGATCCACCAATTACTCTCCTAGGTATTTACCCCAATGAGTTGAAAGCTTACATCCACACAAAAACCTGTACATAAGTGTTTATAGCAGTTTTATTCAACATTGCCAAAACCTGGAAGCAATCGAGGTGTCCTTTCATAGGAGAATGGATAAACAAACTGTGGTACAGCCATACAATGGACTGTCATTCAGTGATAAAAATAATTGAGCCATGAAAAGAACTTGAAATGCATATTGCTAGGTGAAAGAAGCCAATCTAAAATGGCTACACACTGTATGATCCCAAGTACATGACATTTTGGAAAAGGCAAAACTACAGAGACAATAAAGAGATCAGTGGCTGCCATGGGTTGGGGGAGGAAGGGAGAGGGACAAATAGGTGGAGCACGGAGATTTTTTTTTTTTTTTTTGAGACAGGGTCTCCCTCTGTCACTCAGGCTGGAGTGCAGTGGCACTATCATAGGTCATTGCAGCCTCGACCTCCTGGGCTCAAGCGATCCTCTTGCTTCAGCTTCCCAAGGAGCTGGGACTACAGCATGAGCTACCATGCCCAACTAATTTTTGCATTTTTTGTAGAAATGGGGTCTCACTATGATGCCCAGGTTGGTCTCAAACTCCTGGGCTCAGATGATCCACCCGCCTCAACCTCCCAAAGTGCTGGAATTACAGACGTAAGCCATTGTGCCTGGCCCACAGGGGATTTTTAGAGCAGTGAAGCTATTCTGTATGATACTGTGACGGTGGATACATGAAGTTATACATTTGCAAAGCCCACACAACTGCTTCAACATAAAGAGTGAACCCTAAAGTATGAGCTTTAATAATAACATATCAATATTGGTTTTTTAATCATTACCAATATAGCACACTAACGCAAGATATGAATTACAGGAGAAATTGTGATGGGGTGGGGTGGGGAGAAGTAGTACTTTCTGCCCAATTTTTCTGTAAACCTAAAAACTCCTCTAACAAAGTTTATTAAATTTTATTAAAGTTAAAAAATCCTACATACCTTTTTGGATTCACTTTCAAAAGTTGATGGCAACATCTCTGGGAAGAGTTTCAGAAACACTGGTAATAAGAATTCCATGAAGGGTACAATTATGAACACCATAAATGGAACCAGGCGGAAGAAATCAACACAAGTTCTCAACAGCTATAGAATTAAATGCATATGCAATATTCATTATTTTAGGGCATGCCAAAAACAAAAATCAAAAACAAAACCAAAAAAACCCTGTCTTGGTTCATTTTCTTTCTTTTAAGAGATAGTGTCTTGCTATGTTGCCCTGTGTGACCTCAAACTCCTGGGTTCAAGCAGTCCTCCCACCTCAGCCTCCCAAGGAGCTGGGATTATAGGCCTATGTGCCATGCTCAGCTTGGTTCTTAAAGTGTTAAAAACCCAAGACAGGTTTTCTGCAGCTGTTTATAAAAATGAAAAGGCAGGGTTTTCCTGTTTACCATAGCTCTGAAGCAATTTTTATGGGATATCTTAAAGGAAGTCTACGACAATAAAAATATTATTGGCATCTCCTAGACTTCATCTATGTTAGAGGGTCCATACTTTAATAGCATTGTATCACTTAAAAGTGTTTTTTGTTTGTTTGTTTGTGTTTTTGCAGCGGTGTCTCACTCCAGGCTGGAGTGCAGTGGCACTATCTCGGCTGACTGCAACCTCCGCCTCCCAAGTTCAAGCCATTCTCCTGCCTCAGCCTCCTGGGTAGCTGGGACTACAGGCACATGCCACCATGCCCGGCTAATTTTTGTATTTTTTTTAGTAGACAAGGGTTTCACTGTGTTGGCCAATCTGGTCTCAAACTCCTGAACTCAAGTGACCTGCCCACTTTGGCCTCCCAAAGTGCTGGGATTACAGGTGTGAGCCATCGTGCCCAACCAAAATTGGGTTTTAAAATGCATCTGCTTAATATATTAACAACAGTTGAAACATGAAGCCTCTCAACTTCTTGGAAAAATTTAAAAAACATAACCATTCCACAAATGTGCACATGTACCCCTGAACCGTTAAAAAATAAAAAATAAAAGTTTTTTTAAAAACCGTTCTACGGGAAAATATATAACAAATTCCAGAATACCGACTAAAGTTGTACAGTAAGTCAGTTGCAGACAAGAAACTGGTTCTCACCAGCAGTTGTTATTCCTACTCTGGGATTTTTAAGATGAAGTTTACATTGAATTTAAATAGTTGAATTCCCAAATAGTTCATTTTAATTTCACATTTTCTTTCTCAAATATGATTCTTGCCTACCCTTCGCCTCTCTCGTCTGGTCAGGACCTGTCCATGCAACAGCCTCCAAACCATTCTGGCAGCAACTTTGGCATCAATCCAAAGTAAGTAGAATCCATTGTAAAAATATTTAAGTTCATCCATGATTTTTTGTCTATAAGATTGTTCGCCTTCTTTAATCTTCGTGCCAGTTTCTTTTGTGGCCTGAGGGCTCGTCACCTGTGGATGTTTTGGGGCTTGCTCCAGCTGAGGTTTGCCAGGAACCTCTCGCAGCCAGCAAGTGGATGTGTGTAGCTTTTGTATTAGTCTAGTTCCTGGGTGAAGTACTGTATTGCCTGGCTGACTAGGATCCGAGTACTTCCTGCTCTCATAGTTCTTCATACATGTCTTATTTAAATGGGAATCTGACAAGTGAAGAAATGCACATGATGGGGAATAAGAAGAGCAGGTAGGATGGACAAAATGGCTAGGGAATCTGGAATAAAAAGCAACATCCTATGAGTTAAGTACATACTATTACAAAGCACACACTATCATAAAGCACAAACTATTAAAGAAATAGATAGTACATCCAGTCAAAATACAACAGCTTTTTTTTTTTTTTTTTTTTCTTCACTCCCATTGCCCAGGCTGGAGTGCAGTTGCACGATCTCAGCTCACTACAACCTATGACACCTGGGGTCAAGCGATTCTCCTGCCTCAGCCTTCTTAGTAGCTAGGATTACAGGCACAGACCACCATGCCCGGCCAATTTTTGTATTTTTAGTAGAGATGGGGTTTCACCACATTGGCCAGGCTAGTCTCAAACTCCTGACCTCAGGTGATCCGCCTGCCTTAGCTTCCTTAAGTGCTGGAATTATAGGCATGAGCCACCATGCCTGGCCAAGGAATATTGTTTCAAAGACACATTTGATGGTCACTGTAGGAATTAACCAGTCACATAATACTGCCTTACCTATGCAGTGTCTTTGAACTCCTCAACTTACAGCTGAAATACCCTTCACCTAAATTCTTCAAGAACATTAGGGCTGGCCGCGGTGGCTCATGTCTGTAATCCCAGCACTTTGGGAGGCCAAGGCAGGTGGATCACCTGAGGTCAGGAGTTCGAGACCAGCCTGGCCAACATGGTGAAACCCAGTCCCTACTAAAAATACAAAAATTAGCCGGGTATGGTGTCATGCACCTGTAATCCCAGCTACTAGGGAAGCTGAGGCAGGAGAATCGCTTGAACCCAGGAGGTGAAGGTTGCAGTGAGACAAGACTATGCCACTGCACTCCAGCCTGGGCAACAAAGTGAGACTCCGTCTCAAAAAAAAACAAAAAACGAAAAACAAAAAAAACACACGATTAGAATTGGGCACCCCAATTAAGGGTTTCTATCTTCTGGTATTGCAACAGCCCAGAGTTTGCAGTTAAACTATCATATCAGATTGTTTGAAAATAAAAATATGGGCCACACATGGTGGCTCATGCCTGTAATCCCAGCACTTTGGGAGGCCGAGGGGGGCGGATCACGAGATCAAGAGATCGAGACCATCCTGGCCAACATGGTGAAACCCGTCTACTAAAAATACAAAAATTAGCTGGGCATGGTGGAGTGCACCTGTAGTCCCAGCTACTCGGGAGGCTGAGGCAGGAGAATTTCTTGAACCCAGGAAGCAGCGGCTGCAGTGAGCCGAGACTGCGCCACTGTACTCCAGCCTGGTGACAGACCGAGACTCTGTCTCACAAAAAAAACAAAAAACAAAAAACAATAAAACAAAAATAAACAAACAAAAAATTTGTCTTGGTTCTTTCTTTTTTTTTTTTTTTTTTGAGACGGAGTCTCACGCTGTTGCCCAGGCTGGAGTGCAGTGGCGCGATCTTGACTCACTGTAACCTCCACCTCCTGGGTTCAAACGATTCTCTTGCCTCAGCCTCCCGAGTATCTGGGAATACAGGTGCCCGCCACCACACCTGGCTAATCTTTACATTTTTAGTAGAGATGGGATTTCACCATGTTGGCAAGGCTGGTTTCGAACTCCTGACCTCAAGTGATCTGCCTGCCTCGGCCTCCCAAAGTGCCGGGATTACAGGCGTGAGCCACCACACCTGGCTCTTTTTTTTTTTCTTTTTGTTTAAGAGACAGACTCTTGCTGTGTTGCCCAGGCTGGCCTCAAACCCCTGGGCTCAAGCAATCCTCCCACCTCAGCCTCCTAAGGAGCTGAGATTACAGGCACATGCACCATGCCTGGTTTAGTTCTTAAGATGTTAAAAACCCAGGCTGGAGTAGAGTGGTGTGATCACAGCTCACTGCAGCCTCGACCTCCCAGGCTCAGCATCCTGAGTAGCTAGGACTACAGGCCCACACCACCACGCCCAGCTAGTTTTAAAAATTTTCGTAGAGATGAGGTCTCACTATGTTATCCAGGCTGTTCTTTTTTTTTGAGACGGCGTCTCACTCTGTTGCCCAGACTAGAGTGCAGTGGTGCGATCTCGGCTCACTGCAAGCTCCGCCTCCCAGGTTCAAGCGATTCTCCTGCTGTAGCCTCCTGAGTAGCTAGGACTACAGGTGCGTGCCACCACGTCCAGCTAATTTTTGTATTTTTAGTAGAGATGGGGTTTCACCATGTTGGCCAGGATGGTCTCAATCTCTTGACCTTGTGATCCACCCACCTCAGCCTCCCAAAGTGTTGGGATTACAGGTGTGAGCCTGGCCTCAGGCTATTCTTGAACTCTTGGGCTCAGGCTATCTTCCTGCCTAAGGCTTCCAAAAGTGCTGAGATTATAGGTGTGAGCCACTGCAGCCAGCCTCAGACTATTTTTGAAGGATGCCAAGATAAAACACTCTTTGAATGGCCAAAAGGGGAAAAGTAAGTGCTCAGTGAATAGTCTTTATTTATTCTCAGTGAATAAATAAATGGTGGCGGGGCACGGTGGCTCATGCCTGTAATCCCAGCAGTTTGGGAGGCTAAGGCAGGTGGATCACTTGAGGTCAGGAGTTCAAGACCAGCCTGGCCAACATGGAGAAATCCTGTCTCTACAAAAATACAAAAAAATTAGCTGGGCATGGTGGTGCACGCCTGTAATCCCAGCTACTCGGGAGTCTTGAGACAGGAGAACCACTTGAACCCAGGAGGCAGAGGTTGCAAGGAGCCACGATCGTGCCATTGCACTCCAGCCTGGGCAATAGAGCGACACTTCATCTCAAAAAAAAAAAAAAAAAAAAAAGTAACAGACCGTAATGGGACACAAATATGCCCTAACACTGGCTGTTCATCAACCATTTTACTTGCTTTACATCTAAGGACCTCACATGATGTTCATCAATTACAGAGACGTCACTCTAAAACCATTATATCTTCTGGCTGGGCATGGTGGCTCATGCCTATAATCCCAGCACTTTGGGAAACCCAGGCTGGCGGATTACCTGAGGTCAGGAGTTCAAGACCAGCCTGGCCAACATGGCGAAACCCCATCTGTACTAAATATACAAAAATTAGTGGGGTGTGGTGGTACATGTCTGTAATCCCAGCTACTTGTAAGACTGAGGCAGGAAAATCTCTTGAACCTGGGAGGTAGAGGCTGCAGTGAGCCAAGATATCATGCCACTGCACTCCAGCCTGGGCAACAGAGTGATACTCCATCCCAAAAAAAGAAAAAAGAAAAAAAAAAAACTACATCTTTTTTTTTTTTTCAGATGGATTTTCACTCTTGTTGCCCAAGCTGGAGTGCAGTGGTCTAGTCTTGGCTCACTGCAACCTCCACCTCCCGAGTTCAAGCGATTCTCCTGTCTCAGCCTCCCAAGTAGCTGGGATTATAGGCTCCTGCCACCATGCCGGCTAATTTTTGTAGTTTTAGTAGAGACGGGGTTTCACCATATTGGTCAGGCTGGTCTCGAACTCCTGACCTCAGGCAGTGCCCTCGCCTTGGCCTCCCAAAGTGCTGGGATTACAGGTGTGAGCCACTGCACCCAGCCTCCAAGAAACTTTTAACTGTGTACTAAACCAATCCTTTTACACATATCCTTTCCATCTAGAAGGATGAAGTTCAGGCCAGGCGAGGTGACTCATGCCTGTAATCCCAGCAGTTTGGGAGGCTGAGGCAGGAAGATCCCCTGAGGTCAGGAGTTCCAGATCAGCCTGGTCAACATGGTGAAACCTTGTCTCTATTAAAAATACAAAGATCAGCCGGAGGTGGTGGCAAACACCTGTAATCCCAGCTACTTGGGAGGCTGAGGCAGGAGAGTAGCTTGAACCTGGGAGGCAGAGGTTGCAGTGAGCCAAGATTGTGCCATTGAACTCCAGCCTGGGCGACAGAGTGCAACTCCATCTCAAAAAATAAAAATAAAAATAAAAATAAAAATAAATAAATTTACAAAAAAAAGAAGAATTAAGTTCATATTGGGGGGTAACTCCAATGCTTACCTTGTTCGAGCAATAGCTAAGACTGAATTATAACTGTAGAAGGCCATATTTATTTTTGTCTCAAGTAGTTAACATAAGGACCTAGGCAAAAGGAGTAAGTAAACAATTTAGTACTTTAAAAACACATCAATTAAAAGACATCAGGATTTTAGTGTTTTTAACTATTGCAAAGGTAGAACATTTGCATAGTTAAGATACAAAATCTCCTTCAAGCTCATTTCCAACAATCAGATATTTTCTTAGCTCTGGACTTGAGAATGGTACCTTGAGATTCCAACAAATAGTAATGATCTCTAAGATGATGTCGCTCATGAGGATGGTACGGTCTTCAGAGATATTTTGATTTCTGGTCAATAGTATCTAGTAGTGCAACTTCAATGATTGCCAAGTACTTAAAAAGTAGAGCAATATGTACCTATTTGTAGCCTTAAAATATAGGTAGAAAGTGGATATCCTGAGTTTCTTTTCAGTTAGCATTGTTCTATATTTAGGCAAGCTGTACCAAACCCTGAAGATTGGAAGTACCCACTAATCTAATTTATGTAGCAGTGGATGAAGGTAGACATGGAACCTACTAATCGCTCAAGTGGAGGTAAAACTTTCCCTTGCTAGTGATTCTCCAGAGCGCAAACTGAGCTTTGAATCTGTAGATAACCTTCACCAAAACTCTTCTCCATCCAGGGGCGCTTTTCTGCTAAGAGTCGCGAGGAGCGGCAGAAGAGCTAGCATCTCCCAATGGCAGCTTTGCTCTCTTGCGGCTGGAAAAGGAGTTCCAGGGCCTCTCCTGAATAGAAACCTCAGCCACCGAGCTGACATTTTGAACAGGGGCTCGAAACCTCTGGACCCACACTAACGGTGGGTGGCGTTTCGCGGGCGGGAGACGACACCTGAGGCGGCGGTTAATCCGCTCGGGCCCCGGCGCTCCCGGGCGGCGGACACCACTAGCACTCGCATTGGCACCGCCCCACGCCCGCTGCTGCCGGACTCCCTCGACTTTGCTCATCACCCCACGGGAGCAAAACGCGCCCTCGGCTTCCTCGCCTGGCGGTTTCGGCGCCCGTGCTGTGTGAGCGGCCTGCATGCGTCAGGGTCTGGGGGTTATGCTTTGGTTTTTTGGTGCGGGGTGGGACAGGCACTGGAACGACGACCCTCGTGGATGATCGGGGTTGTTGGAAATGAAGCCGAGGAGAAACAGGGCCTGGGACTGAAAGGACTGAGCGCGCTGTGCGGGGGAGGAGAGGCCGAGCTTCAGAGTTCGCACTGTGCTGGGGACTGGCGGGGATGGGGTCGTGGGCGGAGGAGAGCGTGGTGGGAACTGGAAGCGGTCAGGAAGCCTGGATCGGGCGCTGATGAAAGGAGCAGGATGAGAGGAGCAGGATGCGGACGGAGCGGGCTCCGGAGGAAAAAAAGGCAGCAAGTCCCACCAGGTCGCGGCCTGAGGGCTGGGCCTGCCCACCCCTACCTCCTCGGCCGGGCTCCGCGGAACGACAGCCTAGGTCCTCCCAGTTCTTTCCCCGGACCCCCAAGCTAGAAGGGCCAGAAGCCAAGTCTCTACGGCTCCGCCTCTTTCCTTGCCCCTGATGTCACTCTGAGTGACGACATCACCAACCAATAAGCTCTCAAGTTCTGGGGAGGGCAGGCGTCCTTCACCTTAGCAGCCCAGGAAGCCGCAAAGCCGCGTTCCCATCGCCGAAGTGACTTCTTTGTGGGGCTTGGTTTAAGGAGCGTTGGTGCTGGGGGGCCCGAGGGTAACGTTTTTCTGCCAGTCCACACTCTGCAGGCAGTGGTTAACGCCCGAGGAAACCCTTGATTGAAGACTAAACAGGCTCTTACCCTACTGACAGAGTAATATGTCTGATAGTTGCCATGGTAACCATCTCGGAGTCATGAATGACATCATTTTGATGTATTCTCCCTCGGCCCCTGCAACTCCGGAACTGCCTAAGGGGCGCGGAGAGGACTTGATGGTGTCGCAGAAAGGGCGGGAATCGGAAGGAGCGCATTCCTTTCCAGAGGCCGGAATACTGTGAAATCTTCATATGGAAATCTGTATTCTTCTAAAAATATTTGCTTCCTCAACGTTCCCTTAACAAGTGTTGTTTGTGATTAATAGTTTGTGTAGAAATCTCAACATATAAAATGTATGTTATAGTAGCTGTGAAATGACAGACACTATAGGTTTGAGGGCACTTCAGTTCCTAGGATGGCCAACTGAGCCATCTTGGGAAAATGAAAGATCTAGAAATATTCTCGTTCCCCGGTTATCTTTTCCCATCCATTTTATCTGGCTCCAGAAGAAAGATTTAAAAAAAAAATTTTTTTTTTTAGGCCGGGTGCAGTGGCTCACGCCTGTAATCCCAGCACTTTGGGAGGCCGAGGCAGGCGGATCACAAGGTCGGGAGATAGAAAACATCTTGGCCAATATGGTGAAACCCTGTCCCTACTAAAAAAAATACAAAAATTAGCCGGGCGTGGTGGCGTGCCCCTGTAGTTCCGGTTACTCTGGAGGCTGAGGCAGGAGAATCGCTTGAACCCGGGAGGCGGGGTTGCAGTGAGTCGAGATCGCGCCACTGCACTCCAGCCTGGGCGACAAGAGCGAGACTCCGTCTCAAAAAAAAAATTTTTTTTTTTCTTAGTGGCTCTACTCGACCACCATACAGCAAGGAATCGCTTTCTCACGGAAAATACGTCTCCTAACATGTGAGCTGACCACTGACTTCACTCATCTGGGCTACATATTTTTAAGAATGGAAGATGGCGGTATTAAACGTCAGTAAAAAATGCAGACTGCTTTTAATCCACAAAGGATTTTTCAGCTAATAACCAAATAGATCAACTATTAAACAGGCAAAACTTTTCAGTTTGGCCACTAGAGGTCTCTTTGTGCATGTCTGATGTTCAATTTTGCACATAAAGGTTTCACTTCACGTTCTGTTTACCAGAATTAAAATCTACAAAGCTTTGGACTCTACTTTTCCCTCACTGAAAATTCCTGGTGGTCAAATTTTGAGTTCTAGAAGGTAGATGTAGTTTTCATACTAATTTCATAAATTAATCGTTGCACTACCATGTATTGGTACTTTTCTGGAAAAGATCGTAAAGGATGCAAATATATTTTCAGTTCCCTGGGAGACATTTTATACAGGGAAATATTCCTATTCATGCATTGTATTCACTTACAACCAGGCACAGTTAATATTATTAAGTATTCATAAACCAGATGAACGACTCCATGCCCAGTATTTGAAAAATGAGCTAGGTTTTCTACCATGGCCATATGTCAGCAATCGCATCCTAAAAAGTGAAGGGCTAAGAACCCTTCTTATTGAAATCTGTTTGTTCAAAGTAATGTCCGTCTTCCCTAGTTATGAGACTTGGCAATTTCTTTGACTTTCAGGGTAAGAGATTTATCATGTAAGGAGTTTCTGTATATAATCTTCAGACGAGAAATTTTTTAAAAAATGTTTTTTCCTCCATGACTCTGGCCCTGAGAACTGTGCTAGATTGCTGTCTTAATGAGTTCCTTGCTCATTTTCTATGGCAAAGAGTAATCATCGTCTAAACCTCAGAAGATGTTAGATCCTGAAAATGTAAACTATTATTTTTAATGGCCATTTTCTTTTTTTTTTTTTTTTTTTTTTTTTTTTTTTTTTTTTTTTTTTTTTTTGAGACGGAGTCTTGCTCTGTCGCCCGAGCTGGAGTGCAGTGGCCAGATCTCAGCTCACTGCAAGCTCCGCCTCCCGGGTTTACGCCATTCTCCTGCCTCAGCCTCCGGAGTAGCTGGGACTACAGGCGCCCGCCACCTCGCCCGGCTAGTTTTTTGTATTTTTAGTAGAGACGGGGTTTCGCTGTGTTAGCCAGGATGGTCTCGATCTCCTGACCTCGTGATCCGCCCGTCTCGGCCTCCCAAAGTGCTGGGATTACAGGCTTGAGCCACCGCGCCCGGCTTAATGGCCATTTTCCTACATATGCCACCAGATCAAGTATTACTAACTGTATTTTGTAATGCTTTGCAGGAAAAGACTATGCATCTACTTCACATAACTCCAATTTTAAACTCTTGCTGTCAGCATAGCTATTAGAAACAGGCTAATATAAGATCCCTGGGGACAATTTACTAGCTTCTCCTCAAGGGAGAAACCCAGGTGCCGGCTGAAGGCAACAGTTTATCAACAAAGCAAGGAAGACACAGGAGGAAGAAAACGAAGAATGGAAGTAGAAAGGCTCATAGAAAAAAAAAAAGACTAATTTAATCCCTCTTTCCTGGAGATAGAATTAAGCTAGACTTGGTGGCCCGCTTTGGCCATCTGTGTTTTAAAATGGCATATCACAAAAAGTATGCTTTTACTGATAGCTTTAACCTGTGGTACTACTTAAAGCATACGTTTAAAAATATTTAATTATTAATAGCAATGGGAATTTTTATTTATTTATTTATTTTTTGAGACGTAGTCTGGCTCTGTGGCCCAGGCTGGAGTGAAGTGGCGCGATCTTGGCTCACTGCAAGCTTCGCCTCCGGGTTCACGCCATTCTCCTGCCTCAGCCTCCTGAGTAGCTGGGACTACAGGCGCCCGCCACCACGCCCGACTAATTTTTTGTATTTTTAAGGTAGAGATGGGGTTTCACCGTCTTAGCCAGGATGGTCTCGATTTCCTGACCTCGTGATCCGCCTGCCTCGGCCTCCCGAAGTGCTGGGATTACAGGCGTGAGCCACCGCGCCCGGCCAATACTGATAATTCTCAGTATCACCCTTAGTATTATTAACCGAGTTACGTTAAAAAAAAAAAAAGCAACTAGTTCATAATTAGTGCCCTTTTAAATAACTGATCTGTAGGAATCTTTTAATCTCCTTAAGTGATAAAGAGAACAGATATCTAATTTCTTGTAATAGTACTAAAGACATCCAGCACTGTAACGTCTACAGAGAGTATGACGTCTAGCGGTAAAACGGCTTTATTCTCAGAACAGAGAGTATCGGTTTCCTCATTTGCTTGCTGCCTGTGTTTCCTTTTTACGTTCCCGTCTCTGTGCTGTAACCTTCTAAATCCTTATCACCAGGCCCCAGGAAATGTCACCTGGTCGGCACACTCCTGCAGGGCTAGATCACTGTGCACACACTTAACCTTCCATTGTTTTCCATACGTTTCCTAGGATGCGGGGGGCTAAAGGATGACGGAGAGTTGCCTCCTGGTTCCTCCTCTCGTTCTTATGTGGGCCGTGTAGGACAAATGTACCTCATGTCCCTCGATGCGAAGGTCTGGCCGCGAGCAGCCGCGGCCCCCGGCACGTGACGGTCACGGAGCCTTCGCGGTCTCCCGCGGCTGGGGGGCACCCGGGGATGCGGCCGGCGCTGACGTCGTCCTCCCGGTTACCCACAAGCCTCCGGGCCGCAGCCGAGCAGGAAGAGGTGCGCGGGGCCGGCGCCTGCCGGGGAGGTCGGGGCGCTCCCTCAGCGAGCCGGCGCCGCCGGCCCGGCCTCCTACTGCTTGCAACCGGGGAAGGCGGACCCTCTGACAATTCAGCCGGGGCTGAGAGGGAGACCCACGCCAAGGCGGTCTTGCATCGCCCCCGGCTTTCCAGATGCAGACCCTCCTGGAATGGGAGCCCTTCCCTGACAGCTGTAGGACTGGAGACTGCCGAGGGGTCGCCTGGACTGCCCCGCCCTCGCGCGGTCACCCACCGGGGACCGTGCGACGGTCGCTCCTAACCCCAGGAGCTAGAGACCCGAGTCACTCTGAGGAGCGCCATATGGCGCTAGTTGCGCGCTGTTCTTTAATCAGCCACACTGAACGCGCGGAGCCCAGTTTTACCTCCCGGGCCCCACCTTTCCACGCCTCCTCCGGCTTCCCGGGGTGTTTTGTGTGTCATTCTCCCACGTACCGTCCCTCCCCGTCCCTCGACCCTCTTGCCCAGTCTCCCTAGTCTTCCAGACGCTAGCGGCCGCGGGCGTTCCTGGTTCGCGCTCCCGCCCCTCCGCCCCGCTGACTCGCCGCTTCTTCCGGAGCCCCAGCGTCCCGAACCCGGGACTGCATTTCCCGGCAGGCGCCGCGGCCCGCGGCCAATGAGGGGCTGAGGATTTGGCGGCGGCGGCGCCCCGAGAGTCGGGGTGGGGGGGCTTTGTGCGCGGCGGCGGCGGGAGCGGCGGCGGCGGCGGCGGCCAGCACGGAGGCGGAGGCCGAGGGGACTGTGCACAGGTCGCCGCGGAGAGGCGTACGAATTCCGAGCTGAGCTCCGAGGACCCTGCTGCCCTGGCCGGGCCGCCAGCCGTAGGCTCCTCTCTGGCAGCAGCGGCGGCGCGGCGACCCCGTCCCTCGGCCTCCCCTTCCCTCCCCACCTCCCGAGCCTTCCTCTTCCCGCAGCACGCCCGGCCCGGCCCGGCCGTGGCCCTCCTCGGTGCCGGCCGCCATGGCAGAGGCGTCCGGCGCGGGGAAAATCTAGCCCGGGGATTTCATGCGGCCTAGCTCGGTTCCGCCTCCTCCCCGCGCGGCCCCGGCGGCTGCCCGCAGCCCAGCCCCACTCCGGGCCTCCGTGTCTCTCCTGTGATCGCACTGACACGGCCGGGGGGTTAGAATGGAACAAACTGAAGGTAAAGTGCGTGTGCGTGTGTGTATGTGTGTGTGTGTGCGCGCGCGCGTGTAGTGCTAGGAAGGGCTGAGGAGGAAACGACAGGGAGGGGGCGACCTAGGGATGGGGCGCCAGACCCCAGGAGGAATGGAAGGGGAAGCGGGTGGCCTGAAAGGGCTCGAGGGGGGTCCTGACGGAGGAGCAGATGGCAAGGTGGGGGGTGTGGAGGGAATTGGGGGGTGGGGCAGGGGAGGTGGGAGTGGGATCGGAGTCCGAGTGGCGCTGAGCTGGGAATTGGGAGAAGTGGGATGGGGGCGGGGATAAGGATGGGATCGGGGAGGGGCAGGGAAAGGGGAGAAGAGTTGCATGGAGATTAGAGACCTGGGTGGACTGATAAATAGGGAGGTTTGGGGATGGAGTGTGGGAACCAAAAGAGTCTGGGAGAAGGGGATAAATTTGCTGGAGAAATGGGGCATTTTATGAGAATGAAGGGAGAAATGAGGAATGGAAGTGAAGGAAAAGGTGGATTAGGGAAAGGGATGAGGCAGGCTGCAATAGGAGGATGGGAAATAGACGCAGGAAACTGAAAGACAGGATTGGGCTAGGGAAGGAAATTAACTGAATGATGACAGGAATGAGAACGATCGACTTAGCGTCAGAGTGGGAGGAAAAGAAGGGGATGGAGGTCGTTAAAGTGTTAGGAAGGGAGGCCTTTTGTTCCTATATTTGTGTGTATTCTGTGCCTTTCTTTCAAGGCTAGAGAATAGAGAAGCTAGTGGTTATGGGATTGTGATTGTTGTGAAATGGGGAGGTGTGGGTTTTACTGTTTTGAGGGAGGAGGCGATGTGTTTGTGTTATGGAAGAGAGGCAGGGAGAGACATGGCCATAATTTGATGGTTTTGGGGAGGAGTGAAGATTATTCCGATTTAAAGGGGGCAGGGGCAGCCATGTTTGCTGCCAGGCACTGCAGTGTAAATAAATTCCTTTTCCTCTCCGACATCAGTATGAATCTGGAAGGGGCCAGTTCAGATTGTTAGTCCCCTTTCTTTCTATTCATGAACTCTTTTCCCCTTACATCTTGGGTCATTTTAAATTATTCATAACCGCCAAAGGAGGTAGTGATGTTTTCCATCTTGTGTGTTTTTGCTCCTTTTCTCCCTCTCTTTACCCTCTTCCTTCTGGTTGCAAACAAGGTATGCTAATGAGCTGCAGTGTAAATTTAACCCTTTTAATCAATTTAAAACTAGATTTTTACCAGCTGAAGGAATCATTACTACACTTACATATCAAACATGATCATGAAGTCTTTTACGTATTGAAAATTCGTTTGTTTCAGAAGCCTCAGAAGCAGTCAACATGTTTTCTGCAATTCTTTAAGTAAACAAGGAAATTGCATCGGTTATTTTACTTGGGCCTGTGCTCTTGGCAAAGCGCTGTGTCCGGGTGAAAGGGGTAGGAAGCTCTGCTTGTGGTAGATTATCTGCTTGCTGTATTTTGAATGTTGAAAAATTAGAAATGTATGTATTTTTAAAGAGTATTTCTGATAGCTCTTGCTTATAGGTGATGAGCGTGTTAAGAGTGTTGAGTGTGTTAAGAATAGTATTTTCTTTTTTAAATAAACTCTCTTTCCCCCATCTCTTCTCTTTGCCTTCATGTAGCTAGCTCAATACAATCTCCAGATGCCAATTCAGCACAGTGCAATGATCTATGAAGTAGGCTTGCAGTTCTTAGAGTCTCATTAAGATGCCAGGGTTTTTTTTTGTTGTTGTTTTGTTTGTTTGTTCGTTCGTATTTTGATTGGAACTTCAGGTGACTCCAGGAAACTACAGTAACTAATATATTCAACTGTAACTACTTGTACAATTTGAAATAATTACTATTCTAAGGTTTAAATCCTGACAAATTTACAGTACATACATTGGTGTTAAGTAGAGCCTATTTTATTTCATATCGAAAAGGATTAAATGTGTGTGTGTGACCTTTTGTTTTTATTATAGCAGTTGGAGTAATCCAAACTTTAACCTATCACATTGATATTGAAACTGTTCTCTAACACCAAGAAGGCCTGTTAACATTGTAATATGGTGGACTCAAACCAGTTGAACTACATTTAACCTACCTAAATGGCAACAACCTCTCAGTTGTTATATAGAAACTTAGGATATATTCTTGGTTTGTTAGAAAAATTAAATTGAATGTTGTTAAAGTGGTACTTTAAGAGGGTGCTTTTAGTGCAAAAGCCAGATTTACAGCTTGGAGTATTTTAAGTTGATAATATTCACCCTGAATTTGTTTGAAATTCTGTGAGGAACAGTTGCATTTAAAAAAAAAATTCAGCATGCTTTTTCTGGAATTTATTTTTATGGCGATTTCAGTTTTATGTCTCCTACTTGATTGACATGTTATTTGTAATTAGCTGGTAAATTGTGTGCATGAGCTATCAGTATTGTAAATGTTTAGGAAAGCAATCATGAAATAGAAAAATTTGTGTTAGAAGCTTTCATTCTTAAAAAAAAAAGAAAAAGTTTATTTTTATGTATTCAGCATCCTTTAAAGATCAGGGTTCTTGCTCAGCTGTGGTAAGTATCCTGGTTCCTTGGACAGGTATTCATATACGAAGAAGCCTACTCTTGTTAAATAACACTTAAAACCAATTAATATGTCCATCAGCCCACCTGTTACCTATGATAGCTTTTTTATTTTTCTAACCCTTAAATTAACCAATGCCCTCTCTTATACTGATCAGATTGAATGAGTTTTGGATAAAGGAAATTGATTGTCTTTGAGATTGATGATTGTTGAGTGAACTGTCGAATATGATTCTAATGACACCAGTTTCTGGAATTTATAATAATATTCATAATCCACTAATAGCTGCTCACAGTTGTTCTCACACTGTGCTGTGCTGAGTGTCTGACATGCATGATTTCCTTTTATACTTCTAACAGTTTTATGAAGTTAGTACTTTTTTTTTGAGCGACGGAGTCTCACTCTTGTTGTCCAGGCTGGAGTGCAATGGTGCGATTTGGTTCACTGCAACCTCCGCTTCCCAGGTTCAAATGATTATCCTGCCTTAACCTCCCAAGTAGCTGGGATTACAGGCGCAGGTCACCATGCCCGCCAACTTTTTTTTTTTTTTTTTTTTTTTTTTGAGACGAAGTCTTGCTCTGTCGCCCAGGCTGGAGTGCAGTGCCATAATCTTGGCTCACTGCAAGCTCCGCCTCCCGGGTTCACGCCATTCTCCTGCCTCAGCCTCCTGAGTAGCTGGGACTGCAGGCTCCTGCCACCACGCCCCGCTAATTTTTTGTATTTTTTAGTAGAGACGAAGTTCACCGCGTTAGCCAGGATGGTGTCAATCTCCTGACCTTGTGATCCGCCGCCTTCTAAAGTCCTGGGATTACAGGTGTGAGCCACCGCGCCTGGCCAATTTTTATATTTTTTTTAGTAGAGACAGGGTTTCACCATGTTGGCCAGGCTGGTCTCAAAGTCCTGACCGCCTCGTCATCTGCCCGCCTCGGCCTCCCAAAGTGCTGGAATTACAGGCATGAGCCACCACGCCTGGCCAAGATGGAGTTTTTTTGTTTTTTTTTTTTTTTTTTTTTTTTTGATTGTGGGGTTTTTCCCCTTGTTTCCCAGATTGCAGTGTCTCAAAAAAAAAAAAAAAAAAAAAGTTATACACTTATTCACATATCATAGAAGGCTAAGAAGTAAAAAAAATAAAGTTAGCATTCTTCATTCTCCACTGATAACCACTTGAAGTTTCTTGTATGTCCTTCTAGAAAACTTCTATGCATGTATGTGTATATTTCTCTTAAAATATTTACAAATGGGTCATACTATCTGCATTTTGCTTTTTTGTTTTTTTATTTGTTTGTTTTTCGAGACAGAGTTTCGCTATTGTTGCCTAGGCTGGAGTGCAGTGGCGCGATCGTGGCTCACTGCAACCTCCGCCTCCCGGTTCAAGCGGTTCTCCTGCCTCAGTCTCCCGAGTAGCTGGGATTACAGGCATGCACCACCATGCCTGCTAATTTCTGTATTTTTAGTAGAGATGAGGTTTCACCATTTTGGCCAGGCTGCTCTCAAACTCCTGACCTCAGCTGATCTGCCTGCCTCGGCCTCCCAAAGTGCTGGGATTACAAGCGTGAGCCACCGCACCCGCCCACTTTTTCGTTTTAACAGCCTATCTGGGACATCTTTTTAAATTAGTACCTATGGATCCGCGGCTGGGCGCAGTGGCTCACGCCTGTAATGCCAGCACTTTGGGAGGGAGGCTGAGGCGGGCGGATCGCTTGAGGTCAGGAGTTTGAGACCAGCCTGGCCAACATGGCGAAACACCCATCTCTACTAAAAATACAAAAATTAGCTAGGTATGGTGGCGGCACCTGTAATCCCAGCTACTTGAGAGGCTGAGATGGGAGAATTGCCTGAACCCCGAGGGGGAAGCTGCAGTAAACTGAGATTGCGCCACCGCACTCTAGCCTGAATGACAGAGCGAGATTCCGTCTCAAAAACAAAACAAGGCCGGGCATGGTGGTGGCTCACGTCTGTAATCCCTGCACTTTGGGAGGCTGAGGCGGGAGGATCACTTGAGGTCAGGAGTTTGAGACCAGTCTGGCCAGCATGGTGAAACCCGTCTCTACTAAAAATACAAAAATTAGCCGGGCATGGTGGTGCGTGCCTGTAATCCTGGCTACTCGGGAGGCTGAAACGGGCCAATCACTTGAACCCAGGAGGCGGAGGTTGCACTGAGCTGAGATTGTACCACTGCATTCCAGCCTGGTAGCCAAAGCGAGACTCCGTCTCAAAAACAAAACAAAACAAAAAACAAGAACCATAAAAATTAGTACATATGGATCCACAGCTTTTTTTTTTTTTAAAGGGTCTTACAAGTATTCCATTGTTTAAAACATTAACATTTAGTTTGTTAGCAGGTTTTGCTATTATAAGTAAATAATAGTTGGTCCTGAATTAAGTTCCTAATAGCCTGTTAAATGGAAGCTAGTACAACTGCTTTATTTTACAAGAGAGAAAACTGAGGCCTGTGGAAGTGAAGTCCGGGGCTTTTGTGACAAACCCATTGCTTGGTTCTTTACAGCACAACCTATTACTTCCTTACTATGAAAGTGTTGGAGCTGCCTGGTCGGGGGCAGTGGCTCACCCTGTAACCCCAGCACTTTGGGGGGACAAAGGCGGGTGGATCACCTGAGGTCAGGAGTTCAAGACCAGCCAGGCCAACATGGTGACACCCCATCTCTACTAAAAAATACAAAAAATTAGCCGGGCCCGGTGGTGTGCGCCTGTAATCCCAGCTACTCTGGAGGCTGAAGCAGGAGAATCGCTTGAACCGGGAGCAGAGGTTGCAGTGAGCTGAGGTCACGCCATTTCACTCCAGCCTGGGCAATAAGAGCAAAACTTCTCAAAAAAAAAAAAAAAAAAGAAAGAAAGGAAGAAAGAAAAGAAATAATTAGAGCTGCCTATGAAAGCTCAAGGTGAGGGGGCAAACTTAAGTATATTTAGTATAATGAGTTAAAGGGGAGTAAGCTGCAGTGAGGAAAGAGATCTTGTATTTTTTCATATTTTATTCACCATGTTGTGAACATATATGCACAAAATATTTTTACATGCAAAAATGAATTGTGTCCAAGTTATCTTGAAGTGTGTGGTTTTGTATGAAGTGGATTTTAGTGGACTTTTTCCTGTTTGAATAAAATAATCAATAAAATAAGAACTATGAAATGAAAAAAATTAGAGGTCCATCAGGATCTTAGAAAAGGACCTGGAAAAAAAATAGAGACATTGGTAAAAATTTTAAAGTGAGCTAAAAATCCCTATTTGAAAACAAGTTAAAAATCTTAGCAGGCACTGTTGATTATTTTGTTTATTTAAAAAATTTTTTTTCTATCAAGAAAATGGGTTACTTATTCATTGGGATCTTTTAAAACAAAAAGATAATCTTGTCTGTTGTAGACACTTAAGAAATTAAAAAATCGTTAAAGCTTTAAAAATGCTTAGAACTTGGCATCTGTCCATAAAATCTGTTTTTCAATGCAATTCTGTTTTTAGTTTTACATTTTTTTTAAAAAAAAGCAGTCTATTATTTTTTGAAAAAGCAACTAAGATAATTCATTTATTTGTTAATTAACATGTCCAGCATTTGAGTTTTTAAATGAATGGTGAACTTTATTTCTTCAGGCCAATCTTTTTATAAATTATAAGTTATAAATAATATTTATATTTTTATAAATATTAACAGACAAATTTAAGAAATTGCTTATACTAACATTACCTAACCTTTTTTTAAAAGCTTACAGTTTTGTCTTCATTTTTACTGTTATTCTTAGTAAATATGTAATAAAGACTTTAAACACTTCTGTAGTATGTTGTACCTGCACTGTGTAACATGAAAAGAAGGCAAAGGTATATTTAAAATTTTGTGGACTTAGAGAATGTTCGGTTTTTACCACATGGATGTGTTGTTACTCCTAAAGCACAACTTTTTTGATAAGATTTTGAATTTGAGGCCGGGCGTGGTGGCTCAAGCCTGTAATCCCAGCACTTTGGGAGGCCAAGACAGGCGGATCATGAGGTCAGGAGATCGAGACCATCCGAGGTCAGGAGATCGAGACCATCCGGGCTAACACGTTGAAACCCCGTCTCTACTAAAAAAAATACAAAAAACTAGCCGGGCGAGGTGGCTGGCGCCTGTAGTCCCAGCTACTCCGGAGGCTGAGGCAGGAGAATGGCATAAACCCGGGAGGCGGAGCTTGCAGTGAGCTGAGATCCGGCCAAAAAAAAAAAAAGGAAAGATTTTGAATTTGAAAAAGTATTCTTAGCTTGCTTTTTTAGATGTGAATCTTTATTGTCATTAACTGATACACAGTGATAACTTTTTCCCCCTTCTAATATTTTATTACTAAGTTCTTTTTTCCATCTACGTTTAGGGCTACTTACAGAGAGTGATTAGGAAAATGAAAATTGTTAATATTCATACTGTTTCAGTTTTAGCCATGTGTAGCATGGAAAGATAAAACATGAATAATACCTTACATTTATTTGGCATCTTCTGAGGTGTTTGGTAGAATTCCCACCGAATAACTTGACTTTTTTAAAATGTGAAGTTAGAAAACACAAGAATTGTTATTATTTATTTATTTATTATTTTTATTTTTTTCGAGATGGAGCCTCCCTCTGTTGCCCAGGCTGGAGTGCAGGGGGGTGATCTCAGCCCACTGCAAGCTCCGCCTCCCGGGTTCCGTTCTTGGGCTGGAGCAGTCTTCATGTCTCAGCTTCTCTAGTAGCTGGGACTACAGGCAGGTGCCACTGCACCTGGCTCTGAATGATTACTTAAAAAAAAGAGTGTGTGTGTCCTGATTTTTCTTCATAGCTTATATTATCCACATTCCAATAGATAATGAAATATTAAGTAACAAGTATTTTTCTACTATAGATGTGCTTTTTCTTATTTTGGTGTAAGTTATCCTAAGATATATGGGAGGTTTACTTTTATTTTTTTATTTTTAGAGACAGAGTCTTGCTCTCTTGTCCAGGCTGGAGTGTAGTGACATGATCCTAGCTCACTGCAGTCTTGAACTCCTTGGATCAAGCAGTTCTCTTTGCCTCAGCCTCTGGAATAGCTATGACTACACACATGTGCCACCCTGCCCAGCTAATTTTTTTTTTTGAGACAGGGTCTTAACTCTACCACCTAGGCTGGAGTGCAGTGGCACTATCATGGCTCATTGCAGACTCAACTTCCCAGGCTCAGGTGATCCTCCCACCTCAGCTCCTGAGTAGCTGGGACTACAGGCGTGTGCCACCACTCCCAGCTAATTTTGTTTTTCTTTTTTTGTAGAGACAGGGTTTCACCAAGTTGCCCAGGCTGGTCTTGAGCTCCTGGGCCTAACCAATCTTCCCACCTCGTCCTCCCAAAGTGTTGGAATTATAGGCATGAGCCACTGTGCTGGTCCCCCTAGCTATTTTTTTAAAAAATTTTGTAGAGATGGAGTCTCCCTTTGTTGCCTGGCTGGCCTTGAACACTTGGCCTCAAGTGATCCTTATAGGGAGGCATTTTAAATTTAAGAATGGGTAGCTTATTGGGATTTCATAGGTTAAAAAAATTAGTTTATCAAATTGATTTGAGATTAAGAAGATCATATGGAGATACGCCTAGTGGCATTTGGACCATAGCCAAGACAATATTGTGTCTATTTAATCTTATGTTATCTAATTTCTCTTAGCTGTGGAGGCTTAAGAAAGCTATATGTAAAAAACAAACAAAACTTTAAGAAATAGGCATTTTAAAGCCTTTTACGTTAGGAAATGTGAAATATAAAAAAGCATATAAAACTTGAATGTACAGTATAAACAAATAATTAGGAAGTGAAAATACAAAAATTACCTAGGCGTGGTGGCACACGCCTGTAATCCCAGCTACTCCGAAGGCTGAGGCAGGAGAATCACTTGAACCAGGGAAGCGGAGGTTGTAGTGAGCTGAGATTGCGCCACTGCCCTCCAGCCTGAGCGACAAAGCAAGACTCTCCGTCTTAGGAAAAAAAAAGAAGTGAACATCGGATAACTATCACCCAGGTAATAAGTCCTTTAAGAAAAGCTGCAGAGACAACCTCATTGGTTTAGCTGGTATTGCTTTGGTGGTAGTTGGACATTAGGGACAAAAATGTATTGATGTCCTTGTTTTTTCTTTTTTTCTTTCTTTTCTTTCTTTCTTTTTTTTTTTTTTTTTTGAGACGGAGTCTTGCTCTGTTGCCCAGGCTGGAGTCCAGTGGCGCAGTCTCGGCTCACTGCAACCTCCGCCTCCTGGGTTCAAGTGATTCTGAGTCAGCCTTCTGAGTAGCAGGGACTACAGGTGCCCGCCAGCGCACCCAGCTAATTTTTGTAGTTTTAGTAGAGACGGGGTTTCGCCATATTGGCCAGGCGTGAACCAGGCGCGGTGGCTTACGCCTGTAATCCCAGCACTCTGGGAGGCCGAGGCGGGCGCATCACCTGAGGTGAGGTGTTGGAGACCAGCCTGGCCAACATGGCGAAACTCCATCTCTACTAAAACTACAAAAATTAGCCGGGCGTGGTGGTGGGCATCTATAATCCCAGCTACTTGGGAGACTGATCCAGGAGAATCGCTTGAACCCGGGAGGCGGAGGTTGCCGTGAGCCGAGATTGCGCCACTTCACTCCAGCCTGGGCGAAAGAGCGAAACTGTCTCAAAAAAAGAACCTGAAGAATTCATAACAATGCAAGTTCAAGGAATATAAAAACTGATTAGCTAGTTTTTAATTGTTATTGCCAGAAGGGGTATCTGAACAATGTTTTTAAGGTAGCTTTCTAACATTTATTATCAGTGTTTAGTGATTTGAAATCTTAGTACCTTACCGATGAATAACAAAAAATAATACTGAATCCTATAAGAAAGTGCTGTTTTATACAAAGTGTTTATTTAGAGTTCATCTCTGTTGCACTTTTTGGTAATATTCAATGATTAGGTTTTAAATTAACACACAAACTCTAAAATGACTTACTTAGAAAATGTCGATTTGAGGCCGGGCGCGGTGGCTCAAGCCTGTAATCCCAGCACTTTGGGAGGCCGAGACGGGTGGATCACGAGGTCAGGAGATTGAGACCATCCTGGCTAACACGGTGAAACCCCGTCTCTACTAAAAAATACAAAAAATTAGCCGGGCGAGATGGCGGGCGCCTGTAGTCCCAGCTACTTGGTAGGCTGAGGCAGGAGAATGGCGTGAACCCGGGAGGCGGAGCCTGCAGTGAGCCGAGATCGCGCCACTGCACTCCAAGCCTGGGCGACAGAGCGAGACAACGTCTCAAAAAAAAAAAAAAAAAGAAAGAAAGAAAAGAAAACGTCGATTTGTCTATATTGTTAATTTCTTAGATTAACTATCTTATTTAACAAAATCGAGTTTGACACTCTTGCTTTCGCAGTATTGGAACCATTCAAAAAGTATTAACCTGAGAAGTAATCAGTGATGACAATCTATGTTTGACCCTTCATCCTTGGTACTCCTTGAGTTTTAACTTCTCTGTAATTTGGACAAGAGAACCTAATTTCTTTTGAAGCTGGAGAAACGGCATTATGCTTTCCTGGCCTTCAAGAATATTTTCTTAGGTGTTTGGAAAGGTTAAGTGTTGATTTTTGAGGATTAGGATAGCAGAAAAATTTGAATGCTTTTTTCCCTCTGAGTACCTGCTGAATACGGTCTATTTGCGTACAACTCTGAAATATGAACTTTGAGAAAGGCATTTTTATAAATTAAAGCCTTTATTTGGTTATTATAATTTTGTCACTCTAAGCGGTCTCCTTTTGTATGATCTCTGCAAGATTCAAATGCATCAGAATACAGTATTTCATATTAGATTGTGGTGAGAAACTTCTTGCTTTGCTTTATTGTATCCTTGAATTCTTTTCTGTAGTGCAATAGCATGTTTTTCTTTTTTACTCCCACTGAAGGTTAAATATATTTCTTGCTAATTTTTCCCTTGCATGGGTGATAGCGATTTTAAATCTTGAAAGGAACATGTATGTTGAGTTTTCCTAGATGTGGAAGTAAACAAAATTTGATATTTTTAAAAAGATAAATTAGGTAATTTGGCTTTGTGTATGATGTAGAGTTAATATGCTTTTATTCACCTCATGGTTTCCGTGTCATTACCACCTGTTAGTTTTTATTTTTGAATGGAAAACTTGAACTTCTCCAAAGTGACTAATTTTAAAATAACATTTATGTAAGGATTATTTATTACAGAGAAATTGAAAACCAGAAGGTATAAAGAAAATTAAAATTATCTAAAATTCTATTAGCTAGCAGTAACTGCTATTAATATTTTGTTGTATATCCCTCCAATACTTTTTTGTATGTATTTTTTTTACATAATTGGAATTGTGCATCCATATTATTTTGTAACATGTTTTATTATTTAATACATTATGAAATAAATATGTTTGTGATTTTAAAAATTGATATAGAATTTCAGTGTACAGGTGTGCTATTACCTGTTTGCCATTCTGTGTTGAGAGTCTTTTAGGCAGTTTGCAATTTGGGGACATTGTAAGTTGATGGACATCCTTATACATTAAAAAAATTATATGGCTGATTATTTCATTACAATAAATTCCTAGAAGTAAAATTACCTAAAAGATATAAACATTTTGAAAGCTTTTGATACATATTTCCAAACTATTCTCTTGAAAGATTTTTTAAAATAACAGTTTTATTGAGATATAATTCACATACCGTAAAATTCATCCATTTAAAGTATACAATGCAGTGGCTTTTAGTATGTTCACAGGGTTGTAGAACCATCACCACAATCAATTTTAGAACATTTCCAGAAAGGTTTGAACCAGTTTAAACCCAGCAATATTATAAAGTTTTGTTTTAAAAATAGCATTTATTCGTAACATCTAAAGTGTAGTACAGTATACAGGAACACAACAGCTTGTGTGACATATACTTCATATGCATTTGACTGACATTTTAGAAAGTCCTCCATGAAAAGATGATGCTCCTACGTCCCATTTTAAGAAAACCTGACATATTAAGTTTAAGCTGATGAAACAAAATATGAGGTATATTTTTTGAATTATAAAATTATTCTCCTGGACAGTGAGAATGTCTTTATTGAGAGAGTATTGTGTATGGTTTAAAATGTTTTTTTAAAAATTCAAATTTGATTTAGAAACACTTTATTTTAGAAAACATCTGTGGAAAGTGTTACCTATACAGTTAGCTGTAGCAAACTTATCACCTTATAGAAAATATGGCTTTCTTTTTATTAAGAGGTGTTTGCTTTGTTCTAACTGACCTTCACCCCTGAAAGTTGCTCTTTTGTTTTGTTTGCTTAAGCCATTTAACAAAACATTTTTTAAAAACTGGGTGGGTTGGCTCGGCGTGGTGGCTCACACCTGTAATCCCAGCACCTTGGGAGGCCGGGTGGGTGGATCACTTGAGGTCAGGAGTTTGAGACCAGCCTGGTCAACATGGTGAAACCCCGTCTCTACTAAAAATACAAAAATTAGCCAGCGTTATGGCGCTAGCCTGTAGTCCCAGCTACTCGGGAGGCTGAGGCAGGAGAATCGCTTGAACCCAGAAGGCAGAGGTTGCAGTGAGCTGAGATTGTACCACTGCACTCCAGCCTGGGTGACAGAATGAGACTCCATCTCAAGAAAAAAACAAAAAACAAAACTGGGAGGGCAGTGAAGTATAGGGCAAGAGTCAAGGAGGTCTGAGTTCCTATCCCCACTTCACTTTACCACTGAAGATCAGTGTTCTTATCTCTATTTTTTTTTTTTTTTTTTTTTTTGAGGCGGAGTCTTGCTCTGTCACCCGGACTGGAGTGCAGTGGCCGGATCTCAGCTCACTGCAAGCTCTGCCTCCCGGGTTTACACCATTCTCCTGCCTCAGCCTCCCGAGTAGCTGAGACTACAGGCGCCCGCCACCTCGCCCAGCTAGTTTTTGTATTTTTAGTAGAGGCGGGGTTTCACCGTGTTAGCCAGGATGGTCTCGATCTCCTGACCTCGTGATCCGCCCGTCTCGGCCTCCCAAAGTGCTGGGATTACAGGCTTGAGCCACCGCGCCCGGCCTCAGTGTTCTTATCTCTAAAAGTGCAAATGAAAATTATTCTTGGAGTTACAGGGATTCAAATTAGAAGTACTAGACTGTGTGTAGAACTGTACCAGACATATAGTTGATAATGAATAACTTTTTTTAATAGAAGAATAATAATGTACACAAAATGAACTAGTCTTTAGTCATATGTTTAATGGAAGAAGAAATGAACTCAATTGGCCTAAACTCACTTTCATAGAAGTTAAAAGTTGAACCTCAACTAATACCTGAAGAGAATCTTTGCCTAGGTTATATTGGTAAGAGAATTCGTGCTGGTTCAAGTTTGAACATCAAGTTAACTTTCCAGTCCAATTTACTTCCATTGTTGTTATTACAACTTCATGATGGCTAAAGCTTCACGAAAGCTTGGTGTTCTGATTAAACAAATAGGTGATGTGAAATTTGGATATATAGTATGAAATTCCGAATTTTCTAACTTTTATTGCTTATTTTGAAAACTGCATGTTGAGTACAGTTGAACCTAAAATACTAAAGTGATAAACAAACAAAACCCAAACTGGTCTTTATAGAAAAGATATACTTAGTAAATTATTATTTTAGATATAATAAATTGCTTAGTGCTTTAAAAACTACATATCATCTTTGGCATACATTCTATTTTGCCTTTTTGTGGGGAATGGAAAATACAAGGTAAAAGAAAGTAAATTTGAATGCTTGCAAAATTTTAAGAACCAATCTCAAACCATTTTACTATAAATTTAAAAGTTTGTCCAGGAAATAGGTAGGAAAATATGTGGATGAATTTGTTAATTTACTAGATTTCATAGTGAATGGAACAAGATGACTGATGAAAGTTGTTTGTAGTAATTTTCATTGTGAGCAACTACGCTTGCTGTAAAGGATTGGAAAATAATGTAATTTCCTTCAAGTGGTAATACCACGTCTGTTGCCAGGTGTGGTCAACAACAAAGTGAAGCTAGTTGACGTTAAACTAGATAGATAAGGGAAACAGGGTGTTTTACTAGTAGGCTTTGTATTGGTAAAAGGCAGTTCAATAGTAATGTGGTTTCGTCAGGAAAAAAATATGAACTACAAAGCAACCTAAAATGTTGTATAACTTAATGGAATCATAGTCAAGTGAAAACTGTATGATTGAATTTAGTGACAGAGTTTATGGTTAAATGAAATACTTTTTTGTTGTTTTCTTTTTTGTATTTTATTAACTAAGTTCTACTTCATGCAGGTCACTTCCTAATTCAGGATATTTTGATGTCTTTAACCATCATCCTTCTGTAAACATCCTTCTCTAAATTTTTAGTGGAAAATTTAAAGTGAACACATTTCAGAAAATATTTGAGGTGACCACACTAGAGTTAAACAGATTGTGGAGTAGCACAGTTATTCTTTACAGATAATTTGCTGCCTGGCACAGTGACTCACACCTGTAATCCCAACACTTTGGGAGGCTGAGGGGAGTGGATCACCTGAGGTCAGGAGTTCGAGACCAGCCTAACATGGTGTAACCCCTTTTAGATGGGTGTGATGGCACATGCCTATAATCCCAGCTACTTGGGAGGCTGAGGCAGGAGAATCACTTGAACCCTGGAGGCGGAGGTTGCAGTGAGCCAAGATGGTGCCACTGCACTCCGGCCTGGGCAACAAGAACAAAACTCTGTCTCAAAAAAAAAAAAAGATATTTTGCTCTATTAGTAGTTTAAACTCAGAAAAGTTAAAAGAAAACATACTTCTCTAACACGCCTTAATTCCATACTAGGATTTTGTAAAGAGAATTATGGTGGCCATGCTGATTTTACTCCCTAAAATCCTATTTATGTAGCTAAGTGTATTGGCTGTGAATTTCATATAATTGTTTGATATTGCAAATAATGGTCATCTTAAATATTGTTAAGGTGGTAGATAAGATTTAAAGTTATTTATTTATTTATTTATTTATTTATTTTGAGACAGAGTCCCAAAATAAAAAAGATAAACTTAGTAACTTAGTCCAGCCCAGGCTGGAGTGCAATGGCACGATCTCAGCTCACTGCAACCACCACCTCCCAGGTTCAAGTGATTCTCCTGCCTTAGCCTCCCTAGTAGCTGGGACCACAGGCACCCACTATCACACCCAGCTAATTTTTGTAATTTTAGCAGAGACGGGGTTTCACCATGTTGGCTAGGCTGGTCTTGAACTTCTGACCTCAGGTCCGCCTGCCTTGGCCTCCCAAAGTGCTGGGATTACGGGCATGAGCCACCATACCTGGCCAAAAGTTAGTATTTTAACCACATATATATTCTTGTCAGAATGGAAACTCAAGCGCTACACTTATTTATTGATAACTAGGAGGAATCACAGCTCATTTTCCCATTTTTTATGGTCATTTTATATATATGGATCACCTGATCCAACCTTTCTTATGATGTTAAGTGAAAACCCAAAGATATTGTCTGTCCTCAGAAATTATGCAGCTAAGTTAGAGGTAGAAGCAGAACTTAAATTCAAGTCTCATGACTCTAAGACCAGTGTTAGAGTACATCCTTCTACTTTGTGGACATTTTGCTTGTCCCTAGATATATGAGTTTGTCTTACTCTGCCATAGAGATCTATTTGCTGAACTTCCTCTTATGTGACGTTTATCATCACAGTAATATTAACAAATTTCTTTAAAAATTTATAATTTTATTTTTATACGCTTTTAAAGGATGTTTTTGTTAAGGTAAAATTTGAAAAATAATGTAGATCAGCACTGTCTAATAGAATTTTCTATGATGACGGAAATACTCTTTATCTGCACTGACCAATATGGTAACCTTAGCCACATGTTGATGTTGAATGCTTGAAATATGGCCAGTGTAACTGAGGAACTAAATTTTTAATGTAATTTAATTTTTTTTTCACTTGTTTAAACTAAGTTCTTTTTTTTATTATTATTATACTTTAAGTTCTAGGGTACATGTGCATAACGTGCAGGTTTGTTACATATGTATACTTGTGCCATGTTGGTGTGCTGCACCCATCAACTGGTCAGCACCCATCTACTCATCATTTACATCAGGTATAACTCCCAATGCAATCCCTCTCCCCTCCCCCCTGTAATTTAATTTTAACTTGTTTAAATTTAAATAGCTACATGTGGTTAGCCCAGAATTAGCTATTCTTAGTGAAGGAAAAGAATTAAGTAGATATAGGCCGGGCGTGGTGGCTTACACCTGTAATCCCAGCACTTTGGGAGGCTGAGGTGGGTGGATCATGAGGTGAAGAGATCAAGACCATCCTGGCCAACATAGTGAAACCCCATCTTTACTAAAAATACAAAAATTAGCCGGTGTGGTGGCGGGCGTCTGTAATCCCAGCTACTTGCGAGGCTGAGGCAGAGAATCGCTTGAACCTGGGTAGCAGAGGTTGCAGTGAGCTGAGGGTGTGCCATTGCACTCCAACCTGGCGACAGAGCGAGACTCTGTCTCAAAAAAAAAAAAAAAAAAGAATTAAGTAGATGTGGACGTAATTGTACATTCTTTGCCTTGTGATTACTATATTTGTATGTTTTTGTGGGCTAGACACATTAAAATCTCATTTTTCCAGTGTGCCTGCTATGTTAGATGGTAAATACATTCTTCATGGGAAAGAAAGATAACTAATTTATCAATAATATTGTTTGAAAGTTGAAAGATGGAATATTATAAAAGTATTTTAATCAATGCAATTATTAGCAGACTATAGATTGCCAACCAACAAAATGATTTAAATACAGAATGCATTGCTTTCATTTCAGTATTTTTTTTTTTTTTTTTTTTTTGAGATAGAGTCTCACACTGTCACCCAGACTGGAGTGCAGAGGTGTGATCTTGGCCCACTGCAACCTTCGCCTCCCAGGTTCAAATGATTCTCATGCCTCAGCCTCCCGAGAGTTCCATTTCAGTATATTTTGGACCAGTTATGTTTACATAACATTTAAGATTTAAACTTCATGCTACATGGAATACTTGAGTAAACCATAATTTAAATCTTTTTACTATAGCCATAGCTCAGAAGCCTCTGAAACAGAGTGAACTTCAAAGGAAATAAAAGATATTACCTGATGATCATCTTTTTCCTTGTCTTTTTCAGGCCTCTCTGTATGACTGATTCCTGGTTTTGGTTTCATTAGTTTTTTTTAATAAAAATCTAAACGGAGTGTGGTGGCTCACGCCTATAATCCCAGCACTTTGGGAGACCGAGGCAGGTGGATCACTGGAGGTCAGGAGTTCGAGACTAGCCTGGCCAACATGGGGAAACCCCATCTGTACTAAAAATACAAAAATTAGCTGGGTATGATGGCAGGCACCTGTAATTGCAGCTACTCTGGAGGCTGAGGCAGGAGAATCGCTTGAACCTGGGAGGCAGAGGTTACAGTGAACTGAGATCGTGCCAGTGTACTCCAGCTTGGGTGACAGAGCAAGACTCCGTCTCCAAAGAAAAGAATCCAGCCCCCCGTCCCTTTATTGTATTACCCTGTTTTATAGTAGCATACCACTGTCTGAAATTTCCTTGTTTATTTTATCTCCATGAGACTAGAATCTTATTTCTTTGGATTTCCCAAGACCTAGAACAGGGTCTGGTACATAGTTGGTGTTCAGTAATGGACCACATCACAGACAAAACAAAAGTAGGACTCTACAAGGAGAAAGATACATAACATGGCACTTGGAATCTAGGAATAGGCAAGGTGAGACTCAGCTTTTGCTTATCTTGGCAGTGTTGGTGTGGGTGATTCAAGCTGATTACTTTTGTATAGAAATGTTTCTCTAGGAACTCAATTAAAAATAAAACTTTTGTCCAGACATATGATGTATACTAAATAAATTCTCTCCGCCTTATAGAGCTAGAAAATGGAAACAAACGTGAGAAAATATTTCCGTGGTCAGTTTTTGACTAGTCAATCTCATGTATTTGGGAAAACAGAGGTTATGGGATTTACTAAAGGTCATTTGTATGCCATTGGTGGAATGGAGAGGAGGACTGCCAACTCCTGATATTCCAGTGTATTTTTTGACTTATGATCCATAAATGAACATCACTTTGTAGCAGACATACGCATTTTGATATAAGCAGCACTTGGCTGATGCTGGTTTGTGTTATCTGTGAGTAGAGATCAAACATTCTCTTATAGTAAATTAGGTGATTTAATTCCTAATTTTTGAAAGCCAACATGATAAATGTGCGATGGGTTTTGTTTTTACTCAGCTATTCCAATGCCTGTTCTTGAGTAGTGTTTTAAAATGTGAATGAAAGTCTGTTTATTTTTAATTAATTAATTTATTTTTTGAGACGAAGTCTTGCTCTGTCGCTCAGGCTGGAGTGCGATGTCGCGATCTCGGCTCACTGCAAGCTCCGCCTCCCGGGTTCACGCCATTCTCCTGCCTCAGCCTCCCAAGTAGCTGGGACTACAGGCGCCTGCCACTACGCCCGGCTAATTTTTTTTGTATTTTTAATAGAAACGGGGTTTCACCGTGTTAGCCAGGATGTTCTCGATCTCCTGACCTCGTGATCTGCCAGTCTCGGCCTCCCAAAGTGCTGGGATTACAGGCGTGAGCCACTGCGCCCGGCCGAAAGTCTGTTTATTTAGGAAACTTGCACATTATTTATCTTTCCAAAATAAATTTCCACTTAGTGGTTATTCTTTAGAAAAAAATGTTGGATTAATATAATTCTTCGTGATGGCTATGAGGGACTTTTCTTAAAACTGTGACTATTATATGTTTAAATTAACAAGACTTTAAAAAATGATTCTTACTGTAGTGCTGTCTTTATTACTACAAGTTTTCTTTCTCCCTATATATTTTTATGAAAATCAGCCACAAAATTCAATGTAGCCCAGATATTTTGGTTGTCAGAAATTGAAAATCTTAAATAGGTGTTTTAGTAGTAAAAGGACTCATAGCATCTTATTATGTCATGCATAGTAATGGCTTGACTGCCATTTTGTTATTTGTATCAGGTCTACCCCTGGAAACTCCAGAGCATAGAAAACTGCGGCATCTGTGCCAATGAAATGGGAGAAATCATTTCTTTTTTTTTTTTTTTTTTTTTTTTTTGAGACGGAGTCTTGCTCTGTCGCCCAGGCTGGAGTGCAGTGGCCGGATCTCAGCTCACTGCAAGCTCCGCCTCCCGGGTTTACGCCATTCTCCTGCCTCAGCCTCCGGAGTAGCTGGGACTACAGGCGCCCGCCACCTCGCCCGGCTAGTTTTTTGTATTTTTTTTTTTAGTAGAGACGGGGTTTCACCGTGTTAGCCAGGATGGTCTGGATCTCCTGACCTCGTGATCCGCCCATCTCGGCCTCCCAAAGTGCTGGGATTACAGGCTTGAGCCACCGCGCCCGGCCGGAGAAATCATTTCTATTTCTTCTGCTTATGTGAGAGATGACAGTGACACCCTACCAGCAATTAAAATCTGAACGGCTTTTCCTGGTTGTCCAGGGACAAATTGTAGGTCACATCATCATGCCTGTATCTATAGATAGAACTATTTATGTTGTGATGAGGCAAGACTTCTTTCGTTGTCGTCATTGTTGTTGTTTGAGACAGAGTCTTGCCCTGTCACCCAGGCTGGAGTGCAGTGGCACGATCTTGGCTCACTGCAACCTCCACCTCCCAGGTTCAAGCGATCCTCCCACCTGAGCCTCCCGAGTAGCTGGGAATACAGATGCGCACCACCACACCCAGCTAATTTTTTTTTTTTTTTTTTTTTGTATTTTTAGTAGACATGGGCTTTCACCAGGTTGGCCAGGCTGGTCTTGAACTCCTGACCTTAAGTGATCCACCCACCTTGGCCTCCCAAAGTGCTGGGATTCAGGCGTGAGCCACCGCACCTAGCCTAAGACTTCTTTTTTAAGTGATATTTCTATTTTGGGTACCCCAAATCTGAGGTTAATGAATCTAGGAATTCCCCTCCTTCTGTTTATAGGGATGCTCCTGAAACTGAAGACAGCCAAGTGAGTGGAAAGGCTTTCAGAAAATCCCTTGTTGCTGCTGTAACAAATTACAACAAACTTAATGGCTTTAAACGACACAGATTTATTCTTCTAAATTTCTTGATGTCTGACATGGGACTAAAATCAAGGTGTCGGCAAAGCTGTGTTCCTTCTGGAGGCTGTAGGAGAGAAACTGTTACCTTGATTTATATAGCTGCTTCCTTCCTTTTTTTTTTTTTTTTTTTTGTGACGGAGTCTTACTCTGTTACCCAGGCTAGAGTGTAGGTGTGATCTCAGCTCATGGCAACCTCTGCCTCCTGGGTTCAAGTGATTCTCCTGCCTCAGCCTCCAGAGTAGCTGGGACTACAGGCACGCGCCACCATGGCCAGCTAATTTTTGTATTTTTAGTAGAGGCAGAGTCTCACCATGTTGGCCAGGCTGCTCTCAAAGTTCTGACCTCAAGTGAGCCACTCGCCTATGCCTCCCAAAGTGCTGGGATTACAAGCATGAGCCACCATGCCCGGCCCTCTTCCTCCATTTTCAAAGTCAGCAGTCTTGAAATCTCTGTCTGAGTCTGATCCTTCCCACCAAAAGGATGATGAGGATCCTTGTGATTATGTTGGGTCCACCTGAATAGTGTAGAATAATCTCTCCATTGCAGCATTGTGTTTGCTGCCATTACTATGTTCATTTAGCAGCTTTCTTCCCTCACATACTAGGGGACGGGGATACAGCAGTGAGCAAGACGCAGAAGTACGCAGTACCTTTGTTAACACGGAAGTAGTTTTGTTTTGTTTTTCTTTCCATGCCTGAAGGCACTACTACACTTTGCTTTGGAAACTAAAGATAAATCTGAACTTCAGTTATCAGTACACATTTGACAATTCTCTAAGCACTGAAGTTACTCAAAGACACCTAAATATCTCATGACATTCCAAAATAAATTGACTTTATGTTGAGCACAGGTTTTGCATTAGTCTATAAATGATACAAAAAAGGAAGTCGTTTTATCAGAGTTTCAGATTCTCATCATGTGTTATGTTCTACAGTGATGATGTTGTGACAGTTTCTCTTATGCTGTTCATAGTGAATGTAGGTTTTGTGTACTGATACAAAAGACAAAGCTTCATGTCATAATATCCCCACTGTTTAGGAAAATATGAATCACAATATGTTGTCAATTGTTTTTATCTGCTTGTAGAATTATTATTAGATTCATGGTAGAGCACATCATATTTAATGTGGTTATGTAAATGTTTAAAGTTTCTTGAAAAAAATTCTCGTCAAGTTGTGACTCTTGAATGATGTATTTATACTCTGTATTTTGAGCACTTAATAAAATAGCATCTAATTTTAATTTTCTAATGAAAAGATTACTTGCTAAAATTAAAAATATATATACTAAACTTTTTTAAAAGTTTAAAAATAATTGGGGCAAAATTTTTTTGTGTTTTCCTCTGAGTGACGTTATGTTTATGAGGCCCTTCTTAGGAAGGGAAAAACAAATCTATACATTCAGTTCAAAATCCATGCCATTAAAAAACAGCCTGTGATATTTCAGTAATACTAGTTACTTAATGGTATTGGCACATATTAAGCTATTTAAATTGTTAATCCAATCTTGTGCCCCCCGCCTCCCCTCGCCTTACTGTAATACTCTATTCTGTTTTGGATTGATTTGTTTATTGATAATGTGCCAGGCACTATAGTTGGCTCTGGGAGTTCAAGGATGAACTAGTTTCATGTCCTCAAACTTTCAGTCTGTCCGTATTCTCTGGCATCTTAGTTGTTTTTATTTCCTGGAATTTTATGGTGTGCTTTCATTAAATACTTATAATTTGGTTTTGCAACATATCAAGAAAAGCCCTTCTAAAAATCTAGATCATTTGAAACCTGTGATATTAAGAAGCCAAGAAGGTTCTCAATGGAAGTCTTTAGGTACTGGTTTATAGTAGGTCTTTGGAAAGGAGCCCCTCTCTCTTCCACTGCAGGTTAGAACTTGTTTCCTAAGCCAAAAATGCCAGAAGTCCCCTGCGTTCTCTCGCCCCGTCGTCACACCCCCAGCTTCTCAACCCTGGATATTTTCCTTTGTCATCCAGGACACTTGTCCCTTTCTGTCAGTAGGGATCAGAAAACAAGGATTTGTTCTCTGATACCCGGGACTTGACATCATACAGGCACTCAGTGTGAAATGAATAAATGCATCTCATGAAGGGCGATTTCCAAGCCTCATCTCCAGCAGTTCCCTTTTATTGCCTTTCTGTCTCCATCTCTTCCATATGGTGATGTAAGCTGTATGGCTGCAGGGACCTTGTCTGAATTTTCATCCTTATAACTTTAGTGCTTAGCTCAGTGTCTGGTCAATAGGTGCTCAATAAATATTTGTTTTATTAGAGAAACCTGTGTAGGTTGGGGTGGGGACAACTGGCTGTAACTTTTGGTCACCTTCCCATTGCTGCAGCAGCAGAGTGGAAGGAAAGGAGGTATTTACTTGAACCTCAGCACAACCTTGTCTCAGCATTCAGAGGGCAATTAAACAGCAGCTGGTGTCTAGAATTTCTGTAATAAAGTATTTTACTATTCTTTCTTATACAAATGTTTTGAGGTCACATTCACTTATGCACACACCCTTCCTGTATGTCAGGATGGCCTGTAGAATGTGTTTAGTGGTCTAATAGAGTATGGTAGGATGCCATGCCAGCAGAAGGGAATATGCATCCTGGCTTCAGAGGGTGTGTGGTATGTGGGGATGTTCTGGAAAAGCTTCTTGGAGTATTTTCACACCTCTGAATAGAATCTTTAAAGTTGAGTGGGAGATAAGAGAGGAAGAGCTAGGATGGTGGAGGGCAAGATGGGTAGGCCAAAGCAGCAGGAGAGGTGGCTGGACAGAGGAACAGGGGCCACATTATGAAGGGCCTTTGGATTTTATGCTGAGGCATGAGGAGCCATGGAATGTTACTAAGTTTAAATGGTTTGGGGTTTTGTTTTTAAGCATTGTCAATGTTGTAGAGGGTGGATTGGAGGTAGACAGGGTTGGAAGTAAGAAGAATAGCTAAGAAGATGTTGTTCTAATGCAGATGAGAAATGGTAAGACACAGCCAATGAACACAGCAAGAATCGGGCAGATCCAGAAGAAAGTTGGAAGGTAGAACTGAGCTTGAATTTATGCATTGCAGCTATCTTCTCCCAGTCTGGGGATTTATCTTTCCACTTGTGTTGTCTTTTGTGATACAGCTTTTAAAATTAACATCGTTGATTTCATTAATCATTTCTTTTATGTTGTATACTTGTTATATATTTAAGAAATCATTTCCCAGCCTGAGTTCAGAAAGATGTCCTGTTCATATTTTTGTTTTTTCTTAAAAGTTTTAAAGTTTTACTGTGTATACGAGCTCTTTAATCCACCTGGGGTTGATACATTACGTGGTGAGTATCTAAATTTTTTTCTCTATGGATAAGCAGTTGTCCCAGGACCATTCTTTGAATCTTCTATCCTTTTCTTGCTACTCTGCAGTGCTGCTTCTGTTGTATGTCACGTTCCCATAGAATGGTTCTGTGCCTAGGATCTTATTCTGTTTCATTGTCCATCTTTTTCTAGTACCTTACCTTTTAATTACTGTAGCTTAATGATAAGAATAAAGGTTTTTATTTTAAGCACATTTAACATGTGTACAAATCAGTAATTCTTTAGGTATTGGAGACTTTATTGTTGAGAAACATACATAAATGCTTTGTTGATTTTTTTAGAGCACTTTTTTGTTGAGATGTAATTTATGTTGCATAAAATTCACCCTTTTAAAGTATACAATTCAGTGATCTTTAGTATGTTCACAAGGTTGTGCAATCATCACCACTGTCTAATTCCAGAACATTCCATCACCCCAAAAAGAGACCCTGTATGCATTAGCAGTCACCCTCCATTCCTTCCCTCCTCCCAAATCCTAGCAGTCACCAATCATCTTTCTGTCTATATGGATTTGCCTCTTCTGGACATTTCATGTAAATGGAATTATATGGCATGTGGCTTAATTCTTATTTAAATTGAGTAAATTTGATAGATTAGCAGGGTATTATATAGGAATATTACTGTGTGTTTAAGAAAATAGGACAATTCAGGTGCATTAGTGTGCACCTTTAGTCCCAGCTGCTCAGAAGGCTGAGGCATGAGGATCACTTGAGCCCAGGAGTTCAAGGCCTCAGGGCACTATGATCTCATGTATGAACAGCCACTGCACTCCAGCCTGGGCAACATAGTGAGACCCCAAAAAAGAAAGACAAAAATACTATGTCTCAGTGAGGAGGAAGAAGAGAAAATCACCAATATTTATTTGTTTTGTTTTTATTGTTCAAGTGTCAAACGTAATTTATTTCTGGCTGGGAGCAGTGCCTGCAAGCCCAGCACTTTGGGAGGTCAAGGCAGGCGGATTGCTTGAGGCCAGGAGTTGGAGACCAGTCTGGCCAACACGGTGAAACCCTGTCTGTGCTAAAAATACCAAAATTAGGCTGGGCGTGGTGGCTCACACCTGTAATCCCAGCACTTTGGGAGTCTGAGGCGGGTGGATCACTTGAAGTCAGGAGTTTGAAACCAGCCTGGCCAACATGGTGAAACCCCGTCTCTACTAATAATGCAAAAATTAGCCGGACTTGGTGGTGCATGCCTGTAATTCCAGCTACTCAGGAGGCTGAGGCAGGAGAATTACTTAAACTTGGGAGGTGGAGGTTGCAGTGAGCTAAGATCGCACTGCTGCACTGCAGCCTGGGTGACAGAGTGAGACTCTGTCTCAAAAAAAAAAAAAAATTATTTCTCCTTCATTTATTGAAAAGAGTGGTCCTTCTTATGCTTTTGCTTAGTTGTTTAATGACTAAATGTCATATAGCAAATCCTGTTCTGGAAGGGTAACTTTTGTTGATACATCTTGAGTTTATTATATATAGATGGAGCTAGACTACTTTGTTTTGGATGCATGTTGTTAGTAATTATACAAAAATGACATGATTTGCTTCATGTATTGGAGGAAAGTGAGTAAAATTACGTGAAAATATAAAGGGAATATATTTTTCCCAAATTGTTTATTTTTTAAGCAAGCAGATTTTCCAGTTTAACCGAAAAATTAGTCAGCAGCTTAGAGTTCTTTCTAAGGCTACCACGGAAAGTACCTTTAAGTCAAGATATACAGATAAGGTTTACTAATATAGAACATTTGTTTTACATACTAAAATGCTGTAAGCCCTTTGTGTCATTTGGAGAATTGATGTTTTATTAGTATAACTGCTGAAAAGTAGTACAGAAAAATGTTTTCCCCTAAATCATAGCCTTAAGCTTTGAAAGAGTCAGCCTCAACCAGAATGGTAGTAAACTTCTTTAAATGATTCAGAGTTTGACCAGCAGTCTTTTCAAACCTCATAATTTTGACATCCTCAAGTTTTCGTTAAAAAAGCTATAGGAGAACTAAAAATGTGTTAAGTGCTTATAGAATTAATATATAATGGCCTTTGAATCTGAGAAGTCCAAGTATATGCATTACCATGAGAATTTAAGAAATTGTTTGGACTGGCACAGTGGCTCATGGCTGTAATCCCAGCCAGAGTGGGAGGATTACTTGAGTTCAGGAGTTCAAGACCAGCCTGGGCAACATGGTAAAACCCTGTCTCTACAACAAATTTTAAAAATTAGCCGGGCATGGTGGCGCACGCCTATAGTCCCAACTACTTGGGAGGCTGAGGTGGGAGAATCACCTGAGCCCAGGAAATTGAGGCTGCCATGAGCTGTGATTGTGCCACTGCATTCCAGCCTCAGTAACAGAGTGAGACCCTGCCTCAAAAAAAAAAAATCGTTTGAGAAGAAATGCCCACATTTTAGTCAGAAATAATTTGCATTTTACTATTGTGGTTCAAACTTTTTGGATAACTGTAACTGCCAACTGTATAACACTTGAATGCCACTAAAAGCACTGTATTTTGTTTGTGGGTGAAATAGTGAGATCTATTTTATAGATGGTGTTTGTTCCCTCAAAGGATAAAATAATCTAAAGACAAATGGAACAATCACTTGCATTTGTAATTTCATTTTTATTTCCTTGACAAAACATTTTCAAGCAGGATCCATTTTGTTTGAAAGTTAACATTGAGTTGTATAGTCACTGTTCCAAATTTGGTTATTGCTTTTGTCTGTAGTGAGGGCTAGATTAGATTCTATCGATTGTAGCTGCTTTTAGTGAATAAAAGATAAACATTTTTGTTCATTTCCTTTTTGGTACCATAGGGGCGTGGTCAAGTTCTTAGAACCAGGTGGTTGGGTTTTACTTTTTGTTTCCTCCAGAAGTCCACACCCGCATCTCTGCTTTTTCTTGTGTACGTGTGGGGTGAGGGTGAAGTTAAAATGTGATTAGAAAGGACTCATTGCTTGCAAAGGAAGAATATTGATTTTTAATGTAATTTGTGTCCAGTCCAGACAGTAGAAATTGACTTTTGCTTCTGTTCATACTTCATAGCAGTTTGGTTTTGCTGATTTTTAAAGGTATGTGTTTGGGTCCTTTAAAAATGTGTATGTATTACTTTAAAAAGGGATGAGGGGCTTGCAGTTTCATAATAAATAGCATTAAAACATACCTCCATTATTTTTAAACAATACACATTTGTTACTATATTACTAAAAATTTTTAAATTATGAAAGCCCAAATGGGCAATACCAGAATTTATAAGTTGTAGTCAAAGGGTCACTCTGATCATATACTTAGATTAAAATATTAGTAGAACACAGAACCAGAAAGAATGGAGTCTTTTAAAAAAACTGACATTAGAGGATTTTAGCATCTTCCTATAGTTATGCATTTTTTCTTCATAGAGTTTCTGGTTTCACCCTACCAAACCCATGTACTGAAAATAATGGAGCATGTTAAAAAAAATTAACTGTTCCTTTCCCCCCATTTTCTTCATGGTGTCAATTTGGGGAAAAAAATGTAAAACAAGAATCTCCCTTGATGCTGTCCCTGTCACTCAGAGATCTTTATATTCTGTGATCAAATGTGAGTCACATTCAGAAGATGTTTTTAGGGGGGCTTTGTGTGTATGTACATACTAAATTGATTTCAAAGACAAGATCCAAATACAGGATCACTGAAACATTAAGTGATCATTCAGTTAGAAATTAGCATATGAATATATTTGATAGCTTTCTCTTTATACTTCACTTCACAGAATCTATGCTTAAGCTTGTCTTTATGTACTGCATTTCAATCTTTTGATTTTAAAACAAAATGACACTCTAGTTTTTTAATGTTATGTATCTTAAAAATTTTTTTAAATAATATTTTTGCTGCATAAATTGCCAAACATGCCAGGTTTTCAAGAACCAGCATATTTGGTTCGTTACTGTAGACTGTCTGCATGCACTCCATTCCTGTTACTATGGAAACACATTGAGTGTGGATTTATCATAAACCTTGAGAAATATTCCTTGCAACAGTTCACATAAAGAAACATCTGGATCCCTTGTTTATCCTGAGGTAAAGGAAGACTACCCTCTATTCCACTATTTTTTTCTAGCTGTAAAAATTCTAATGTACATCTATCAAGTATACTTTGTTTTATAGTATATGATTGATTATGTTTACTAGAACAGCTTTGGTAAATAGATTGATTTCCATACTGATTCAATTAACTACAACTGTGACGATTGTATTTTGAGAGCTTCTACATTCTGAATTTCAGATCTACATTAATAAGGTTTTAAATAGATATATTCATATGAGTTTCTTTTTTTTAATATATCTTGGTCTTTGATTGGGTTAACACTCCCTCTGGAAGTTTATTTGACTTCATTCCAGTCTCTTGGAACTTTAAACCGTCATGAAAGTTAAGTCTAGAACTAAAGAGAATCTCAGCGGCATCTAAGTGAGCTACGTTGTTAGTCTCATTTTACCAAGGATATTACCTGAGGAGATTGTAACTGCTTTTATATTCTTTTACTACCTCCATGCAAAGACCCACAGAAGCTCTGTGACGCATTTCATTTATATAAAATAACTTCTTTAAGTTTATGCAGTTTAGTTTGAAAGATTCATTGAAGCCCCTCCTCTGAGCCTTTGAGTTAGGTTCCAAGAGCATATATAGGAATAACATTACTTCCTGCTCTTTAGAAAACTCACATAAACAAATTGTTTTATGAATAATTCTAAGAGGCATGCATAGAATATCTTAGAACACAGAGGAAAGTTACTCAGACTAACTTAGAGCTTAAGTGACTACTTCTTGGAAATGACATTCTGAGCTCAAAAAATGATTAAGAGTCAAGCAAAAAAAAATAAAAAAGGAAAAGGGTGTATTATGGATAGGAGATAAAGTTAGTAAAGGTACAGAGTAGTGAAATCATGGTGTGCACAGAAATTTCCAGTGATTTTATATTACTAGAGTACAAAAATGACTTCGGGTTGAAGAGGTAGGTTAGCGACCTTGTTTGGAGGGCCTTATATGATCTGTCAGTCTAGGTGCATGGCCTTTTTCTGGGCAGTAGGAAACCATTGAAGGATTTTAATCAGGAGAGTGATGTGGTTAGATTTACAGATTAACCTAGGAATGTATTTGTAGAGTAGCTGGGTCTGAAAACAGAAATAGGCAATTTATATGACATCTTAAAACCACTTGTAATTCCAAAAGGCTTAAATAATGATATCAATGTGAGGAATTTTTTTTTCTTTCTTTTTTTTTGAGATGATGTCTCACTGTGTCATGCAGGCTGGAGTGTAGTGCCACAATCTCAGCTCACTGCAACCTCCGCCGCTCGGATTCAAGCAATTTTCCTGCCTTAGCTTCCCAAGTAGCTGGGATTACAGGTGCACACCACCACGCCTGACTACTTTTTGTATTTTTAGTAGAGACAGGATTTTGCCATGTTAGCCAGGCTGGTCTCAAACTCCTGACCTCGGGTGATCTACCCACCTCACTCTCCCAAAGTGCTGGGATTACAAGCGTAAGCCACTGCTCCCAGCCTAAGGAATTTTTAAGTATAATTAAATATAAACTTTCTTTTATTGAGAAGGGACTGGCATTTTAAACATAGAAAAAAATGAATATATATAGCACAACATGTAATTCTATAGAATCCAGCAATACATTCCACAGAAATAATTGTTTATGAATTTGTTATAGTGACTTAAACTATAAATTTAGCACATTATGAAACCTTAATTGATATTTATAGGCTCAAGTTGTTCATCTGAAACACGTGACATGATTTCTTTCTTTCTCTCTCTTGCTCTCTTTTTTTATTTTAGAGAAAGAGTTTTACTGTGTCACCCAGGGTGGTCTTGAATGCCTGGCCTCAAACAGTCCCTCTACTTCAGCCTCCTAAGGAGCTGGGATTACAGGCATGAGCCAGCATGCCTGGCTTGATTTCTTTTCCTGCTTTTGTTTTTTTAAAACTCTGTATCTGTGATTTGGCTTAAGGATTCCATAAACTTATCTATTATCACCCTACCACCCCCCACCACCATGAATAAGTTGGTAAATAATAAGAGCACTAAAGCTTTGACTGATAATTTTCAACTTTTTTTGCTTATTTAAAACTGTATAGTTTCAGCAAAATTATAAGTATTCATTGATTTATCTTTTTAAAAAAATTAGCCTAGAAACATTGTTCAGATGATGAATTTATCAGAAATGGTTTTATGTGGTGATTTCATTGACTTGAAAGTACATATTAGAATGGATAGATTAGTACAATTATTTAGTCTCCCACCAAATTGTTAGTTAACTCTGGGGAGTGGGAGTGGGAGTGGAGAAGTGTGAAGTGAGGTTCTGTTGTTTACTTTACATGTTTAGGGATTATGGGAAGTAAGCTTTCTTGTTAAGAGCCGATGCTGTGGAACACAGTGTGTGTTTGAACCCTCCATTTACTTGGTCTCAGACTATGGGCAAGTTATTTGATCATACTGGCCTTGATTTTTCATTTGTAAAATGGGATAGTAATAGTCAAATGTAAAATGTTTAGAATAGTATTGACACTAAGCCCTCAAATGTTAGCCATTAATATTATTGCTTTAAAAATAAATTGAATTGAACACACTATCTTTATCAGGGATTTATTAAGGACAAAGGTATAAGAATTTTTGCTGGCCTGTACCAAGTAGTTTGAAAAGCAGTGCGTGAAGAACACCTTACTTCCACATCCTACTTGTTTCTTGTGGCCTAAGAGCCTCCTTGCCCAGCATTGTTCTTCTCAAATGTCTGTTACAATTGTAGTAGTAACACAATTCAATTCTTAGTCACCTTCTGTTTCACATTGTTTGCTACTATTTTATGTGTCTTACTCACAAAATCTTACATTATCTTGTTAAAGAGATTGAAAGTACCTGTAGGTCAGTGATTTTTTTTTTTTTTTTTTAACTTTTTACCAGTTCTGTGTGCCCAGCATTGCAATGAATGATAATAATAGCCAACAAGTGGCCAGGCTCTAACTGTATGCCAGGCTCTGTCTTAAGTGCTGTTCATGGATTAACTCTTAATTCTTACAGCAACCCTGTACAAGGTACACAATTACAGGTATCCACAATTTCTGGCTAAGGAAACTGAGGATTAGAGGTACTGAATAAGTCACCTAAAGTCACACAACCAGCAAGACTTGAAGTATGCTTTTGAACTTAGTTTGATTCTGAACCTGTGCTCTCAAGCATGGTGCTCAGTAGAGCCTCCTAATTTAATTTAGTAAGGTCTTAACCATTGTGTCAGTTGGTGTGTCTGCTGTGTGAAGGCTGGCCGCCAGACCCCACTGCCCATAAAAATCACTATGTAAAGAAATGTAGATGTAGTCCCAAAATATCTGTTTTTATAAACCACCAAAACTGCTTTCTTGATTGCATTGTTGTATTATTTGGAGGCATAATATGAAGAAGTATGGCCCTCTTCATGCTTAGGGTTTCTAGAAAATATAACAATGTGGCCCCTTTAGCTTGTTTGCTCAGAACATGGCACCAGAATTTAATGGAGGCTCATATACCTTAGGTACCTGTAGCTTTTTATTTTTAGTACTTCCTCCAAACACTAGCCAAATCATTTGGGGTTTTTTTTCCCCAAGCTTTTCAGTTTTAAAATTTTCAAACCTTTAGAAAAGTTAAAAGAATTTATGTTCAACACCTAGATTCACCAGTTGTTAAAATTTTGTCTCATTTGCTTTACTCTAGGTATATGTACCTTTTTTAAAATTCTGAACCATTTGAAAGTTGTAGATACCATGACACTTTATCTCTTTACCACGTATTTCAGCATAGCTCTCCTAAGAATGAGAACATTCTCGTATATAAACAGAATAGCATTATCAGGCCCTTGAAATTAATAGCTCCATTGTTTAAAGCCAGTTCATATTTTAAAATTCTCTAGTTGTCTCCACAATATCTGTTTAATCTGGTGTTTGTGTGTATTTAAATCCAGGATTTAATCAAAGTTCATGCATTGTATTGGGTTGATAAATCTTGTCTCTTTTAATCTAGAATAGTCTTTCCACCTTTTGTTTGTTTTAGACAGTAGCTTTTTTCAAGAGCCCAGGCCAGTTGTCTGGGAGAATATCACCCATTTTGGATTTGTCTGACTATTTCTTCACTTCATATTCAGTTGAAGCACCGGGAAGAATACTTCAAAGGAAGAAAATGCAAGATTTGCTAAATAACTAGTTTTATGGCTTAACAAAGAGGGAAGAATCAATCACCTATGAGCCTGAGATTTCTAGTCTGGGAAGCTAGAAAAGTGATGGAAGCAATGACAGACTGGGGTAGTCTGAAAGGGACATTGTGCTAGGAAAAGGACAGTGCATTTAGTTTTGAACTAATGACTTTTAAGGGTTTAGTGTAGTTGTCCTTAAGTAGTTGGTTATTCTCTGGCAGTGGGATATTGTGAAAAAGAGCACAGGATTAGAAATCAGGAGACTGATTATTTTTCAAACTTTATTACTAATTAGCTTTGTGGAAAGTCAGTATTTCATTTTATTTTATTTTTTTTTTTTTTTTGAGACGGAGTCTCGCTCTGTCACCCAGGCTGGAGTGCAGTGGCCGGATCTCAGCTCACTGCAAGCTCCGCCTCCCGGGTTTACGCCATTCTCCTGCCTCAGCCTCCGGGTAGCTGGGACTACAGGCGCCAGCCACCGCGCCCGGCTAGATTTTTGTATTTTTTTAGTAGAGACGGGGTTTCGCCGTGTTAGCCAGGATGGTCTCGATCTCCTGACCTCGTGATCCGCCCGTCTCGGCCTCCCAAAGTGCTGGGATTACAGGCTTGAGCCACCGCGCCCGGCGAAAGTCAGTATTTCAAGTGTTCTGTGTAGTTACCTAAAAAATGAAGTTAATGCACACCTTGCCCTGCCAGTCTGACAGAGTTGTTTTGAGGATCAAATACAAATGTATATGAAAACACTCTGTGATACGAATGTATATGAGTTCACTCCGTGGACTCCTGTGTAATTATAAGAAGGTAATGTTATTTTCTTAGTTCAGACTAAAATGAGATATTTGAAGTTAGGGCTAGAGAAGACGGGAAAAGGGGAAAATATAAAACTTCTTGTGTTTGAAACTCAATCAAAAGCATCAGAAATCTCAGTCTCTGAATACATATGCCTGAAAAATCCTGAAGACTGTAATTTGGGAGATGAATCTGGAAGCTGAGCTTGTATACGACAGTTATAAGAACCAAAAACACAGGTTGCATCTTGTTAGATGTCATTATTTGACTTGCCTTCAAGTTGGAAGTATAAATGAGAACTTTTGAATTCTGCCTGTATAGTTGCTCCGTGCTTGTTAACAGACTTTTTGAACATTTCCTTCTTATGTCTGTTGCTGTGAGCTGTACATTTTTGCCAAAAGTTAAATTAAGGTAATGTTTCAGTTCTTAAACATTGTCAGTAAATATGGTATGCTAATCAGGAGCACAGACCCTGGAACCAGACTGCTTGGGTTGAATCTTAGCTCTGTCAATTAATTACTAGCCATGTGCACTTGAGCAAGTCATTTAACTTCTCTGTGCCTTGGCCGGGCGCGGTGGCTCAACCCTGTAATCCCAGCACTTTGGGAGGCCGAGATGGGCGGATCACAAGGTCAGGAGATCGAGACCATCCTGGCTAACATGGTGAAACCCCGTCTCTACTACAAAATACAAAAAACTAGCTGGGCGAGGTGGCGGGCGCCTGTAGTCCCAGCTACTCGGGAGGCTGAGGCAGGAGAATGGCGGGAACCTGGGAGGTGGAGCTTGCAGTGAGCTGAGATCCGGCCACTGCACTCCAGCCTGGGCGACAGAGCGAGACTCCGTCTTAAAAAAAAAAAAAAAAAAACTTCTCTGTGCCTCTATTTCCCTATGTATAATAGGAGATAATATCTACATGAAGGTTGCTGGAAGGATTAAATGTATTACTTATGTCAAGCACTTAGAATGGTGCATGGCACATACAGAGTACTATGTAAGTGTTAATGGTGGTTATTAGAATATTTGTGATTTTGATAGTGACCAAGGAATAAAGTACCTGAACAAAACAATTCTTTTCCCAGAACTGATAGCTGAGGGAAACAGAACTGGTACAGTAGTAAAAATCATGGACATCAGGAGCTTGAGATCAGCCTGGGCAACATAGTGAAACTCCATCTCTACAAAAAATACAAAAAATAAGCCAGGTGTGGTGCGTGCCTGTAGTCCCAGCTACTTGGGAGCCTGAGGTGAGAGAATCATCTGAACCCAGGAAGTCAAGGCTGCAGTGAGCTGTGATTGCATGTTTCTGCCCTCCAGCCTGGGCAACAGAGTGAGACCCTATCTCAAAACAAACAAACAAAAACAACATGGACTTCAGAGTCAGACATGCCTGGATCCAAATTCGAGTTCTCCCCCCTTGTGGTTTAAGCAGGCCACCTAACCCTTCTGAAGCTCACTTTCTTTTACCTGTGAACCAGAAATCACAATCCCTATCTTGCAGAGTTGTGATGATTAAATGAGCTGATGTGTAAAGTGCCTGACCCTGAGGTGACACTAAGAAAATGAGAGTGCTCTGGATCCCTCCCACCCACCGCCAGTGTAAAGCAGGACACACAGTTCAATTTCTTGTGTGCGGTCTTATTCATTTGTTTGTAATTTTAGGACTTCCAAAATGATTTCCGTTTGTTAACAGCAGAACAAACAGTGGCTGTATAATTGGATACACCTTGAAAAGTGTATTGTCAGCTTTGTTTCCCGCTTCCATTTGCTTTTTGGGGTTGTTTTATTATTACAGCAAACCTACTGGAACCAAGATGGTAGACACTGTTAATCAGTCTGTTATTAATCTATTAATAATAGGCATTGTTAATGATTCTGTTATTAACAGAGTCGAACTGGAATGTAGCCTCAGGATCCTCTTTTTTTGAGACAGAGTCTCACCCTGTTGGCCAGGCTGGATTGCAATGGTACGATCTTTGCTCACTGCAACCTCTGCCTCCTGGGTTCAAATGATTCTCCTGCCTCAGCTTCCCGAGTAGCTGGCATTACAGGCACCTGCCAGCATGTCCAGCTAATTTTTGTATTTTTAGTAGAGACGGGGTTTCACCATACTGGCCAGGCTGGTCTCAAACTCCTGACCTCGTGATCCACCCACCTCGGCCTCCCAAAGTGCTGGGATTACAGATGTGAGCCACGGCGCCCGGCCTAGGATCCTTCTTCACAGTATTCCAGGCAGCTACAATCAGTTCATCAGAGTTGATATAGTTGTGAAAACTGGTTTGTTCTTCCTGCTTTAGAACTTTCTATAAGAGGCCGGGTGTGGTGGCTCATGCCTGTAATCCCAGCACTTTGGAAGGCCGAGGCGGATGGATCATGAGGTCAGGAGATCGAGACCATCCTGGCTAACACGGTGAAACCCCGTCCCTACCAAAAAAAAATACAAAAAAAAAAAAAAATAGCCAGACATGGTGGTGGGCACCTCTAGTCCCAGCTACTCAGGAGGCTGAGGCAGGAGAATGGCATGAACCTGCAAGGCAGAGCTTGCAGTGGGCTGAGATTGTGCCACTGCACTCCAGCCTGGACAACAGAGCAAGACTCCGTCTCAAAAAAAAAAGAACTTTCTAGAAGAAATGCTTATGGGATTATCAAAATAATATATGGATTGTCCATTAATCTTCTATCCTGTGATGTGCACTTGTCATACCTTATGACAAGGGACGGTGGTCTTGTAGCATTTTCTAACAGATGCTTATGTATATTGTAACATTATTACATAATGTAGGCATCTTCGGACACCTACTAGAGGAGATGCAATAATTGAAAGATTATAATGCAATGATCCAACCAAGAATATACATCAAAATTACTGGGGATATAGTCTTAAAAAACTTATGCCCAGGACCCCACCCCAGATTTATTCAATTAGAATCTTTAGGGGATAGACCCTGACACATACATTTTATAAAAGTACCCCAGATGCTTCTGCTATATATAACAGTTGTTAAAAATAAGTAGATACTGGCAACAGTGTAGAGAAGCACAAGCTATTGGTATGAGAGATCATTGACATAGTATAACCTATAGAACAATTTTACAGTATCTATCAAAATTTCAAATCTGTCCTGTAGAAATATATATGTGCACAAAAATAGAGTTTCAAGAATGTTTCAGGCCAGGCGTGGTGACTCATGCCTATAATCTCAGCACTTTGGGAGGCTGAAGCAGAAGGATTACTTGAGTCCAGGAGTTTGAGACCTGCCTGGGCAACACAGCAAGACCCTGTCTCTATTTGAAAAAAAGAGTAAAGAAAAGAAAAGAAAAATAAATAAAAATAAACGAGGTTTTCTGCAGACATATTTATTAAACAATTGCGAGAAACTATCAGTACACAAATGGTTATAATACATTATGGTAAATACCACGTTTATTTGCTATACAACCATTTAAAGAATAAGTATGAAAATTGTCTATACATGCTGATGTAGAAGCATATCTAGGATATATTGTTAAGTTAAATAAGCAAGTCACAGAATAAGCCCTATTTTAAAATTTTTATATGTAAAAATGTAGAGAAAGATGTGAAAGAATACCCATCGAAGTGTTTATAGTGGTGGTCTTGGCACAGAAGAGTGGGAATAATGAAGTGGGGAGAGGAACAGGCCTTTTCACTTTGGTGTTTAAAGTATTTACAGGCCAGGCATGGTGACTGACGCCTATAATCCTAGTACTTTGGGAGGCTGAGGCAGGCGGATTGCTTGACCCCAGAGTTCAAGACCAACTTGGGCAACATAGTGAAACCCTGTCTACAAAAAATACAAAAATTAACTGGGCGTGGTGATGCATGCCTGAGTTCCAGCTACTGGGGAGGCTGAGATGGGAGGATCACCTGAGCCTGGGAGGTTGAGGCTGTAGTGAGCCATGATTGCACCACTGCATTCAAGCCTGGGTGACAGAGTGATCCTCTGTCTCAAAAAAAAAAAATTGCAATAACATTTTATTATTTTTGTAATTAAAACAACCACTGAACAAAATATGAATGATGTTAAAGGAAGTTCTTATGGAAGCAGATTGATATGTGTCAGGACACTGCTTATTTTGCAAACACCAGTTTTAACTTGAGACTTATGATTTCTAACTTGGGAGATGAAAAGGAATGTCAAAACTATTTCGTGTGTTGGCAGTAATGATAAAATCTTGTTGCGACAGTTGTTGTGAAAGTAATCAGGAGTTTCAAACAGATAAGCATTGAAGATAAAAGGTATTTACCCTGTGTCAGAATATTGGTTATCTGTTTTAGAAATGTTTAGTGTCTATGCATATCTGGATATGAAAATTGAGTTCAGGCCGGGCGCGGTGGCTCAAGCCTGTAATCCCAGCACTTTGGGAGGCCGAGACGGGCGGATCACGAGGTCAGGAGATCAAGACCATCCTGGCTGGCACAGTGAAACCCCGTCTCTACTAAAAAATACAAAAAAAAAAAAAAATTGCCGGGCGAGGTGGCGGGCGCCTGTAGTCCCAGCTACTCGGGAGGCTGAGGCAGGAGAATGGCGTAAACCCGGGAGGCGGAGCTTGCAGTGAGCTGAGATCCGGCCACTGCACTCCAGCCTGGGCGACAGAGCAAGACTCCGTCTCAAAAAAAAAAAAAAAAGAAAAGAAAATTGAGTTCAAAACATTTTAATTTAATCCTTTTTCAGTTGATTAGCCTCTAGTCAATGAGAATATTAACACCTTCTAATCCCCTCTTTTATAATTTTAGGCCCGATGAGAGAAAGGGAAAGTTAAGGATGCTGGAGCAGAACAATGGATTTCTCTTTCTCTTTCATGCAAGGGATCATGGGAAACACAATTCAGCAACCACCTCAACTCATTGACTCCGCCAACATCCGTCAGGAGGATGCCTTTGATAACAACAGTGACATTGCTGAAGATGGTGGCCAAACACCATATGAAGCTACCTTGCAGCAAGGCTTTCAGTACCCAGCTACAACAGAAGATCTTCCTCCACTCACAAATGGGTATCCATCATCAATCAGCGTGTATGAAACTCAAACCAAATACCAGTCATATAGTCAGTATCCTAATGGGTCAGCCAATGGCTTTGGTGCAGCTAGAAACTTTAGCCCCACTGACTACTACCATTCAGAAATTCCAAACACAAGACCACATGAAATTCTGGAAAAACCTTCCCCTCCACAGCCACCACCTCCTCCTTCGGTACCACAAACTGTGATTCCAAAGAAGACTGGCTCACCTGAAATTAAACTAAAAATAACCAAAACTATCCAGAATGGCAGGGAATTGTTTGAGTCTTCCCTTTGTGGAGACCTTTTAAATGAAGTACAGGCAAGTGAGCACACGAAGTCAAAGCATGAAAGCAGAAAAGAAAAGAGGAAAAAAAGCAACAAGCATGACTCATCGAGATCTGAAGAGCGCAAGTCACACAAAATCCCCAAATTAGAACCAGAGGAACAAAATGTGAGTTGAAAAGTCTTTTTGAAAAATTTTGTTCTATTTCACATTTACTGGAAGTTCAAGAGATCTTTTTGGTTTTTATCTCTTTAAATATGAATCTTTCTGATAATTCCTTTTTTCTAATCACTAGGAAAGTGTTTGGAATATTATAATAGATGCTGAGTATTTGTTGAATATGTGAATGGACGTTAGTTAAGAAATATTTTAAAAAACATATAAAACGAATCTTGCTGCTTATGTTTCTTTGTCCTAATGGCCTCGGTTATTTTCATTTGCTTACAATAGACTGTTGGTTTTTGAAAATGAAGAGGAAAGGCAAAGATAAGATAGTTAATTATATTGGGTTTTCATTATTTTAGACCAACTTTTGCCAGTAGAGCTTAGATTTAACACTCGTTGCTAATGTTTGCTACAAAATAACCTGAAATAATAGAAATCTGTTTATTAAAATCAGTATTAATATATATTGATTAAAACTTCAGGTGAGTTTTTATAAAAATCATCCTTTATAGGTAACTTAAGATATATGCCGCTGAATTTTTTAATATCTGAGGTTTCAGCGCGAATTTGCTTAGCAATAACATAGTAAGTATGTAAAAAATAATTCTAGCTTAAATGAAGAGTTCATAATATGAATTGCAAATGTTTTCTAAACTTTGACTTGGGAAAACTATATTTATTTTTGTGACAGCTATCTGCTTTTATATGTGTTATGCCTGAATAAGTTAATGTATTTTCTATTCAAAGAAATGTTTACTTCTTACCAACTCATCTTTTCCTTGGTAGCTGGCTTCTATTACTTCATGCAACTCACAAGTGATGTTTTTCTGGAGTAAAGGTCACAATGGTTCTAGACTCTCACAAGTCCCAGTGTGACATTTCAACATGTTTTCTCATTTCTCTGTAGTTTTCTTATTTATTCATTAACAAATGTCGGTGAAATACTCCTCCTACTGTGTGCTAGGCAATGCTCTAAGAATCAAAGGTATTGCAATGAATATAAAGTAGAAATGAAAAGCCTGGTCTCAGGATGCTTATATTCTAGTGAGGGGAGCCAGAAAATATATATATATATTTATGCATGCATATGTGTATACATAAATTCAGATAGCTTTAGATGCTGTGAAGACAATAAAACTGGGTAGTGAGATAGAGTCATCAGTGATGTTTCTAGTAGTCATTTTGCAATTAGATTCTAAAACCAGTTCTGTCTTTGTTAGATATCTGCTATACCTAGTTCTTTATAGCACCTAAACCTTCAGTTAACTATTAGAGCTCAGGATTACAGTGCTTAGATTTTATTTTGTTTTATTTTATTCTGAGACGGAGTTTCACTCTTGTTACCTATGCTGGAGTGCAGTGGCGCAATCTCTGCTTACCGCAACCTCCGCCTCCCAGGTTCAAGCAATTCTCCTGGCTCAGCCTCCCAAGTAGCTGGGATTACAGGCATGCCACCACGCCCAGCTAATTTTGTATTTTTTTTTTTTTTAGTAGAGACGGGGTTTCTCCATGTTGGTTAGGCTGGTCTCAAACTCCTGACCTCAGGTGTTCTGCCTGCCTCAGCCTCCCAAAGTGCTGGGATTACAGGCATGAGCCACTGCACCTGGCCCAGATGTTTAGATTTTAATTTAAGGGTTTTAGTTCATTTTCCTTTTTATTGAATCATGATGAGCAAAATTTACTATTTGATGTTTAGGATCTTACAATAGCTTGGGATAAAGGAATATCAATTTTGACCAAAAGTATAGCTGGAGAAAGTGGCATTAACTGCCTGGAATATTACTAGGAGCATTGCCTGAAAGTTGAGTCTTGGGGGGAAATCCAGGTTTTTTTCTTGTTTGTTCTCTCTCTCTCTCTCTCCCTCTCTCCCTCCCTGTCTCCTTCTCTCCCTCTTCCTCTCCCTCCCTGTCCCCGCTCCTCTCTGCCCCATTCCTCCCTCTTTCCGTCCTACCCCTCACGCCTTCCCTCTTCCATCCCTCCCTTCTCTCCCTTCTTCTCTCCCTCTCTCCTCTCTCCCTCTCTCTCTCCTTCTCCCCCCTTCTCTCTTCCTTTCCTTCAAAGAAGTAAAGAGGTAAGTTCTTGTTAATTTAATTTTGATTAATTAGAATTGTATCACACACAGGGGCAGCTGTAGAAGTTGTACTCCATTCTGACCACAGACCTTCAAAGCCAGAGCCCCCACGGCTCTTGCCTATCATTAATGTCATGCTTTTGCTAAGCTAGAGATGTGTATAAATTAATGTTTCACAACTGCATATGTTTTTAAACTAGATTTCCTTAACTTGAACAACATCTACAGTGCTTCCTTCAGGACAGTTGTTTTAACGGTCAATACCGTATGCCTACTGGTTGTCCATAGGGGTCCCAGCCCTTGGTGTTTAGCATTGTAGAGGACTGAGAAGTGAAAAGGAAGCCCAAAGAAGCGTCCACTGACTTCACTGGACAGCTTCCCTCCCCCAGATGCCCCAGGGAGACATAATGAAAACTGTATTCCTGGAGAAAAAGTCTGATATAAATCTCCTGGAGCTGGATTTGCTTTTATATAGATTTTTTTCTTTTACTTTACTTTGTTGTTGTTGTTCCTCAAAGGCCCACTCATAGGTTCATAGGTTCTTTTTTGAGCAAACAAAATCTCATATAGTTGAGTGCCATGTTTAACTCCGGGCGTGGTGGCTCACTCTGTAATACCAGCACTTTGGGAGGCCGAGGTGGGTGGATCGCTTAAGGTCAGAAGTTTGAGACCAGCCTGGCCAACATGGTGAAACCCCATCTCTACTAAAAATAGTCAAAAATTATCCGGGCGTGGTAGTGGGTACTTGTAATCCCAGCTACTCTGGAGGCCGAGGCACAGGAATTGCTTGAACCTGGGAGGTGGAGGTTGCAGTGAGCCAAGATCGTGCCACTGCACTCCAGCCTGGGTGACAGAATAAAACTCTGTCTCAAACACAAACAAATGAAAAAACACAACACCTTAAGATTTCACCTGCTACTTTTTTCTTAGTACTTGATGTTTAAGTATATCCCCCTAATTCTAAGCTGTTTGGCCTTCTGAAGAGTGGCTGTTATTTGGAACAACCTAAGTATATCTTCTCAACAATGAAAATGTGTCCAAACATCTAGGCAGCAGGAGACCTGAGATCACTACTGAAATTGTGTATTTTAAAAATCTGCATGAGCTGTTTTTCCTGCCACCAAATCAGAAACATGTGGCTGTGTTTCTGCATGTCTTCCTCCTTGGCAGGTGGAATGCCTCAGGCATGTGAGTGTAGGCCCTGTTATTCAAACAGTCGCTGGTCTCCTATCAGCACTTCAGTGGGCTAACCCTCTAAGGCAGAGTCTCATTAACCCTTAGTTTGCCATATCCACTTATGAAAAGCAGAGTAGCTGAATCAGTCCCATGAACAGTAAGGTAGCAGGTTTGGCTCTCTAGCCTCAGAGTATTAGGCCTTAAAATTCTTAGAAACTCTTTATATGCAAAATGTTCTTTTGGTACACATTTTTTATTTAATTTTATTTATTTATTTTTGAGACGGAATCTCACTCTGTCACCCAGGGTGGAGTGCAGTGGCGCAATCTTGGCTCACTGCAACCTCTGCCTCCAGGATTCAAGCGATTCTCCTGCCCTAGCCTCCTCAGTAGCTGGGATTACAGGTGTGTGCCACCACGCCTGGCTAGTTTTTGTATTTTTAGTAGAGATGAGCTTTTGCCATGTTGGCCAGGCTGGTCTTGAACTCCTGACCTCAAGTGATCCGCCCACTTCGGCCTCCCAAAGTTTTGGGATTACAGGTGTGAGCCACAGCACCTGGCCTGTAATATATTCATCTTAATGAATCCCTTGGTTTTAATAAAAGTACTAGGCTAAAGGCTGGGCGTGGTGGTTCACGCCTATAATCCCAGCACTTTGGGAGGCCTAGGTGGGCACATGATGAGGTCAAGAGATCAAGACCATCCTGGCCAACATGGTGAAACCCCGTCTCTACTAAAAATACAACTGGGCACAGTGGCGCGCGCCTGTAATCCCAGATGCTCAGGAGGCTGAGGCAGGAGAATTGCTTGAACCTGGGAGGCAGAGGTTGTAGTGAGCTGAGATAGTGCCAGTGCCCTCCAGCTTGGCAACAGAGCAAGAGTCTGTCTCAGAAAAAAAAAAAAAAAAAAAAAGTGCTAGGCTAAAAATTTTAAAGGAATATTTAGGATAATGTAATTTATTTTAGCCACTCTTAACATAATTTTTAGGTATTCTTACGTGGAGTCTATTAAAAATGTAAAAAAGTGGTATATACCCACAAAATCCTAATTTTTAAAATTAAGATGAATTGAACATTAAGGAGAGCTCACTCACTGTCATCTTGTTCTGATGCTTTCTCTTCCTGACAAAGCAATGGAATTAGTACCCAAAGAGAGTATTTCTGTCCGGACTTAATTTTAATATCTTAAAGTTGTCTCTGTCTCTAAATGCCTATCAGGTATATCTGTTTTGCTCATGCATTAGCACATTTTATAATAGATACTTCCTCTCTATTACTGCAGCATCCTTACTTCTTTTTCTTCTGTTATTTATATAGTCTTGAAAGCTTAGAATAAATCCTCTTGGGCATCCTTCACTCCCTAGCCACTTCTTTCTTTTAAAATGACTGTGTAAAAAACTTTAATTCTTTGAAAGTGATTTTGATGGCGTTTCAAACCAGCGTGAAGGAAACACCAATAATCTGGAACAAATCAAAAAATTTTTAAAAAGATAAGACATTTGAATTAGAAGGTTTGAAAGGAAGTCCTTTTTTTTTTTTTTTTCTGGAGACAGGGTCTCACTCTGTCACCCAGGCTGGAGTACAGTGAGGTGATCATAGCTCACACAGCCTCAAACTCCTGGGCTCAAGCAGTCCTCCCACCTTAGCCTCCTGAGTGGCTGAGATTATATAGGTACACATCACTATGCCTGGCTCTTTTTTTGTAGAGATGGGATCTCACCATGTTACCCAAGCTGTTCTTGAATTCCTGGGCTCAAGTGATCCACCTGCCTCAGCCTCTCAAAGTGCTGGGATTATAGGTGTGAGCCACTTTGCACAGCTGGTACCGTTTTTAACCTCAGATATCTCACACATGCTACTCCTTCCTCCTGGAATGTTCTTTCCTCCGTGTTTTACTAAGCTAATTCTTCGTCCTTTGATTCTTAGATTGTAATTTCTTTTCTTTTCTTGTTTTTTGTTTTTTTGTTTTTTTGAGACAGAGTCTCGCTCTGTTGCCCATGCTAGAGTCCAGTGGCACGATCTCAGCTCACTGCAATCTCTGCCTCCCAGGTTCAAGCGATTCTCCTGCCTCAGCCTCCTGACTAGCTGAGACTACAGGCGCATGCCACCGTGCCTGGCTAATTTTTGTATTTTTAGTAGAGACGGGGTTTCACCATCTTGGTGAGGCTGGTCTGGAACTCCTGACCTAGTGATTTACCTGCCTCGGCCTCCCAAAGTGCTGGGATTACAGGTGTGAGCCACCATGCCTGGCAGATTGTAATTTATTTTCTTAGAGAGGCTTTTCCTGACCTTCATATCTGAAAATACATATACACTTACACACTATTATTTCTCTTTCTCTTCCTAGCACTTACTTTTTTTGTTTATTGTTGTTGTTTTAAGAGACGGGGTTTCGCTGCATCACCCAGGCTGGAGTGCATTCACAGCCCATTGAAGCCTTGAACTCTGGGGCATAAACGATTCTCCTGCCTCAGCCCCCCAGAGTAGCTGGGACTACAGGCATTTGTTGTTTTTAGGTACAGGGTCTCACTGTGTTGCCCAGGCTGGTCTTGAACTCTTGGCCTCAAGAGATCCTTCCACCTTGGCCTCCTAAAGTGCTGACAGGTGTGAGCCACACCATGCCCAGCCATAGCACTTACTTTTTAACTGGATGTTTGTGTTTCTGTTTTTTAATGTCAGTCTCTCCTGCCCAACTGTAAACTCCTTGGGGTCAAAAATCACATCTGTTTGTTTCACTATTATATATAGCCGATGTAGCTTCTAGAACTGGGCCTGAAACATGGTAGGCACTGTGAAGTGAATGATTGATACTTGGGTTTGGGGACATTAGTCTGTCTTATAGAACATATCATTTTCCTAAAACTTAAAAACCTTTTTAGGCCGGGTGCGGTGGCTCACACCTGTAATCCCAGCACTTTGGGAGGCCAAGGCAGGTGGATCACCTGAGGTTAAGAGTTCGAGACCAGCCTGGCCAACATGGCGAAACATTGTCTCTACTAAAAATATAAAAATTAGCTGGGTGTGGTGGCATGGGCCTGTATTCCCAGCTTCTCAATAGGCTGAGGGAGGAGAACCACTTGAACCTGGGAGGCAGAGGTTGCAGTGAGCCGAGATCTCACCACCACACTCCATCCTAGGCAACAGCAGAGCAAGACTCAGTCTCAAAAAAACAAAAATCTTTTTATACTTTTTAAAATTTAATAAAACTTTGTTTTCACAACAGTGTCTTTAAATGTTTTGAAATAATAGAATGAGAATTTTAAGTAACTTTTAGAATTAATCATATTCTTTTAGTGGAGTTAAGACCTACTTTAATGGATATACCCTCTTTTTAAGCCATCTAAATTAAATTCTGTTCTCTAACAAGTAACATATTTTAAAAATCTTTTACATTGTAGAGGTAATTTGTTTTTTTGTTTTTACAGAAAAGACAAATAATAAAAAGGTATAGAAGATCTTCCTTCACCATTTCCCTCAAGTCATTTCCAAAAGATAATTACTGGTATCAATTTTGTTTACATTGTACCGAATATTTTCAAGGCATGTATAGATTGCATATTTTTAAATAAAAAGTTGGAAGATATTGGTAGACATGCAGATTACTGACATGAAATAATACTGCTCTGCTTAGATTTCTCTTAGCAGAATTCCTCTGCTTAGATTTTCTTGTTTTGCATATTTCTGTAGAATAAATTTCTAAAATGTGATTGCTAGATTGAAGAGTGTACATATCTTAAATTTTGATAGCTACTTCCAAATTGCCTCCCCAAAGGGTTTTAGAAACTTCTTTCTTTTTTTTTTTTTTTTTGAGATGAAGTTTCACTCTATCCTCCAGGGTGGAGTGCAGTGGCGCAATCTCGGCTCACTGCAAGCTCCGCCTCTCAGGTTCATGCCATTCTCCTGCCTCAGCCTCCCAAGTAGCTGGGACTGTAGGCGCCTGCCACCATGCCTGGCTAATTTTTTTTTTTTTTTTTTTTTAAAGTAGAAATGGGGTTTCACTGTGTTAGCCAGGATGGTCTTGATCTCCTGACCTCGTGATCCACCTGTCTTGGCCACCCAAAGTGCTGGGAATACAGGCATGAGCCACCGCACCCGGCCATAAACTTTAAAATAACATACTTATGGGGTTTATGATTAGAAAAGTAACAATGTTTAGTATAAACAATTTGACAAATACAGAAAAGTACCAGCCAGACACAGTGGCTCACACCTGTAATCTCAGCACTTTGGGAGGCCAAGGCAGGAGGATCACTTGAGCCCGGGGATTTGAAACCAGCCTGGGGAATAGCAAGACCTCATTTCAGCAACAACAACAACAAAAATTAGCTGGGTGTGGTGACACATGTCTGTAGTCCCAGCTACTCAGGAGGCTGAGGTAGGAGGACTTCTTGAGCCCAGGAGGTTGAGACTGCAATAAGTCATGATCACGCCACTGCACTCCAGCTTGGGTGACAAAGCAAGACCCTGTTTCAAAAAAAAAAGAAAAAGAAAAAGATAAGCACTCCAAAAAAATCACTTATTTTATTACCTGGTGGTAACCTTTTATATCCTTTTAGTCTTCTGTGCACATAAAAAAATTAAGACTTGAACCATACTATTCAAACTACTTTGTGATGTGCTGTTTTAAAATAGCATTGTAATTAGTGTTATCTTAAAATATGTTCTACTTAGCTATACTATAATTTATTCTAGATGTTTGGACATCTAGATTATTTCTTTTTTTTTTTTTTTTTTTTGAGACGGAGTCTCACTGTGTCACCAGGCTGGAGTACAGTGGCGTGATCTTGGCTCACTGCAGCCTCCGCCTCCTGGGTTCAAGCGATTCTCCTGCCTCAGCCTCCCAAGTAGCTGGGACTATAGGCACACACCACCATGCCCAGCTAATTTTTTGTATTTTTAGTAGAGACAGGGTTTCACCATCTTGGCCAGGATGGTCTTCATTTCTTGACCTCATGACCTGCCCACCTCGGCCTCCCAAAGTGCTAGGATTATAGGCGTGAGCCACCAGGCCCAGCCCATCTAGATTATGCGTAATACTTAGCTCTTATAAGTAGCAATAGTATGCATATCTTCATACTTATCCATATTTTTTACATCTCTCAGTGCTTTTCAAATATACATTCTTAGAAGTAGATTTGCAAGGTCAGAGTCTGAAAATTTAATGCTTTTCATATATACAGCCAAATTGCTCTCCAGAAAAGTTTCAAGTTATTTCTTACTAGTAATCTTAGAGTGCCCATTTTTTCTAGAATCTGAGCATTAAAAAGAAAGTTACCAGTTTATTTAGAAATTAAGTTGTTTTCTTTTTTTGAGATGGAGTCTCACTCTGTCACCCAGGCTGGAGTGCAGTGGTGCAATCTTGGCTCACTGCAGGCTCCTCCTCCCAGATTCACCTGCCTCAGTCTCCAAAGTAGCTGGGACTACAGGCGTGCACCACCATGCCCAGCTAATTTTTTTATTTTTAGTAGAGATGGGGTTTCACCATGCTGGCTAGGCTGGTCTCGAACTCCCGACCTTGTGATCTGCCCGCCTCAGCCTCCCAAAGTGCTGGGATTACAGGCGTGAGCCACCACACCCGGCCTAGAAATTAAGTTTTAAAAGTAACAAAATAAGGAAAAGGAGATAAAGCTATGGTATGGGATGGAAAATGTTGAGACAGAATTAGGTACTGAAAAAGTTGTATTCTTACTCCTTACATTGTTCAGTTAATAAATGCCCTTTATTCTCTTTATTTAGTTTTCTTTGATTCTTTTTATGTATGTCACTGTTTTTTTGTTTGTTTATTTAATGCCATTTTATTCAACTTACCTATACCTTTTCACCTAGAGACCAAATGAGAGGGTTGACACTGTATCAGAAAAACCAAGGGAAGATCCAGTACTAAAAGAGGAAGCCCCAGTAAGTTGTTTTACTGAATATTGTCTAACCAAATATGGTGGAAGAAGGTGAAACACAGTGATTGAATTGCAACACATATTGGTACTACACTTTTTAATTTCAGAAATTATATTGAAGTAAATCTTGGAGCTGGCTTAAGAGGTGGATATTTTCAGTGAATTATTTTCCTTTTCAGAACTATGATCTTTTTTTTTTTTTAATTGATCATGTGTATTCTTAACATGCCTTTTTAATAACTTGGCAACAGAAACCATCAATCCTATTTTCAGTATTTGGGGTGGGGCTTATTAATATTTTTCCTCCTTCCCTTTTGCTAGTTTTAGATAGGAGACATCAGAGAAAAGTATAATTGAAGATAAATTTACATTGTTAGCACTTTTAATGTACTTTATACAGTTTCTTTTTTTGAATTTCTATTGTTTTTAACCCTTTCCTGTATCAAAGTATAATTGAAGATAAAATTACATTGTTAACATTTTTAATGTACTTTATACATAGTTTCTTTTTTTGAATTTCTGATGAAGTTTTTTGACTCTTTCCTATAGGTTCAGCCAATACTGTCTTCTGTTCCAACAACAGAAGTGTCCACTGGTGTTAAGTTTCAGGTTGGTGATCTTGTGTGGTCCAAGGTGGGAACCTATCCTTGGTGGCCTTGTATGGTTTCAAGTGATCCCCAGCTTGAGGTTCATACCAAAATTAACACAAGAGGTAAGAAATGGCATAAACAGATGCTGAGTAAAAGGTTGGAAATGAAAGTGACTTTTAAATGTTGTATGTAAATATAAAATATATACATAATATATAATCTGATACAAAAATGTGCCTATCTGTATCAGTTTTGTGGGTTTTTTTTTTTTTTTTTGAAACGGAGTTTTTGCTCTGTTGCCCAGGCTGGAGTGCAATGGGGCAATCTTGGCTTATTGCAACCTCCGCCTCCTGGGTTCAAGTGATTCTCCTGCCTCGGCCTCTGGAAGTAGCTGGGATTACAGGCACCCACCACCATTCCTGGTTAATTTTTGTATTTTTAATACAGATGAGGTTTCACCATGTTGACCAGGATGGTCTTGAACTCTTGACCTCAGAGGGTCCACGTGCCTCGGCCTCCCAGAATGGTAGGATTACAGATGTGAGCCACTGCGCCCGGCCTCTTTATCAGTTTTTAAAACCAGTGAAATACTGATGGTCATCTTAAATGTCAGAGTGCTTCTATGGCTGATGCAGTCCTTGTTTGCCTTATGACACCCTACATATGCTTATAATTTTCTTACACTTGCTTTTTTTTTAAAGACCTTAATCTGACTGAAAATATGACCTCTTATTTCCTAAAGAAAGCATATGGACAAGTGATCAGATGTTTTATATGAGCTTAATAAGCACTTGGGCCAAGCCTTCTTTGAACATTTTTATTTCATCGTTGACTGCTATGGATAGTAATTTTTTATCCAGACAAGTACTTTTCATCCTGGCAGATTTTGCAGGATGCTTTTTTTTCCTCTACACTCCATTCTTGAATCTGTAAATTTACTGGGGCATCCTTGTAAATTTGATATGACATGTAGCCTGAAGGTGGCTATATAATACAGAATCCTACCTTAGGAATGTTAATAAAAATTAAGAAAGACAATTCTAACTTTTCTCTACTCCTTTTCTGGGATTTGACCAAAGAATGATGTGGATTAGATTGCAGAGATTCTAGCATTTGAAATGAACTTGGTTAGTAGCCAAAGAAAGGTTTAAGCTTGGAACTTACTTCTGGGTGTTAACTTTGTGAATTGACTCTTGTCATGTGTAGAGCTCCTCATTGTCTGTGACAAGTTTGTACCTGTTTCTTTTTCTTTTACTTTAAACCATCTGTCTTGGTCCTCGTTCACTCTTCTGAGGGGAAAAAGTATCTGTTTATGTCTGGCAAGGCACATTTGTGATAGGATCAGCCATATCTGTGATTCTTGTGCTGCATAAACAAGAATCTCTCCCAGTATAGAATGCCATCTGGCTTGGCCATTTTTCGTCTTGTCAATGTGACCTACTGATTAAAGGTTAGGAGAGGGGTTGTGTCAGTGAGGCAGAAATGAAAAACCAACATTGTTGAGTGTCTGCTTTAGTGCAAGATCCTGTGTTCAGTAGTTCTTATATATTTTCTTATACAATCCTCACAGCAATACAGTGAAGTAGGCACTATTATTATCCCATGTTTTAAGTAGGTAAACAGAATCTCAAAGAAATCTTAATTTCACAACCTCTCCTCCTAAACACTGCCTTATATTACAGGGAAAGCAGTTAAATTCACCCAGTCATCATTTACAGAGGTTGGGGAGGCAGTCTTATTATAGTTCCTTCAATTTATATAAGAAGGGTATTGGACTAGTCGTCTCTGAAGTACTCTACCCCTCTAATGATCTGTGGTTATGTGAGTGGGAAAAGAAAAGACAAGGATTTTCCAAGAAGACCATGCTTTCTTAAAGAACACAATTCATGTCCACATCTGGGCCTCCAGAACTCTCTAAGAAGTTATATCATGTCAGAACTGTGGATCTTCACTTCTCTCCCCTAAGGAAAGCATACTGTTAAGATTATATAAAGAGTTTCATATTCAATTACTTTATGAAAACTTGCAGATTTCAGCTTTTTTCAAGATACAAATGAAAGCACAATTTATGTTTCATCTATCTGTATTTCAAAGGAAGTATTTACATTTAGTTTTATTAATTAACCTAATCTTGGCCAGGCAAGGTGCCTCATGCCTGTAATCCTAGCACTTTGGGAGGCCGAGGTGGGTGGATCACCTGAGGTTAGGAGTTCAATACCAGCCTGGCCAATATGGTGAAACCCCATCTCTACTGAAAATACAAAAATTAGCCGGGCATTGTGACGCCTCTAATCCCAGCTACTCAGGTGACTGAGATAAGAGAATCACTTGAACCCAGGAGGCGGAGGTTGTGTTTGCAGTGAGCTCAGATCCACCACTGCACTCCAGTCTGGGTGACAGGGTGAGACTTGGTCTCAAAAAAAAAAAAAAAAAATTAATCTAGCCTGCTACCCCCCAAGCAGTTTCCTACTTTAGTGCTGGAAAAACAGATTTTGTTTATATTATTACCAGAAGTCTGAAATTTTAGGTTAAAAAATGCATATATTTTAACAAAAATTTAAATTGTTCTATTTTTCTATAGTAGTTTAAAAAAGCTTTATTGAAATGTAATTCTCATATCATAAAATTCACCTTTTCTTCTTATTTTTTGAGATGGATTGTTGCCCAGGCTATTGTTGCCCCGGCTGTAGTGCAGTGACACAATCTCAGCTCACTGCAACCTCCGCCTCCCAGGTTCAAGTGATTCTTCTGCCTCAGCCTCCCCAGTAGCTGGGATTACAGGCACCCACCACTACGCTCAGCTAATTTGTTTTTTTTTTTTTGGTATTTTTTGTAGAGACAGGGTTTCACTGTGTTGGCCAGGCTGTTCTCAAACTCCTGACCTTGTGATCTGCTCGCCTTGGTCTCCCAAAATGCTGGGATTAAAGGCGTGAGCCACTGTGCCTGGCGAATTCACCCTTTTAAAATGTGTAATTCATTGATTTAAAAATCTGTACATTCACAGAGTTGTGCAACCGTCACCACAATCTATTTTAGAACATGTTCATTAACCCCCAAAAATCCTGTGTCCATTAGCAATCATCCTCATTTCCACTTGCTAAGAAGCCAGTAACTACTTTCTGTCTCTGTAGACTTACCTGTTCTTCTGGCTTCATTCACTTACCATAAGGTTTTTGAGATTCATCTATGTTTCAGCATGGTATCAGTGCTTTATTCCTTTTTATTGCCAAATAATATTCCATTTATGGCTATAGTTTTAAATGCAGTATATAGTATAGTTTTAAATGCAGTAGTTTTCTGACAGTTTTTCTGAAAACCAAAAAATACAGCCTAAAAATTTTGTTAATTATGTTCCACTCATGATGCCTATTAAGCATTTTATGCTGCTCATTATTTTTTTTAATAGCACATATACTGCATGTATACATGGGAGATACTCAGAGAAATGAGTGAATCTCCTGTGTTACTTTCTATCTAAGCAACTTTGTAAAATTTATCTTAATCATATATAATAATCACTGGTTTCCATATTGTTATTAGTCAGTATTTTTATTAGTCAGATTCTTAGCATTGGAAAATGTATGTAACAGTTTTTCACACATAAAGATGTAATAATTATTTGTAAGAGCATGCTGAAAGATGTTCGGATCACAATTCTATTTTAAGTTGTATTTTATTACTTAGGTCTCATTAAAAATTTAACTCTTCAGTCAGAGACAGATGTGCTTGTTTCTTGACTTTTCAGGTCTGTAGCTTCTTATTTCAGTCTTATTTCATAGTTTGCCAGGTATCAGGAAACAAAGTGCTAACAAATAGGCAAAAAGTTTGTCTTGTTTCCTCTCTAGTAAATGATTTAATGGGGGAAGAAGTTGAAAATACAGATTAAAATGAAATTGTGTTATCTATAAATTTCAGTTTTTATGTTAAGTCCTTTGAGATTATCTGTTTATATCTGAAGAAATAACTCTGATGTTTGGAAACTTTATGTACTATGTTTTTTAAATCTGAATAGCTCTACCCACCACCCTGTCCTTGAAATTCACTAATTAGTTTAGGTTATATTTCTATTTTTCCCCCCAAAAATCCTTTGGATTTTAGATAAATCTTCTTTGATTAATTATTATCTTCTTTGATTAATTATCATTAGATTTGTGCTTGGGTCTTTATTCTCAGATGAGATGATGTGGAAATCTGAGTCCACTCTTGCCTTTCTCTTCCTAATTACTTTGGGTTCTCTGAAAAGATCAGTTCCTGCTTTTCTCCATTGATGTAATACTTTTTCTCTAGAACAGTATTTTTCAGACATTTTTGGCAAAAGATGAGTTTTTATTTACTTTTTTCAAATGTCTAATCTACTATGAACTAATACCTCTGTAAAATACAACCAAACTTAATTATTTTAAAAAAAAGAATGCCCTTCCCCTGAAAAAAATATCTAGTGCAAGATTCTTGATCATGTGTCTAGATATCATAACAATGTCAAATTGCTGTCAGAGCTTCTCAATGCTTACTCAACTTCTGTACTTACTTTGTCACAGACTGGCTTGTCAAACCAATTTCAGAGTAGCATTGCCCCTAATCAGCAGTTCTCAGATGTTGTAGTCCCAGGACCCCTTTTACTCCTAAAATTTGAGGACTCAAAAAGACTTTTGTTTATGTGGGTTATATCTAATGTTATTTAAATTTAGAAATTAAAGCTGAGATGCAGGCACAGTGGCTCACGCCTGTAATTCTAACACTTTGGGAGGCTGAGGCGAGAGGATTGCTTGAGCCCAGGAGTTCAAGACCAGCCTGGGCAACATAGCAGGACCCCATCTCAGTTTCAAAAAAAAAAAAAGAAGGAAAAAAATTAAAGCTGAGAACATTTCAAAATATTTATTAATTTATTTAAAAATAAGAACCTATCATAGGCTGGGGCCAGTGGCTCATACCTGTAATATCAGCACTTTGGGAGGCTAAGGCAGGAGGATCACTTCAGGCCAAGCATTTGAGACCAGCCTGAGCCACATAGTAAGACTCCCATCTCTGCAAAAAAAAAAAAGCAACAAAAAAATTTATTAATTAACTGAGCATGGTGACATATGCCTGTAGTCTTACCTGCTCAAGAGGCTAAGGCACAGGATTGCCTGAGCCCAGGAGTTTGAGGCTGCAGTGAGCTAGGATCATGCCACTGCAGTCCAGCCTGGGCCACAGAGTGAGACTATGTCTCTAAAAACAAGAACCCCTTACATACTATCATTAATTATATTTTTATGAAAAATGACTATTTTGTTAAAAAGTTAATGAGAAGAATTTTTTTTTTTTTTTTTTTTTTTTGAGACAGAGTCTTGCTCTGTCACCTAGGCTGGAGTGCAGTGGTGCGATCAATTATTTGTGGTGATTTTTACAGTAGCTATTAGTTCTGTAACTGGTGGGTATTGGAACGTATCTTTGGACAATCCAAACATACGAGTTTTAATGGGAGTAATACTGAGGAACCTGGGTTAGATTCCCATTTTTGGCAAAGTAGATGTGAATGCTTATGTTCTGAAATGGTTAACAAGACTTTTTACTTACAGGTGCCCGAGAATATCATGTCCAGTTTTTTAGCAACCAGCCAGAGAGGGCATGGGTTCATGAAAAACGGGTACGGGAGTATAAAGGTCATAAACAGTATGAAGAATTACTGGCTGAGGCAACCAAACAAGCCAGCAATCACTCTGAGAAACAAAAGGTAACTAACGTGTTAATATTATTTACCTAGTATGGTTTTTAAAGAGCTTAATAACTTAGAAGAATTTTTCATACTTGAATTCAGACAATTATTAGAATCCTTTTTTTAAACCCGTTTCAGCTCAGTTTTAATCATAATGGCAAATTACTAGTAAGTTTGTAAGTATACCAATGAGTTTTATATGTCATATAAACAATGTATAGTACTATTAAAAACTTAAGCTGCCTGCTTAATACAAAATTGGATTCTATCATGAGTTTCATTAATGTGCATAAGATATACCAGATACTAGTGAAATGTGGATTTTGCCAGGGATTTTTACTCTTTTTTCTATTTCAGCATGTTTCCATAATTTCTTTTCATTCTTATTTAACAAAATTGTTTTATGAAAGTAAAGTTTTAAAAATATTTAATGAGTGCCTATTGTGAAACAGGTATGGTTTTAAGCATTTTACATATATTAACTCACTTATTATTCATAACAACCTATATGAGGTAGATACCATTATTCCCCTTTTTACAGATGAAGAAATTGAGGCTCAGAAAGCTTATGTAACTGGTTCAACCAAGATCACACAAGTGATGGAATCAGGAAATATATTTGATGTGGTGGTGGAGATTTTAGAATTTTGACATGAACTCTTGGTAATCTGGTTAAGATTTTAAACTCAACTAATTTTAGCGTGGGTCTCTTATGATTCAGAAATTTGTCATTTTTTACACTTGAAAAACTAAATTTTATCACAGAATTTTGATTAATTTTATGAGACTTACATTTTACAGATTTATAGATCAGTATTTGACATATACTATCTCATAGTTTTATTAACTAATTTCTGGCTACATCAGTCTAGCCATCTGGATAATTCCTAATTGCTTTGGCCATCTCACACATCTTTATTCAAAGTATTTTTACCCCTCTTGCCAATCCGAAGTCTTCTGATCAACTCTGGATCTAGAGACCTATGGAAGCTATAATTCCAGGTCTACCTTTTTTCTCATCCATGCCTGTTCTCCTTTGTCTTATTAACTTTCATTTGTTCCTTGGGGCTCTGTCCTTTCACTTCATTCTGTCCCTGCATGCATTGTGGTTCAAACTCTGCCAGTAGCTTTGTTGTGATCTCTGTAGCACCCCTGACTTGCCCTCTGCCCTAGATATGGGAGAGAATTGGGAGTTTCAGGGCATCATTTTTAATGATAATAATCATTTCTGTCATCATTGTTCTCTTTTCCCTCATTATCACTAGCTTTTTATGTATATGAAAGGAGAAGGATGTCTCCCTCCTGGGGGCCTTGTCCAGCAGAGTGATCAGCAAAGGAAGGATATAAAAGAGAGGCGATCCTCATGTTATCTAATATCTATTTATCAGAATTATGGAGATAGAATATTCCACTTGTTTGACCAAAGAACCTGAAGATATTTATGTAGACCTGAAGAGATAACAGGATCACATGGGAAATACATGTCAATTTTAATGTACCTATTAGAGTAAAGCATGTCTGATAATCTCTATCTTTTTTAAAGATTCGGAAACCTCGACCTCAGAGAGAACGTGCTCAGTGGGATATTGGTATTGCCCATGCAGAGAAAGCATTGAAAATGACTCGAGAAGAAAGGATAGAACAGTATACTTTTATCTATATTGATAAACAGCCTGAAGAGGCTTTATCCCAAGCAAAAAAGAATGTTGCCTCCAAAACCGAAGTTAAAAAAACCCGACGACCAAGATCTGTGCTGAATACTCAGCCAGAACAGACCAGTGCAGGGGAGGTGGCCTCCTCACTCTCAAGTACTGAAATTCGGAGACACAGCCAGAGGCGGCACACAAGTGCGGAAGAGGAAGAGCCACCTCCTGTTAAAATAGCCTGGAAAACTGCGGCAGCAAGGAAATCCTTACCAGCTTCCATTACGATGCACAAAGGGAGCCTGGATTTGCAGAAGTGTAACATGTCTCCAGTTGTGAAAATTGAACAAGTGTTTGCTCTTCAGAATGCTACAGGGGATGGGAAATTTATCGATCAATTTGTTTATTCAACAAAGGTACCTCCTTTTTTCGTGGAGTTTTTTGGGGGATGGTATTTTAAAAGTGGTCAACCTTGGCATTTAAAACAATGACCCTGGCATAATTTAAATACCCTTTCTACCCAATGAATTTGAAATATACAGTCATTGTACTCTGTGGGCAAAAAAGACAGGCAAAAAGTGTATGTTTTTCTTCTTTTTTCCCCCTTCTTTTGTGATATTCCCATCTGTAGTAGATTAGTCTTGAGCTGTGCAGCCAAAATTGAGCTTAGTTCCCTAAGTCATGGAAAAAAACTGGGCACTTTGCCTGTTTCTAGTTTGTGTAGTTAGCTTTTCTTAGTTGCAAAGTGTGCTGCTTATTAAAATCATTTTTGTCAATTATGTGAATTAACCGTTGTTATAAAAGCCACTGTAATAATTGTACCTGCTGACCTGTTTGGTTCCACCAGCAATTTTGTTAGATTCTTATTGGCTTGGGATATCTAACTGCCTTTCAGAGAAATCCCAGAACTGTGTTCGTTCTGTAACAATTAGCTGTGGCAGTAACTTGGGTAACGGGGTAAAAACAGCCTCTGCAAACTGTGTGCCTTCATCAGTTTGTCCTGGGCCTCCATTTAGGGCAGTTATACTTTAGCCTGAAGACTTTAAAACTCTTCCATAATATTGGTGGTATTTATTCCATATACCTCTTCACTACCATCCCATCCCATACCACTGTGTTGAGTTTGTGATTTTGATTTAGTTGCATTTCATTCATATGTATTAAAGAATTCTATGCTTATTTTTTCCTAATATAGTCATATGCAGATTAGTTAAACACAGGTATGCTTAATTAGTAATGCATCTTCCTAGAGAAATGTTAAGGGTGCTCTTTTAACCTGGTCTGCCCATAGGTTCAACTAACTTCAGTTAAGGCCAAGCCACCTGGAAAAACTTGAATTGCAGTCCCCACTTGGTTCTCTTGAGAGCAAATGTATATTTTTCATCTTTCAAATGGCAAATGAGTATGTTGCATCTTTTTTGAGTACAAATTGGCTTTATTCTTGGAGCTAGTTTTACTGCTTCTGAATGTACAAGTCAAACTTTGTCACCACCACCCCAAAGAATGCTATTTAAAGGAAATTCAAGATTAAACTGATCTTTTCAAAATGAAGGCTCTAAAAATACATGCATGTATATATTTATGTTTATTTTTTTCCTTTTTAAAAGATGAGGTCTCACTCTGTGGCCCAGGCTGGAGTGCAGTGGTCGATCATAGCTCACTGCAGCCCCAAGGGATCTTCTGCCTTGGCCTCCCAAAGCACTGAGATTACAGCCATGAGCCACTGTGCTGGATCTTTTAATAATTTTTTGTAGAGACAGGGTCTCACTATGGTGCCCAGGCTGGTCTTGAACTCCTGGCCTCAAGCTGTTGTCCTGCCTTAGTCTCCCAAAGTGTTGAGATTACAGGCAGGAGTCACAGTGCCTGGCCAAAAAAATACATATATATTTATAAATCACTTCTTTACTACTATTCCATTGCATTAAAAATACCTAAAATGACACCTAAGTTAATTATACCTGCGTTCTTTCTGCTTCAGGTTACTTATTGGGTCACATTTTGGTCACCATGAGTGACATATTTCTGTATCTAGGGATATTCTTGTCTCTTAAGACATATTGGCATTGTTTTCTGTGTAATAGAGCACTTTACCAAATGAAAATGACTAGAGTTCTCTTACTGTGATATGTATAAAGACCAGAAAATATTTTGTTTTGATAGAAAATTGAGTGATACAGGTATATTTTTTAGTGATATTTATCACCTGGACTTAGACAAATATTCTACCTCATGTGATCTTATTGTGCATTTAAAAATGTATCTTGGGCCGGGCGCCGTAGCTCAAGCCTGTAATCCCAGCACTTTGGGAGGCCGAGACGGGTGGATCACGAGGTCAGGAGATCGAGACCATCCTGGCTAACACGGTGAAACCCCGTCTCTACTACAAAATACAAAAAACTAGCCGGGCGAGGTGACCGGCGCCTGTAGTCCCAGCTACTCGGGAGGCTGAGGCAGGAGAATGGCGTAAACCCGGGAGGCGGAGCTTGCAGTGAGCTGAGATCCAGCCACTGCACTCCAGCCCGGGCGACAGAGCGAGACTCCGTCTCAAAAAAAAAAAAAAAAAAAATGTACCTTGGAATTAGCTGGGCATGGTAGCACGCGCCTGTAGTCCCAGCTACTCGAAAGGCTGAGGCAGGAGAATTACTTGAACCTGGGAGGCAGAGGTTATAGTGAGCCAAGATCTCGCCACTGCACTCCAGCCCAGGTGACGGAGCCAGACTCCATCTTAAAAAAATTCTTTTTTGGCCGGTTGCGGTGGCTCACGCCTGTCATCCCAGCACTTTGGGAGGCCAAGGCAGGCAGATCACCCGAGGTCAAGAGTTCGAGACCAGCCTGGCCAACATGGTGAAACCTCATCTCTACTAAAAATACAAAAAAATTAGCAGGGCATGGTGGCACGCACCTGTAGTCCCAGCTACTCGGGGAGACTGAGGCAGGAGAATCACTTGAAGCCAGGTGGTGGAGGTTGCAGTGAGCCAAGATCACACACCACTGTACTCTAGCCTAGGCGACAGAGGGAGACTTCATTTCAAAAAAAAAAAAAATTATTTTAATTAAAAAAAAAAGTGTCTTGATCACTTAATCAAATTGTTCTGATAAAGGCTAAGATAGCTTAATTGCAATCAAAGACCATATAAAATTTAAGTAAATTATGATCATTTAAAGCCATCTTTATAAGCCCATGATGCCACTTGCCTGGTAATCACCTGTTTTGTTGTTTTTTCTTTTGCCTTATTTTAAAGGGAATTGGTAACAAAACAGAAATAAGTGTCAGGGGGCAAGACAGGCTTATAATTTCTACACCAAACCAGAGAAATGAAAAGCCAACGCAGAGTATATCATCTCCTGAAGCAACATCTGGTTCTACAGGTTGGTATGAGTGAAGAGTATATGTAGAGGTCCATTTTGAGAAATCCTTGTTCTGTTCTGCTATAATATGGTAGCTGTGTTCCTAAGAAACTCTTAGTTATCAAAAGTAAATTATATTTAAAAATCAAATTATAAAAGCAGTTACTTTAATAGGAAAGAATGGGTTAGAGGCTAGAGAACTTTATTCATAGCAAGTTATTTTTTGTACAAGAATTAAAATAATATGATTCTATAATTAAAAGTGTATAGCTATAAAAATCTATATCCATCTGAGTAAATACACCATTGATTATCTCTCTTTGCATAATAACAGCTTACTTTTCCTGCTCCATTAGCACACACATACCATTTCCTTCTTTACCCCTGTTGGAAACAAACTGGCAGATGCCAAAGCTCTTGTCATTATTCCTAGGTGTGCTAGATACTAGTAGCTGAGGGGCTTAGAGCCTAATTGTCCTAATGTAACCTGTTTTCTGATTAGCAGATACCATGAATTGAAAATCAAGCCATGTTATTCTTGCTTAAAGGAGAAGCTGTATTCAGTAAGATTGTGCCTTTGGAATGTTTAACTTTTTTTTTTTTTTTGAGACAGAGTCTCACTCTGCCACCCATGCTGGAGTGCAGTGGCTCAATCTTGGTTCACTGCAACCTCCGCCTCCGAGGTTCAAGCGATTCTCCTGCCTCAGCCTCCTGAGTAGCTGGGATTACAGGGGAATGCCAACACACCTAGCTACTTTTTGTATTTTTAGTAGAGACAGGGTTTCACCATGTTGGCCAGGCTAGTCTCCAACTCCTGACCTTCTGATCCGCCTGCCTCGGCCTCCCAAAGTGCTGGGATTATAGGCATGAGCCACTGCGTCTGGCCTTGTGTGTGTGTGTGTGTGAGACAGGGTCTCACTCTGTCATACAGAGTAGAGTACAATGGTACGATCATGGCTCACTGCAGCCTCAACCTCCCAGGCTCAGGTGATCCTTTCACCTCAGCCTCCCAGGTAGCTGAGACCACAGGCGTGCATCACCATACCTGGCTAAGTTTTTATATTTGTTGCCATGTTGCCCAGGCTGGTCTTGAACTCCTGGACTCAAGTGATCTACCCGCCTCGGCCTCCCAGTGTGCTGGGATTATAGGCCTGAGCCATTGCACCCAGCCAACATAATTTTTTTATAGACTAATTTACTAAGGATTTTAGAATTTTAATTGAATGTCTGGTGGGTTTGGTTTATGTAAAAGTATTACATCACTAGTATTTATGTAATACTGCTTGCTTCATATAGCCATGAGGAAAAGAGTTAAGTATTAACTAGCTTGTTCATTTGGAATCTTAGTTTAGGAGAAAGGAGTTTGTTTCATTTTGTTCTTTAAAAATTTGTTTTGAGTCTAAGAAGCGACTATAGTAGGAAAAAAAAAAAAAAAGATAAACTATTTTCTGAACATACTTACAGACCCATATATGAGTTTGTTTGTTTTTTTTCCCACACTGACCAGCTGGGTGTCCTGTGATTCAATTTGATTCTCACACGGTTTCCCTGGTGTTAGAGTCCAATCCCTCAGGGTAAGGGCTCAACTCTCTAAGACTGCCCTGGCTTCAGATGTCAGTTGCAAGTCTGGGGCTTCAGAACTTCTGACTGACCAGCTATAAACTGGAGGTTCTCATGACCCCCTCCTTGGGTTTAGTCATTTGCTAGAGCAGCTCACAGAATTCAGACAAGCCCTTTCCTTACATGTACTGGTTCATGTTAAAGAATATGGCAAAGGATACAGATGAACAGCCAGATGGAAGAGATGCACAGGGTAAGGTATATGGAAGGGGCTGTAGAGCTTCATGCCCTCTCTGGCCATGCCACCCTACAGGCACCTTCGTGTGTTCAGCACCCTGGAATTTCTCCAAATCCTGTAGCTCAGGCACTTTTATGGAGGCTTTATCATGTAGGCATGATCAATTAACTCTGTCTTCAGCCCCACTCCCCTTCGCAGAAGATGGGGAGTGGAACTTAAAGAAAGCATCTAATCATAGCTTGGTTTTTCTAGTGACCAGACCCCAACTAGGAACCCACCAAGAGTTGCCTCTGTAGAACAAAAAACACTTGTATTATGCAGGAAATTCCAAGGGATTAGGAGCTCTGTGCCAGGAACCAGGGGTAGTGATCAAATATGTATTTCTTATCGTATCACAGTATCACAGTGACCAAGTAATTTTCTGGATGGATCAAAGTCTTAAGATCTGAAGTGGTAATCTTGAATCAATAGTAACTCAGCAAACCTGTGATTGAGTGGCATAAAGTGTAAATATTTTTGTAAGGGAAATTTAAATAAAATTCTAATTATTAAAATAGCAAAGTAAAAACAATCATTGTTCACAAAAGTACTTGGGATAGCTTTCGATAAAAAGAAAATAATGGAAGCTGCAGGACAGGGAGAAGTAATGCCAGTGGAGATGGGACACATGCTGGATGGGGCATTTTAAACAGCCTTTTTTAATATGGAATTGGGAAGGAAAGTTGAGTTAAAGAAAGGAGGGAGTGAATAGCAAAGTCCAGTACTACATTTGCAACTTGTGTCATTTCAAAATACTTTATAAAAAGATGAACTAACAATGTCAAAGGAATTGGTAGATGGACTTAGAAGATTTCACATTAGCCATAATTGAGAATGTTCCCTTCTTTGAATATTAAAAGAATCTTTTGGCCTCCACTTTCCATAATTAGGTATGTCAGTTTTGTTACCTCTTTACACTAAATGATTAGTAATTTGTCTGAATTTAAATGGGATATCTGGAATAGGAGGATCTTTATTTGAAATCAGTTTCCTAAGGAAAAAGTAAATTCTTCCTATATTTGACTGATCTTAACTCAAATATTATGCTTTTATTTAGGATGGAGCTTGTTTTTCTTCTTCCTCTCAGTTACTGAACTTTTTTTTTTTTTTTTTTTTTGAGACAGGATCTTGCACCCAAGTTGGAGTACACTGGTGTGATCGTAGCTCACTGTACCTTTAAACTCCTGGGTTCCAGTGATCCTCCTACCTCAGCCTCCTGGAGTAGCTAAGACTACTGGTGCCTGCCACCATACTTGGCTAATTTATTTTATTTTTATTTTTTGTAGAGATGGGGGGGTCTCACCTTGTTCCCCAGGCTGGTCTCGAACTCCTGGGCTCAAACGATCCTCCTATCTTGCCCTCCTGAAGTGTTGGGATTACAGACATGAGTCGCTGTGCCCAGCCTGAACATTTTCTTTTTATGTAGTCTTTTCATTGTAAGATTTAATATCTGCTATGAATATTTCCTTTTTTTCTAAGTGGAAGGTTATACTTCTTTATATCTGGAAAAAGGCAGTATTGCTTTTTGCTTAAGCAGGCACATAGAATTTAGGTTGTAAATTAAGATTGAAAACTTAATTTAGGGCCGGGCATGGTGGCTCACACCTGTAATCCCAGCACTTTGGGAGGCTGAGGCAGGCGGATCACAAGGTTAGGAGTTCGAGACCAGCCTGGCCAACATGGTGAAACCTCATCTCTACAAAGGTACAAAAAAAAAAAAACAGCTGGGCATGGTGGTGCGCGCCTATAATCCCAGCTATTCGGGAGGCTCAGGCAGGAGAAGCACTTGAACCCTGGAGGTGGAAGTTGCAGTGAGCTGAGATTGCATCATTGCACTCCAGCCTAGGTGACAGGGAGAGACTCCATCTCAAAAAAAAGAAAAAGAAAAGAAAACTGAATTTAGGGACTGGTGCTCTAAAGCTTTGAGCTTGGTTGAAGTTTGGTTAGCAGCCATAGTTGATAAGCATACTTTGTCTTTTTAAGTGACCATTTTGCTTTTTGTGAAAATAACTTAAGTAGTTGAAAAGTCAAAATAGAGACTTGTTCACCCTTCATAAACCAATTGCATCATCTCAGCTGGTGTTAACTGCTTAAGGAAATTATTGAGCCTTTTCTTAGTAAATTTCAGGGATATATAAAATGTTTGGCACTGTCACATTTTTGTCGTTTGAAGAATTGTACTTGTATTCACACTAGTTTTCAAAGCTATTTTCCAAACCCAGAAATGCTCACCTCTTCTTTCTTAGAACATGAATATAATACTCTTCAGTGGTTTTAAATTTATATGTTCTTTGGGTAACTTTCAGAATCATTTTAAGAAATCATGTTGCTTTATCCTCTCTAAGACAGTAAATCAAATATCTTCTGCTCTTCATGGTGTGATTATATTACCCTCAACACAAGTAAAGATTTTTTTTATTTTTTTTTGAGACGGAGTCTCACTCTGTCGCCCAGGCTGGAGTGAAGTGGCGCGATCTCATCTCACCGCAAGCTCCCCTCCTGGGTTCACGCCATTCTCCTGCCTCAGCCGTCCGAGTAGCTGGGATTACAGGCAACCGCCACCACGCCTGGCTAATTTTTTGTATTTTTAGTAGAGACAGGGTTTCACCGTGTTAGTCAGGATGGCCTCGATCTCCTGACCTCATGATCTGCCTGCCTCGGCCTCCCAAAGTGCTGGGATTACAGGCATGAGCCACCGCGCCCAGCCTTTTCTGTTTTTAAGCAATTCCATTTTCATTTTTGCCCTCCCTGGTAGTATTTGAATATTGACACTTATACTAAAGTATGGATCTCTGGGATCCTCAGGTGGTTCTGGGAGGATAACATATCTGTTGTCTTAGTAAACATTTTTGTCAGTGTAAGGAGAAGAGTGAGAGTAAAGAAAGGAGCCAACACCTTTATTTGTGATTACTGTAAATCAATTAACCACAGCTCCAAAACAATATATTATTATCAAACTACCCACTCCTTCCCAAAAACAAAACAAAGTAGTGGCTTCCCTCATTTTGGCTTTGAACTAAAGTGAGGGAAGTCATTTATACATAGCCAAGAGCAGTGAAACCAGAAAATATAAAGGTTATATGAAAGGCTAGATAGAGCTTCTATCTGAGTTTATAGGTCTTAGTGGCTTCTTCCTATGGCAAGCCAGAGGTGACTATGATTTAGGAAGGAATATGTAGGTGGTCCAGGCACTGAAAACATGGGAGAACAGCTGCATTGCAGGTATCATTCCTCCTCAGGCTCACAGAATGAAATCATTCCTGACTTAATGTTATTTGAAGTTGTGTTCTTTAATTTCAGTTTTATCCTTTCCAAAAATGGGGTCCATGTGAGTTTTCTTCAATTTGCTTTTAAAGAATTGTACTCTTTAAAAATCTTTTTTTTTGAGATGGTGTCTCACTTTGTCACCCAGGCTGGAGTGCAGTGGCGCGATCTCAGCTCACTGCAAGCTCCGCTTCCCGGGTTCATGCCATTCTCCTGCCCCAGCCTCCCGAGTAGCTGGGACTACAGGCGCCCACCACCACGCCCGGCTCATTTTTTTTTTTTGTATTTTTAGTAGAGACGGGGTTTCACCGTGTTAGCCAGGATGGTCTCAATCTCCTGACCTCGTGATCCGCCCGCCTCGGCCTCCGAAAGTGCTGGGATTACAGGCGTGAGCCACCGCGCCCGGACTAAAAATCTTAATAGTTTGTTTTACGATGGTAAAACATGAAAAAGCTTGATAATTTGTTTCAACTAGTTTTCCATGACTAATTATTTCCAAAATATAACAGATCCCTTGATAGTCAAATTAATGATTAGGTTTTGGTCACATTTTTGTGCCTTTCCTGCTTTTCCTGCTTTTGGTATTAATAACAATAGCAAAACTTATATAAGTGCAACAAGCACTGTTAACCATTTTACATATAGAATTAATTAAACTCCTTTGTTAAAATGCAGAATGTGTAGCACTGATTGAATTTTGAACCAATAATTGCTAATGCCAAATGGGTAATAAAGTTATTTTTATGCATCCTTCAGTCCCTTCATTCCCTAATTATATTTACCTAAAGATGTTTATGTGCTTTTAAAACTAAACAATGTCTCTGCTGTTTTAGTTTGACTTTTTAATTTTTAAAAAACCAATCCCCCTTTATTTGTATAATTTAGGACCCTTTGTGAATCCCAGTCTCAGCTCATCAGCCTTCACAATTTGATCTGTTAAATAATTTATATGCTCCTGAGTATTTAGCAGATTTTAATGACTTTAATTAAAATTCCAAAAGTAATAGGTAAGAAAAGCAAATAATTTGGTCATATCTTAATTACATAGATGTCAAGGTATCCTTAAATGAGTTTTTGTTTGTGTGTTTAAATCATTTCTTAGGCTCAGTAGAAAAGAAGCAACAGAGAAGATCAATTAGAACTCGTTCTGAATCAGAGAAATCCACTGAGGTTGTGCCAAAGAAGAAGATCAAAAAGGAGCAGGTTGGCTTCCTACATGTAGAGAGTTAAAACATTGTATTTGTAAATGTTGTGGCTTACATTCCTGTCTTAAAAGAAAGAGAAACTTTCCCCCACACTGAGTTTCCTTTCTGGACTATCTTACGCTTCTGTCCCGGTGGGTTCCAGTGCTCAGTTTTAATACAGCCATTCCTGTGATTCTGCTTCAAGCATTTTCACAGAAAACAGGCTTCAGGAGATGGGAAGCCAGTGGTGCAAGACTCTTTTAAAAACTGTCTTTACATTTATTTAGAAGTTTCTGTTATCGGCAAAATGATTTCATGTTTTTATGATTTTTATTTGGAACCATCATTGAGTTCCTTTTTTTTTTTTTCAAATTTTGATTTTTGGTTTAAGCTGCTGGTATGTATTTCTTTTATTTTTAAACAAATCAATTTAATTTATATTCTTATATTTAAGAAACAAATAATCATAGATGATCTGGTTTTTCTGTTAATATCGCAGATTTTTTGGAATGTTATTTTCCCAGTGGAATATTCACCTGCTATCAGGTTGTCAGATAAATAATATTTGGGTAAAAAAAGGTGTGTATGGGGAGTTGCATTTTGACTGAAGTGTATTAAACCAGTGTAATCAATGTAGTAAGATTCATTTAAATGACCTTTTCAAAGAAAATTTTAGAAGCCATTCTTCTTTAAACTCACAATCAGATTTTTTCTTAATTTTTTTAGTGAAAGGATATCCATTCTTACAGCCTAAATACCTGCCAGTAAACAAAACAAATTCTGAATAGAATTAGTTCCAATAAGTTTTATGTTTTTTAAACTATTTAATATGGAAGAATGTGAGCTTTTCTATTTAAAATATTTCCTTCATCATTTTAAACATCCAAATTTAAAAACTAACTTTGTGGGTGCTCTGTGGTATCACCAAGCAAGTGAAACTGTTTTTCCAGAATATTTAACTAAAATTTAAATCGTATACTAATTTGTCATTCATTTATCATATTAACTTTCATATTGCATACTTAGGAAACTATATTCCAAAAAATCTTTCTAAGCTCTTGAAAATCTATAGTATTCATTTCCAAAATGAAGTTGTGATTTTGCCAGCTGGTTCCCAAATTCAATCTGTGACCAGTCAGTTTAAAACTAATAAGCAGAATGAGTACAAAAAGTGGGACAAATTGTTAATGCCACTGTGTTATAGTTAGTAGTAGAACAATACCAGTGATTGTTTAGAAGATTTTATATTTGTATTACTAATTGTATCTTATAAAAGCGTTTCTGTTGTATGTTTTTTTACCTGTTGTAAAAAAAATAAAATTTTTTTTAAAAAGCTTAGAACAATCCTTAAATATTTACAAAATGTGTTTCAACATTCATATTTCACCACATCTTAAAGAAACATGAAATTCAATTTATAGCTTAAACAGGAACTCCTCCAAACAGCCTCCTTTCTCTAATTCCAATGGTTCAATCCTCAAATTACCACGTGTTTTACATATACATTGGCAGAATAACTTCTGATCTCGCTCTCCTAATGTAGGATCAAGACACTGTTCATAAGACACTCAAGAAAGTGCTTTTGCAATATCACAAACTTATTTTCTTAAGTTTGTACTAGCAGCAAAAGTATTGAGCTTCCAGCTGTATGGAGCCCTGTAGCACTCTCTACAGAGAGGGTCCTGATTCCCAGCAACTTAGCTGTGAGTGCAGGCGCGGAAGGGTCTTAAAGTGGCGTGAGTTACATTAACCTGAGTATCATAGTAAGTAAAAATTTATCCTAACGTCTTTGGGGCGGGAGGGGTTTTTAGCAACACTGGGGCCGGTTGCAGAAACAACCCCTCTCCTGCCTTCCAGACACTGAGGAAAGTATTCTTGTTCTCTTCATATACCAAGGGAATGGTGGGAAAAGTCTTTGCTAGAGAGCATGTGGCTGTGTGTTGTCACTTGATATTCAGCACAGGCAGCTAGGATTTAAACCCTCCCTGATCTTGAGACAGAGAACTTTACCCAGAAGATGGGACTGAGTTCAGATTTCAGATACATTAATCACTCATCATTACTTAGATTGATGAAAAGTTATCTTTTCCCTTTGTTAATAATTAAAAGGGAAAAAAATTCTTTGTTAATGCTGTATTTTTCTGTCCAAACAGGTTGAAACAGTTCCTCAGTCTACAGTGAAGACTGGATTACAGAAAGGTGAGTTAGTATTATAATGTTGCTTTGCATTTCCTTGATTAAAACCAATTTTTAAGAATTACTTATTTGTACACCATGTATTTTTGTCTGTCTCTGTAAATCATTGTTGTTGCTCTTCAGTGTGAAATTGCAGTATTCCCCGGTGTTTGTGTGTGTGTGTGTGACTTTTAGAGTTGATCTTATTCTGTACCTCCACGTGAAAAGTCTTACTTGTTTTGGTAAATTGGAGAACACCACGTAGACTTGATACTGTTTCCAGCCTTTCTTCATAAGATTCTGGGGTTTCACTGGCTTATAAACTAGGGATGTGACGAATCCACTTTTTTTGGTATTCGACTGAATACCGAATAGTAGCTATTCATGTTTGTCAAACATGGACTATGACAAATCAGACAAGACAAGCTGATTGAAAAAAATCTTGCCACATTTATTTTTACAGTGCTGTAAAATCTTTTTGTAAATTAAAATGATTCATAGCATATTTATGGCCACTATTAGATGACCTTATGCGAATCTATTTGAGATATGCACAAAGTTTAAGAAAGCTTAAACTTATATCTGTATTTTCTGTGTGCAATTTGACTACAGTACAAACTCCATAGCATGATTCGTGCGTTTTTGGTGAGATCAAACTGTATTTAATACCTGTAGTTTACTCTGGGCAAATTGCATTATTTAAAAATAAAATAAAACAACAGCCTCTCTGCATTCTCGGGGAGAAGTCTGCAGCGATGGTCTCCGTGGAGATCCTCAGCAGAACTGAACAGCCTCTCGGAGGGAACACTGCTTGGCGGAGCTCCAAGAAAAGACATCGCGATCGCTGCGAGATTAGGAGGCCTGATTGCGTTGTGTTTCCACCATTCCACAGGGTCGGCGGACCGGGGAGTGCAGGGCTCTGTCAGATTCAGTGACAGCTCCGTCTCCGCAGCGATTGAGGAAACTGTGGACTGAGATTCCTGTACAATTTCATCCCAGAAACTCCAGACTTGTAGTCTCCATGCAAGATTTCTTTGTCGGCGGCTCGATAAACAGTTTCTTTGTTTTCGATTTTGATTTCGCCAATCATCATTATTGGCATTTTCCTGCCTGGTTTCTTCTTCAAGACTCTGAACAATTGCTTTTACAGTCAAATGATTTTTTTTTTTTCGGTTTGAGCTGGATGGGTACAGCTTAAATCATGGGTCCAGCCTAAAAACCACCATTTAACTTACACTGATCAATTTCAACATGGACTGTTTTTGGTTTTTTGTTTTTAAATAAAGCATCATTAATGCACATCTGCAGGGTTTTGCCAAACAGCCCAAACTGTATACATTACAATCATTAAAAGTTCTTATTTTTTTTTAATATTAGTGCCGTTATCATGGAGAACAGCATGACAGCTGTCTTTGGCAGTCTGTCATTTTTCTAGCATTTTCAGAAACTCATCGGAAATGGCGGTACCTGTGTTTCCCTTCGAAAGCCTCTCAGTACAGCACTCCTGTTCCTCTGTTAAAACTCCTTGTTAATCCAGTGATCTTTTAGGCCAAGGAAATATTTTGTGGTGGTGTTCTGGGTCCATACACCAGCAATGAAGGAGATAGATTTGTGTACTTGTGTTTTTTAATCAGCATTAACATGGGCAGGCACCCTCATTTATAGATGTCAGGAAACATTCAGTGAAAAACTTGTAGAATGGGATGTGATAACGAGGTTCCAGTAATCTGAGCAGTCTAACGAGGCCCACCTCCTCCACCACAGAACGTGGCTATGTTCCAAGTGCTACTCTCACTCAGCCTGTTGCGGATCTTCATGGCCTCAGGAGACTTGTTTCTCCATGGGCTCTTCTGGACTGCACACTTCCACCATAGCTTGCTGGGCTGATCTAGATGTCTGTTTGTTGTATGGAAATTTTGGGGGAAAAAAATCCAAAACACAAACTGTGGGTTGAAATATTAACCGTCTCCTTGGTTCCTTGGTATTCACCGTGCCTGATCTGCACATTTCATCGTGGCTGTTTCTGTATAGCCTATACTGCATTAGCCCAAGAGATTGTTGCTTTGTAACTTTTTGCACTATTGTTTTGGCTGGATTTGTATTACACACAGTTTTAAAAAAAAAATTCCACACTATTCTCTGCCTTTTTTTTCCTATTTATTTCTTCCCGCACAAATTCCACATAGAGGCCTTCCCATCCAGCTCTACGTGATTTGGCTGCACTTGAACACTGTCCATTTACAACCCTCAGCAATGTGCCTCCTAAATGGCATGACATATGTAGATGTGCTGCAGCGCTTGTTAATGGTCACAATAAATGCCACTTCACCAAGGAAGTCACAGATGAACAATTATGAACATCCAAATTTTATTGGGGGGCAATAATCAACTGAATTGCAAAATTCAGGGGAAAATGGCACTATCCGTGTACGAATCGAATACAAATCAAAGATTTGTCACATCCCTAATAAAAACAAGATGGAGATGTCTCTGCAACCATATTTGTAAGCTACACAGTGTGTTGGGTTTTATGTCTTCCCCCTCCAAATTGAATGGTTCTTTGAATTGCTCCAAATCCATCAGCTATGCTGCAATTTTGATAGAATTGATTTTTAGGTTGGAACGTGGGCTCTGTTGACTGAAAATAGCTTTAGAGAGGAGAACTGAATTAAATGTTTTGATAGAGCGGTTGTAAATTAATCAATCACTACCAGGAAGGTCAGAAGTTCTGAAGTTTTGACTCATTACTTCAGTGTTACAAAGAGAGCTGTGCTTTTTCCACACTAAAGATGAGTTTGGGAAAAGAAAATATTCTCCCACACACAAAAAAATTAAAGCAAACCCTAAGTACTATTTTAGGATTAATTTCAGTGTGTTGTATTAAGGTGCCAGCGAGATTTCAGATTCCTGTAAACCTCTAAAGAAAAGGAGTCGCGCCTCAACTGATGTAGAAATGACTAGTTCAGCATACAGAGACACATCTGACTCCGATTCTAGAGGACTGAGTGACCTACAGGTAAATATGTGCAAAGGTCTAGACAAAGTGCTCTTTCTTGAACATAATGCTTTTGCCTTATTTATTTGGGGAAATTGAGACATTTTAAAAATACTCATAGAAAAAAATCACTTTGGTTATTTTGAGCTTCTTAATTCTTTTGCTCTCATGTTATATAACAAAACTATAGTTTGTTTGTAATTTTAACTACAGTTTTTCCCAAAACAGCAGACCTATGATATCTGTGGATTTTGGAAAGAAAGGAAGGAAAAAAGAGGTTATTGTGTCAAGATCTAATGTTTGAGCAAGTCTTAGTAGGATTTTCATAGCATCTTATCTTTGAGGGAATTTTTGTTTTGTTTTTCTTAAAAATGCTATGTTTTCTATGTAGGTAGGCTTTGGAAAGCAAGTAGATAGCCCTTCAGCTACTGCAGATGCAGACGTTTCTGATGTGCAGTCCATGGATTCAAGTTTGTCGAGAAGAGGCACTGGAATGAGTAAGAAGGACTCTGTATGTCAGGTAGGCAGGTAACTGGTGTTATGGCTTGAAATAATTGCTATTATATTCTGCCGGTAATAGACTTAACTCCTGTTGAAGTGTTTCTAAATTATTATGATATTACTTTAAAGCTACAGATCTAAAACCTCTTTCTGGTTCTTTTTTTCCCTTTCTGAGTTGGAATACTTACCCACATGCTAATCTTTAGTGTGATATACTGTTATTAATTGGAAGTAAATGGCAGATGACTGATTGAAAAAACTTTCTTAAATTCAAAACTTTAAAGTAATAACTTTCTCAGTGTATTATTACTGTTCTTGAAAAATACTGCTTTGTCCTGTGAAGAAAAGTTAAATATGCAGATCCCAAAGAAGGAATCCTAAAAGATTAAGTATGACCTTAAACTTTATACCATATTGGATCTGGAAATACTGTAATTGTCTAGTTCTCTGGTTTTCAAAGTAAAGGCCAAGGACAAACAACATCAGCATCTTCTGGATATGTATTAGAAATGCACATTCTTGGGGCCCCCACCAGACCTACTGAATCACAATCTGTGGGTGAGGGACCCAGTAATTTGTGTTTAACAAGCCGCCCATGTGGTCCTGATGTTTGCCCAAGTTTGAGAACCACTGCTTTTTGCCATATTACAGATTTGTGAAAGCTCTGGTGACTCTCTGATTCCTTGTGAGGGAGAGTGCTGCAAACACTTTCACCTAGAGTGCCTGGGATTAACATCACTCCCTGATAGCAAGTTCATCTGCATGGAATGTAAAACCGGTAAGATGACTTATTTTGATAGTCATGAAAAGATGAATGGGATTGTGCCAGGAATGTGCACTGGCAACGTCTCCTAGGACATCTTGTTCCCATCACTTTTATTAGCCCTCCTCCTCTCTTCTCAAAGGTATTTCAACAAATTAAGATTTGGCTTCAAGATTTAAAAAGTTAAATTTCCTCCTACTGGTGCCTTCTACCATAAAATCTGTCAAAGTACCAAGATGAATTTGTATTTTATCTAAAGAGTTATACAAAGTATTTAATTGAGTTATTTTTCAGATGGGTTTGAGATTTTGGGGGCTCAATAAATTAGTTTAAAGTTATTTAAGAGACTGGAATAAGTATCAGTGCATAACCACAGTGATTATATTTTTAGTGGAAATTTGGAGCTACTGGAAATCATTTTTTAAACTTGGGATTCACCATTTATTTCTTATCTCACTATACATAGACTACTACCTACCAAAATAATTTGTAGAGAAATAAATATGCTAGTTTATATTTCTTCTCTCGGTAGCTATAATTCTGGTTAATATCGTGGAAAGCAAGTCGTAGTTGTTTAATCTGTAACAACATGGCAAATAAAAAATAACGAGATGAGAGGAACATGCTTCTAAGAACCATGTTGACGTGTTTTTTGTTTTGTTTTGCTTTGTTTTAGCTATGAGGAACTAAAGCCAATTGGATAGCAAGTATACATGATATGCTGACTCTTTGTTATTTTTCTACTCCTTCTTTTCCTTTTATTTTGATTCTTACAGATACTTATTTTATCTTTTCTTATTTGATTATATGCCTCCTAAAATCTTTCAGACAAAAAGTTAGTAATTTTTTTAAATCGAACACTGACTTACTAAGTGTTAGGTGCTACAAGTACTAAGCATTTTCTCCTGCTATTTCATTTGATCCATGATGAGATAGGTACTATTATGATTTCCATTATACAGAAGGAGAAACTGAGGATTAGAGAGTTCAGTAGCTTCCCCAAAGTCACAAAGATAGCCCATGATGACTCTGGGATTTAAACCCAGGCAGCTGGACTCCAGATTTATATTTTCTTCCTCATGGTCTTCTACTGCCCTGGTGAATAGAATGGACATCACAAGTCATATGTCATATATCCCAATACACAGTCATTCACATACATACACACACGTACAAATACACACACACATACATAAAGTAAGCTATGGAAGCTGCTTAGAACATATAGCTTAAAATTTTCCCCTTATATAATATTTTATTCATCACATTTAGACTCTGCAGTAAAACTTGTGAACAGTTTGCCAACTGGCAGCCCCTGGGTCGTATTATCTGCACATCGTTTTATTTGACCTTCAGAATGCATTTTCATTTTTGAACATGGATGGAGCATGTAATCCTGGCTCCTCTTATTCCCCATTATTCCTTTTTCTAAAACTCAGTCATTCAGGTCACTTATATATCCTGCCTGGCCCCTTTAAGCATTCACATATTGTATTAGGGAGTTCCTGCATTGCTATAAAGAAATACCCGAGACTGGGTAATTTATAAAGAAAAGAGGTTTAAATGGCTCACAGTTCTGCAGACTGTATAGGAAGGATAGTGCCAGTATCTGCTCGGCTTCTGAGAAGGCCTCAGGAAACTTACAGTCATGGCAGAAGGCAAAGTGGGAGTAGGCACTTCAAATGGCAAAAGCAGGAGCAAGAGAGAGAGTTGAGGGAGAGGGCTACACATTTTTAAATGACCAGATTTCACAAACACTCACTCACTGTCGCAAAGACAGCACCAAGCCATGTGGGATCCACCTCCATGATCCAAGCACCTCCCACCAGACCTCACCTTCAGCACTGGGGATTAGATTTTAACAGGAGATTTGTGTGAGGACAAATATCCAAACTATATCAAGTATGCAATCCCTGATTTAAGATATTGATAAGAAGGACCATGTATCTCAGTATTAAAACACTTAGGGCTTCTCTCCTAACTCTAGAATCCAGGAGAATTCTACCAACAGAGGCTAGGTTTATTTAATATGGTACACATCTATTAGAAAATTTAAGAGGGAAATTTGCTTTAAAAACAGTTAAGTATGGGATGTTGTCAGTGAGAAAGAAAAAAAAACTTTTTTATTAAAAAAAAACAATTGGGTAGAACAAAGTCAGAGGACTCACATTTCCTCATTTGAAAGTATACTACAAAGCGACAGAAGTCAAAACAGTGTGATACTGGCATAAAGACAGACATATAGACCAATGGCATAGAAAGCCCAGAAATAAGCACTTGCATATATGGTCAAAAGATTTTTGATAAGGGTGTGAAGACTAGTCAGTGGAAAAAAAGACAGTCTTTCCAACAAATGATGCTAGAAGAGTTGGATATATGCCTGTAAAAGAATGAAGTTGGACCCTTACCCAACAGCATAAACAAAATTAATTCAAGATGAATCAAAGACCAAGATGTAAGAGCTAAAACTATAAAACTCTTGGAAGAAAACATAGCATAGAGGAGAAGCTTCATGACAATGGATTTGGCAGTGATTTCGTATATATGACACCGAAGGCACAGGCAGCAAAAGGAAAAACAGACAAATTGTACTTCATCAAAATTAAAACTTTTGTACACCAAAGGGTCTTATCAACATAATGTAAAGGCAACCCACAGAATGGGAGAAAATATTTGCAAATTCCATATCTGATAAAGCATTAATACCCAGAATATGGCCGGGCGCGGTGGCTCAAGCCTATAATCCCAGCACTTTGGGAGGCCGAGACGGGCGGATCACGAGGTCAGGAGATCAAGACCATCCTGGCTAACACGGTGAAACCCCGTCTCTACTAAAAAATACAAAAAACTAGCCGGGCGACGTGGCGGGTGCCTGTAGTCCCAGCTACTCGAGAGGCTGAGGCAGGAGTATGGCGTAAACCCGGGAGGCGGAGCTTGCAGTGAGCTGAGATCTGGCCACTGCACTCCAGCCTGGGTGGCAGAGTGAGACTCCGTCTCAAAAAAAAAAAAAAAAAAAAATACCCAGAATATATAGAGAACGCCTTCAACTCAGCAATAAAAAACTAAACAACTCAAGTCAGGCGTGGTGGCCCATGCCTGTAATCCCAGCACTTTGGGAGGCTAAGTCGGGCAGATCACCTGAGGTCAAGAGTTCAAGACAAACCTGACCAACATGGAGAAACCCCATCTCTACTAAAAATACAAAATTGGCCTGGCATGCTGGTGCATGCCTATAATCCTAGCTACTCAGGAGGCTGAGGCAGGAGAATCGCTTGAACCTGGGATGCAGAGGTTGCAGTGAGCTGAGATCATTCCCTTGAACTCCAGCCTGGGCAACAAGAGCAAAACTCCGTCTCAAAAAAAAAAAAAAAAACAACAACTAAACAACTGAATTCAAAATTGGGCAAAGATCTTGAGCAGGTAGTTCTCCAAAGAAGATATGCAGATGGCCAATATACACATGAAAATATGCTCAATATAATGAGTAGTCAGGGGTCCAGGCGCAATGGCTCATGCCTGTAATCCTAGCACATTGGGAAGCCAAAGCAGGTGGATCTCTTTGAGCTCAGGAGTTTGAGACCAGTCTGGGCAACATGGTGAAACCCTGTCTCTATTAGAAAAAAAAAAAAAAGAGTAATCAGGGAAATGCAAAGCCACAATGAGATGCCACTTGATACCCATTAGAATGACTAGTATCAAAAAAAAAGAAAACAACATGTTGGCTTAACTATGGAGAAATTGGAACCCTTGTGCATTGTTGGTGGGAATATAAAATGGCATAGTGGCTGTTGAAAACCTGATGACGGTTTCTTAAAAAATTAAACAGAGTAACAAATGATCAAGCAATTTCACTCTGGGTATTTACCCAAAAGAACTGAAAGAAGGGGCCAGGCATAGTGTCTCACACCTGTAATCCAAGGATTTTGGGAGGCCAAGAGGAGCGGATTGTTTGAGTCCAGGAGTTCTAGACCAGCCTGGGCAACATGGTAAAACCCCATCTCTACCAAAAATACAAAAAAAAAAAAAGAAAGAAAGAAAAATTAGCCTAGCACATGTCCATGGTCCCAAATACTCAGGAGGCTGAGGTGAGAGAATCACCTGAGCCCAGGAAGTCAAGACTGCAGTGAACTGTAATTACATCACTCCACCACTCCAGCCTGGGCAACCAGAGTGAGACTCTCTCTCTCAAAAAAAAAAAAAAAAAAAAAAAAGGACTCCAACAGATAATTGTACTTTCATATTCTTAGCAACATTATTCACAGTAGTCAAAAGGTAGAAACAATCCAAATATCCATTGATGGATGAATAAACAAAATGTAATATGTACCTACAATGGAATATTATTCAGCCTTAAAAAGAAATTCTGATACATACCATAACATGGATGAACCTTGAGGACTTTATGCTGAGTGAAATAAGCCAGGTATAAAAGGCCAACAAATATTGTATGATTCCATTTATATGAATTACTTGGAATAGTCAAATTCTTAGAACAGTAGTCACCAGGGTTGTGGGGGAGGGTGAGATGAGGAGTTCTTTTAATGGGTACCGAGTTTCAGTATGGGATGATGAAAATGTTCTGGAGACAGTGCTAACAATGTGAATGTACTTAATGCTACTGAACCGTACACTTAAAAATGGTTAAAGTGTTACATTTTATGTTATATATATTTTACCACAATTATTTTTAAAAAATTAAGTGCTTTTAATTTACTTATGACATGAAAATTAGTTTGGTACCTATTTGGTACACTTCTAACATATTAGAAGTGAGAACTCTGATTCTTCAAACCATTGTTTAAGGTCATTTAGGCAGTTTTCATTTGTTTACAAAAGATAAACACTTGACATGTAAGGAGTATTGCAGGTACCTACCTAATATGTTCTTATACTAACACTTCCTATTATTTAAGATAAATGTGATTTCTAGAAAGAAAGCATTTTTATTTGCCCTTTTGAATAAAATGTACAATAGAATAAGGCTCCAAAAAGAGTTCTGTAATAGGTAGTTTTACTTATTCTTTTTTTTCCCCACTTCCCCCATGGTCTTTGACTCTGGACTGATGGACTGACTTCTTTTTTTTGTTCCCATTGCCCAGGCTGAAGTGCATTGGTGCAGTCTCAGTTCCCTGCAGCCTCGACCTCCCAGGCTCAGGTGATCTTCCCACCCCAGCCTCCCGATTAGCTACGGGGACTACAGGCACGCACCACCATGCCCAGCTAGCTTTTTAATTAATTAATTATTTGTTTATTTTTGAGACAGATTTTCGCTCTGTCGCCCTGGCTGGAGTGCAGTGGCGCAATCTCAGCTCACTGCAACCTCCACCTCCCAGGTTCAAGTAATTCTTGTGCCTCAGCCTCCTGAGTAGCTGGGCTTACAGGCACACACCACCACATCCGACTAATTTTTGTGTTTTTAGTACCGCCAGGGTTTCGCCATGTTGGCCAGGCTAGCCTCGAACTCCTGACCTCAAGTGATACACCTGCCTTGGCCTCCTACAGTGCTGGGATTACAGGTGTTAGCCACTGTGCCCAGCCTCCAGCTAGTTTTTTGTACGTTTTTTTGTTTTTTGTTTTTTAGGTAGAGAGTTTTTACCATCTTTACCAGGCTGGTCTTGAACTCCCAGACTCAAGCAGTGCACCCACTTGGCCTCCCAAAGTGCTGGGATTACAGGCATGAGTCGCTGTGCCTCACTACTCACTGACTTATTCTTAATGAAGGCCATTTCCTAGAGTATGGAAAGCACTCACATATTAGAGCTCTAACCTAAGTCTTAAAGGAGTTTGATAGTTCAGCTCTCTGTTAGCATAACGCTTGCACTAGTTTTAACTATTTTCATTTATATTAGGCTTATTTTGATCATTACATAAATGAAGTCTTATTTTATATTTTCTTGAGACAGGTTCTTGTTCTGTCGCCCAGGCTGGAGTGCAGTGGCGCGATCATAGCTCACTGCAGCCTCGACCTACCGGGCTCAGTCCTCCCACCTCAGCCTCCTGAGTAGGTAGAACCACAGGCACATACCACCACGCCTGGCTAATTTTTTTAATTTTTTTTTTAGAGATGGGGTCTTACTGTGTTGCCCAGGCTGGTCTTGAACTCCTGGGCTCAAGTGATCCTCCCACCTTGGCCTCCCAAAGCACTGGGATTATAGGCATGAGCCACTGTGACCATCTGAAGTCCTATTTTATTTTTACAGAAAGTAGTTTATGCATTAAGCAAATGTGTGAAGTCAAACTTCCTACCTTTCAAATATATTTTTTTAATTTTTAAAACTTTTAAAAGTTATTTTAAAAATATAATTACCTTCATATCTATATACATGGTAAAATGTACTTTATTGGCCTTAACCATGTGGTGAAAAAATGTACTTTGAAATTACATAGGCCGGGCGCGGTGGCTCAAGCCTGTAATCCCAGCACTTTGGGAGGCCGAGACGGGCGGATCACGAGGTCAGGAGATCGAGACCATCCTGGCTAACATGGTGAAACCCCGTCTCTACTAAAAAATACAAAAAACTAGCCGGGCGAGGTGGTGGGCGCCTGTAGTCCCAGCTACTCAGGAGGCTGAGGCAGGAGAATGACGTGAACCCGGGAGGCGGAGCTTGCAATGAGCTGAGATCCAGCCACTGCACTCCAGCCCGGGCCACAGAGTAAGACTCCGTCTCAAAAAAAAAAAAAAAAAGAAAAAAAAAAAGAAATTACATATATACAATGGGACCAAAACCAAAACCCCACCTTACTGTACTTTATTTCTACAAGACAATTTAAAAAGTGAACATCACAGTTTTAACTACTCATTTTAAAGAACTTTTATAATTCAGCCAATTTGTAAAGATTAGGTACTTCCAGATCAAAGAACAATAATGCAGTTCACCTAACTTTCTGTAAAAAAACAAAACTATTCCTTACATTTTTTCCTTCAGATTTTGAATAGGCATTATAAGAAAAGTGGACAAAAGACTTGAACATTTTCAAAAGATGATATCCAGATGACCAATAAACATTTGACAAATTTGTTGTTATAATTTGCAGTTCTTTGCTTAAACATTTCTTTCTGTATATTTATTGACTTCTTGTGAATTATCTGTGTATGTGTCTTACCCATTTATGTTTTGTGGTGTTAAAAGTGTTCTTATCATTTGTTAATATTTTAAATTTATTTCTAATTACACAAGTAAAACATAACCACATTGTTTTGAAAATATAATTACTGTTCTTACTGATGTCACCCTTGATCATCAGTCTTAATCCTAGGCCCTTACTTAGTTCCAGTCCCGACAACCATTGTCAGTTTGATGTGTAGTCCTATAAACCTTTGTGTGTGTCTGTGTGTGTGTTGCAGTATAAATGTATCATACCATTGTTCTGCCGGAGCTCTTTTTATGTCAGTACAGATGCATTCTATTTAATTGCTGCATAGTGCCCTAGTATACATATAATCATAGTTTATTTAACTCTTCCCCTGTCGAAGGACACTTGAGTTACTTTCACTTGTTTGCAATTACAAACAGTGTTTCAGGCAACATCCTTTAACATTTACTCTCAGTCTTCCCCAATGTAGTTATTGAGAAATTGAATTTCTAGGCAGAAAGTGAATGTACTTTCATTTTAATGACTATTGCCCAGTTGCCTTCTAAGGTAGCTCCTTCCAACTTAAACTCCTACCAGCCCCCTACACCCTTATCAAATAATTGGTATTATCACTGTAGTCCCAATTTCTCTGGATTCTGGGGCATGAGAATCACTTGAACCCAGGCGGCGAAGGTTGCAGTGAGCCAAGATCACATGACTGTACTCCAGCCTGGACGACAGAGCAAGACTCTGTCTCAAATAAAATAATAGGTATTATCAAACTCTTTTAAGTTTTTTTCTGTTTGTTTGTTTGTTTGTTTTGCTTATTTTGAGATGGAGTCTCGCTCTGTTGCCCAGACTGGAGTGCAGTGGCACAATCTCGGCTCACTGCAAGTTCTGCCTCCCAGGTTCATGCCATTCTCCTGCCTCAGCCTCCCGAGTAGCTGGGACTACAAGTGCCTGCCACCACGCCCGGCTAATTTTTTTGTATTTTTAGTAGAGACAGGGTTTCACCATGTTAGCCAAGATGGTCTTGATCTCCTGACCTCGCAATCTACCCGTGTTGGTCTCCCAAAGTTTTGGGATTACAGGCGTGAGCCACCGCGCCTGGCCATTTTTTTTCTATTTTATAACTGGTTTCAGTTATCATTTATCTGATTACTAGTGAAGATGAACATATTTTAATTTTCTTATGACTATTTGTCTTTCTGTGAATTGCCTGTTTACATCCTCTGCCCACTTTTACATTAGGCTGCTTTGGTTTTTTTCTATATTGATTTGTAGTTTGTAAGTCTTATTCCATTATCTTTGCTTATATATGTTGTGTGCATTTTCTCCATATATAAACTGTTTATACGACAAAACATAATCTTTTGTGATTTTTGTTGCATGCTTCCCTATATCTGTTTGTCTTTTACTTGTTTCTTCTTTTTTTCCTGTTTAGTTTTTTCATATTTGGCATTATTTTCTTCCTTGAATGTCTGACGTATTCACCAGTGGAGCCATCTGGGCCTAAAATTTTTTTGTTGAAAGATTTCCAATTATAGTTTCAATTTCTTTTAATAGTTTACAGAATATTCATATGTCCTGTTTGTTTTTGTGCCAGTGTTGGTAAGTTCTTTTTTCCTAGGAATCTGTCCATTCATCTAAATTTTCAAATTTATTAGCAAAAATATAGTGATACCCTTTTACTATCTTTTTAATGTTTGTAGTATTTGTAGTGATGTTCCATTTTTCATTTCTGACATTAATATGAGGACCTTTCTCCTTTTTTTATTATTCTTACCAGAGGTAATCAATTTTATTATTCTTTTTTTTTTTTTTGAGACGGAGTCTCGCTCTGTCGCCCAGGCTGGAGTGCAGTGGCCGGATCTCAGCTCACTGCAAGCTCCGCCTCCCGGGTTTATGCCATTCTCCTGCCTCAGCCTCTCGAGTACCTGGGACTACAGGCGCCCGCCACCTCACCCGGCTAGTTTTTTGTATTTTGTAGTAGAGACGGGGTTTCACCGTGTTAGCCAGGATGGTCTTGATCTCCTGACCTCGTGATCTGCCCGTCTCGGCCTCCCAAAGTGCTGGGATTACAGGCTTGAGCCAGCGCGCCCTGCCAATTTTATTATTCTTTTTCAAAGAGCTAGGTTTTGTTAATTCTCCCTAGCGAATGTTGATTTCACTTCATTCTTGACGAATATTTTTACTGGGTATAGAATTCTGGTTTGGTAATTATTTTCTTTCAGCCCTTTGAAGATAGCATTCTATTGCTTTTTGGCTTCCATTTTTCTCTTTCAGTCAGCTCTGTTTGAAAGTAATTGTCTTTTTTTGTGGATAATATGAGTATTTTCTTTGTCCTTGATTTTCTGTAGTTCGAATAAGATATGTCTAGCTGTAATTTTCTTTTTTATTAGGATTGTGAGTTTTCATTTTATGTATATTTTGTACATAGAAATAATCAGTGATTATCTAATGGAATCTGTCTTTCCTTTGGTAATTTATTTATTCTATGTGGGGAAGACTTTGCTGCTGTCTACTACCAGATGTTAACTCTGTTCTGGCTTTTCTGTGGAATCAGTTTTGGAGATCTAAATTGTTTTTAGTATTCTGTCTCCAAATTGATAATCAAATATTCTAGCAAAATTTAAAACATAATTTGAATTTAGCGTTTATTTTAAGTGCTTTTTTGTGCATTAAATTCTTAAATATAATATTAGAGTCTGTTTTAGGAGTAGCTGTTTGATGTCTATAGCTGCTTCTACTTGAATATGCTTTAGTCAATTTTATTTAATTTGTATTCCTCACCAATTTTACAGGACAGCACCCATGTTTCTCGTGTAAAGTGTCTGGTAAAGATGTGAAGCGTTGTTCTGTTGCTGCTTGTGGGAAATTTTATCATGAAGCCTGTGTCCGCAAATTCCCCACTGCCATCTTTGAATCAAAAGGATTCCGCTGTCCTCAGCACTGCTGCTCTGCCTGCTCTATGGAGAAAGATATCCACAAAGCAAGTAAAGGTAAAACAGCTGAAGAAGGAGACAAAGATTTTTGTTTTAAGTGCAATGGCAAATAATATTATCAAGTATATATTACAAACAACATAGGGCATTCTCCTTCTGTGTATCTCTCGCTTTAACAGTTCAGCCACAGTACATACACAGTACATGTTAAGTAGAGATTACATTCTAAATTCAGACCATGAGAAGAAAATTCCATGTGTTCAAAATACCCTTGAGAGTCCTTCAGGTAGGTGCCATATTGGATACCATCATCTCTGCAGCATTGGAACAAATAATTTTTTCTGTGGACGATCTCTAAGTGACTATTAGGCTTCCATTTAGGGGCCGTATAGCATAGGATGACAGAGCCAGACTAGGGAAGAAAAAATGCTTTATATCTACTGTAACTAGCATCTCATGGGGACCCAAAAAAGCCCAACTCCAAAAACTTCTTTTTATGTCCCACGGATGCCTTATTAGATTCCTTTTTGACTTGTCTTTAAACAGGCCGCATGATGAGATGTTTGAGATGTCCAATTGCCTATCATTCTGGAGATGCTTGCATTGCGGCCGGAAGCATGTTAGTATCCTCCTACATTCTCATCTGTAGTAATCATTCCAAACGGAGCAGTAATTCTTCTTCTGCTGTAAATGTAGGCTTTTGTTTCGTTTGTGCCAGAGGTGAGTGTCTAACTTTTCTCTTCATTTATTTTTGAGATCATTGGCATATTTCTTCATTAACATAGAGTCTCAGCATTGGGAAAGAACTCAGGCCATCTAGTAGAATCTTCTACCCAGTGCAGAATTCCACTGTAATATATCCCTGAGAGAGATGAACATTCCAGTAACTTTTATAATGCTAGATGTCTAAAGTGTTAGAATATTAATTCTTCCATAAGTTAAGCTAAAATCTGCATTTCTAAAAATAACAGAATTATAGTCAAGTTCTTAGTTTTTCTGTTTGGAGCGTTTAAAGATTAATCTTTTCCCTTCTGCAAACAACTCTTCTATTCAAAGCAGATCCTTCCCATGTCCCAGAACTTTCAACTGATTGAGATTTCACTTGGAAGGCAAGACTAGCACATCTATTTTTCAGTTGTTTATGTTGTATTTTATCATAATGTTTTGATCTGGCATTGAAGAGGGCCTGATGGGACACAGCCAAGGCAGCATATGTGGTGGTGTTAGTTCAGAGCCAGCCATGTGGGCTTTCTTAAAGCCAGCTGTTGATGTTTAAGTATGCCAAGAGATTGATCAACTAAAAACAATACTGTAGCCCTACAGGGGTCAGTGAACCTGGGTTCGTGATAAATATAAAATGAAACTTCTTTAGTTGAATGTTATACAGAATATCTGGCTTTATCTCAGCCATATTATAATAAAACTTTTTTGGTACTTAGTAAGCATTATAAAAACCAACTAATATCCCTAAATATTGCTTTTGTTTTCTTTTTAAGTGCAAAGTTTTCTGACCTTCCCTCTGTCTGAACTATTCTCAAGGCCTCTAAGGCCCATCATGGTTGTTAGATTCTATTTAGACCATACTGAAGATGAAAGTAGTTTTTGTTTGGTTGGTTGGTTTTGCTTTAGGAGACAGTTATTTTAATTTGGTGAAAGTACTATAACAACTTTTTAAAATAGAATTTAGGTAGTATGATAGATCTTAGGTGGTTTTGCTTTTGTATCTCATTATGGAAACATTACTTGGAGGTAGGCAGTAAAAGATTAAATAAATCGTAGTCCTTTGTGGAGTAGCTAAGCGGGGTCTGTAGTAGACACTACTTTCTGTTTGCCTGCTTTATAAGCACATGTGACTGTCTGCCTTTGGAGCAGGAAGTACTGTGTCTTTCTTAACTACAGCAGTGTCAAATGTATCCTGCTCTGAAACCTGGCTGGTATCATGGAGGAGTAGGTCTGAAATGTTTTCTGCCATATGGTAACAGGTGGGCAAATAATAAATAAAAAGGTGTCACTCATTGCCTTTCCTATCTCTGCATTCCTAAGACAGTGATGATTAGAAAAAATCATTGTATTATCAGTTGAATGTTTAGCTTTAGAGTCTTTTAAACAGATGAATGGCAGTGATAACATGAAGTCTCTTATTGCTTTGCAAACTCTGTGCTACCATTGCTGGGCACTGACATTTCCTGTCAGTGTATAAGCATGTATAATTTAGCCTGCATTTTAATATCAAGTTTATAACTATTATGTTGGCTTATGTTGGGGCACATTCTGAATCAAATGCCATCAGTAGATTAATCAATATTCTCTTTTGCTCTACTTCATTCAATAATTGGGATACCTTTAAAATAGGTATTTTCAGGCTGGGCACAGTAGTTCACGCCTGTAATCCCAACACTTGGGAGGCTGAGGCAGGAGGATTGCTTAAGGCCAGGAGTTCAGGACCAGTCAGGGCAACATAACAAGACCCCATCTCTACAAAAAATAAAGGAATTAGCCAAGCATGCTGGTGTGTGCCTGTGGTCCCAGCTACTCAGAGGCTGAGGAGGGAGGATCACTTGAACCCAGGAGTTCAAGACTGCAGTGAATTGTGAAACAAAATATAGTATTTTCAATTTAGGACACCTAGAAAATTGTACGCTTATAGAAACTCTAGCCATTTTGTTAAATTTAACTTACATAACTTGATTAAAATTCTGAGAATAATGTCAGTGGAGGGAAAACCCATATTTAACAACAGAATCAGTATTTACATCTTAATAATTTGACAGTAATTCTGGAATATTTACTGAATTTAAATGCCTATTTAAGCAAAATTATTTAATTCCCACATCTTTTAACTGTGAGACTTTGTATGGTAAACATAACCTTCATTTTATTTTTTAGCATTTGACGAAGACTTACTCTAAATAGATCAGATGTTGGGAAGGCTTAAATCAAAAGCCTTTCACAAGTAAATAATATGTGTTCTTTTATAAATATTTATAAAGGTCACCTTTTTAAAGGAGACATAACTGTAATAAATCCACACACAGAAAGGAGCACTTTAGTCATTTATGTTTGGGTATTAGAAAACTTAGCTTGTTTTGCTTGTTTCTTGCCTCATACAGAATTTTTCCCTTCACATAGATTTTCTCTTAGTTCTTGATTATTGGGTGTTTAGAATCATTAAGCTATTTCTTAAGGACTACAATGTCTGGCAATATTTTTCGAAATGTTTCAGGGTTTGAGGAACATCACTCCTCTTCCACATGCCACCTAATCATGGAGTCACAAGAAGCGTGCAGACATTTTTCAGTATAGTGCTTATTCTTTAGCATCTCCTTTCATCTTTAGAGGGCTGGGTAAATTGAGTTACTTAGCATTCTATGCCTTTCTTTGTAATGGTACTTTTAAATGAGTAATGTAGGCTGGAGTTTTCTTCTCATTTTAACAGTAAATAATAGCAATTTATTTTGCATATGTAAGTCAAACTTTACTAAACACTATCTGAATGAATTGCCACAGTTTCCCTAAGAAGTTATCTCTCCATGGTATACAGGTGAGAACACTGAAACCTAGATTAAATAATTTACCTAATGTCATACAAGTTAAATGGAGGGACCAGCATTTGTACTTGATCCTTCTTATTGCAAAGCCCGTATTCTTTTACACTACACCATCTCCCTCTATTAAATGTATGAAATGTATGAAGTTCATTTCAACATTATATAACTTTTTTTTTTTTGAGACGGAGTTTTGCTCTTTTTGTCCAGGCAAAAAGATCTCAGCTCACTGCAACCTCTGTCTTCTGGGTTCAAGCGATTCTCCTGCCTCAGCCTCCCAAGTAGCTGGGATTATAGGCATGCACCACCACACCTGGCTAAATCTTTTGCATTTGTAGTAGAGACTGGGTTTTTCCATGTTGGTCAGGCTGGTCTTGAACTCCCGACCTCAGGTGATCCGCCTGTCTTGGCCTCCCAAAGTGCTGGGATTACAGGCGTGAGCCACCGTGCCCGGCCTATATAACTTTTATTAGAAGATTCTGGCTGAGCACCATGGCTCATGCTTTGGTGAGCATTATTTACCATATTATGGTGAGCATAATTCCAGCATTTTGCGAGGCAGAGGTGGGAGGATTGCTTGAGCCCAGGAATTCAAGATCAGCCTGGGCAACATAGCAAGTCCTCGTCTCTACAAAAAAATGAAAAACGTAGCCAGGCATGGTGACAAACGCCTGTAGTCCTAGCTACTTGGGAGGTTGAGGTGGTAGGATCACTTGAGCCCAGGAGGTGGAGGCTGCAGTGAGCTGTGATCGTGCCACTGGACTCCAGCCTGGGTGACAGCGCGAGACCCTGTCTCAAAAAAACAAAACAAAAAGAAGAAGACTGTCATATTGTTAGTAATTTCAAGTTCCATTCTGTTATTTAGGCCAGAGATATTTCTTGGATTCGTCTCAGTGTAGAGTATGAAGATAATGCCCACAGAGAAAAGTAAATGGTAATTTCCCTCCCCTTCAAAATGATCTCTAAATAAAACTGCTGCCATAATTTGTATTGTAAAATCCTACATCATTATACATTCATGCAGTAGCCAAGATAGAGGATAGAGAAATGTCCCCTGGTCTCACAGTTGCCTAGGTTTAGGAGTGGCTTGTAGCTACATCATGAATTAACTGGGGAAGGGAAAGAAGAGGGAATCACAGGTAGCTTTAGTGTTTTCCTCCAAGTAGCACAGCTATAATTGGTAGATCAAAAGGATTGATTTTATTAACCCTTTATATCGTCTCAGGGAAAATATGAAAATGTTTGCATTACCTCAGTAAAGTTCAGGAAATTATGGCTCCTTTAAAATCATGTACCAGACCTGGCACAGTGGCTCATGCCTGTAATCCCAACATTTTGGAAGGCCAAGATGGGAGGATTACTTAAGGCCAGAAGTTAGAGACCAGCCTGGGCACAGAAGCTATTATAGACCCCATCTCTACAAAAAATTTAAAAATTATCCTGGTGTGGTGGCATGTACTTATCTGTAGTCCCAGCTACTCAGGAGGCTGAGGCCAGAGGATTGCTAGAGCCCAGAAATTCAAAGGTGCAATGAGCCACGATCACACCACTACCCTCCAGCCTGGGTGACAGAGCAAGACTCTATCTCAAAAAAAAAAATAAAATATAACATAAAGTGAAATAAAACATGTACCATATTGATAGAGAAGAGTTTCACTATCTGGCAGAGAAAGTTAGGATTTCTTTTTTTTTTTTTTTTTTTGAGACGGAGTCTCGCTCTGTCGCCCAGGCTGGAGTGCAGTGGCCGGATCTCAGCTCACTGCAAGCTCCGCCTCCTGGGTTCACGCCATTCTCCTGCCTCAGCCTCCCGAGTAGCTGGGACTACAGGCGCCCGCTAACACGCCCGGCTAATTTTTTGTATTTTAGTAGAGACGGGGTTTCACCGTGTTAGCCAGGATGGTCTCGATCTCCTGACCTTGTGATCCGCCCGTCTCGGCCTCCCAAAGTGCTGGGATTACAGGCTTGAGCCACCGCGCCCGGCCGTTAGGATTTCTTTGAGTGTTTCTGAAGATATGAATAGAAAAAAGGAGAGACTTCCATTCTACCTTAAAGTGCTACTTGTTATATTGAAGGTAGATCAGGGTCTACTTATGTAAATGATTCTTGTTTCAATCTCATTACATGATATATAATATCCTTTTGTTCTTTGGGTTGTCCTCATTGTACATCCAAATATGAAGCAGTGTAGCTTTGTTTTCCCTAAGGGGTTTTCTGTATGATGTTAAGTGTTTATATCTTCAAATTATTTGAAGTTTTCTTCTGCAGAATATAGGTTTCTATAATATATAGGGATAAGGAATTGAGTAGTTCAGACTCCCTTTGAAAACTGCAGAAAACCTTTCTGTCAGATCTTTCTTTTTTCTTCATATTCTCATTTTCGCCCTCCCCACCCCAACTTTGAAGCATACATAATAGGTGTTGGTTTATTTTTTCCTCATGGAATCATGGGTAGTTTCATTGCAGCTCATCTCTTTCTGTTTGTTTCGTATAGGGCTGATAGTTCAGGACCATTCAGACCCCATGTTCAGTTCATATGCCTATAAGTCCCACTACCTACTGAATGAATCAAATCGTGCTGAGTTGATGAAATTACCTATGATTCCTTCTTCGTCAGCTTCCAAAAAGAAATGTGAGAAAGGTAATAATCAAAATAGTTTCTCTTGCTTCTATTTTTGCATTTCCTATTTTTTTCTCTTTCAATGTAGGGGGGAAATGTATGCCTGTCAAGCACCATCTGTTGCTTTTGGTAAATCCTGCCTTGGTGGTTGTGATTGTGTCTTCATATGGCTGCACAATTATTAAAAAGGGCTTAAAATAATTCCATTATTGCAAATTTTTACTTATTCTTCCCTTGAATAAATTTTCACACATTCCATATTTACAAGTTATTAAAATAGACTAGGATTTTGGTCAGTATAAGTATAGAATAATATTCTAAATGTTCTTTCTCTTTTTCCTGGTGTGAAACTATCATTCAAGTTGGAATAGAAAAGATAGGGTATAATTTGTTACTAACTTTCAACTAATAACAAGGTAGGTTATTAAAAGAGGGAAACTAAGATACTGATACTTAAAAGTTTGCTTTTAGAGTATGTTCTGTCATTGTGCTTCTTAAATGTTCGGTTAAGATGCTATGAAAAGTAGTTGGCCTTCCCTTAGGAGACATTGGTAGGAAGCTGGTGGGGGAGAATACCCCTAATACTGGATGCTGGAAGGCAGCCCAGCTGAATTGCTGATGGATAATTATCCACACAGTACCAAGAGCTAAATGGATATTTCTATTCTCCCAGTTAATTTAACCTATGGAAGAAAACTTTATTTTGTGTTTAGTTTTCCACATCCTACCTGTTATAAAAATGATTTAACAATGATGTATTATTTGGGGAATTATTATCCCATAGGGAAAAATAAATGAGCTTGAAAGATGAGGGCCTTTTCCTGTGTACATTCCCATTATGATCTGGGGCCAAGTTCAGAATCTTTAAAGAAAACTTCATTCATAACTAATATACCATATATATATATATGTATATATATTATATATATAAAAACACACACGCACACTAGGTGTATTTAAAATGGGCTTTAAAAAAATTCTTTGTGTTGCCTGTTTGATGAATCTTTGCTCTTTGTCAGACATCTGAAGTGGCAACTCATGACTAAAAGACAGTGCGACTAAGCAAGTCGATGGGAACATATTAGAAGTATTGGAGAGAGTACTGGCTTTTTTGTCTGTTTTCCCCAGTCAGATTATATCACCTTATTAATAATACTGCCTGCTTTCAAAACAAAAAATACACATAGGTTTGACTTACTCCATAATTATTCTGCCTGAGATATTTTAGGAAATGCTTTATATTCCTGCTGGTACCTATATAAAATTAGATTAATTCAATTGTTGCTTACTTTGTTTTCAGTACTCAGTATTAACTTTGACATGAATTGAAATTATTTTGAGCCCTCTGTTTGCTTAACTTGAACCATATCTCACTTCTCTTGTATCCCAGTTTTCTTGCATAGCACCAAGGTGGACCATTCATTTTTTTTTTTTATTTCCCTTGTGTATTTTAAGCATCTTTATCATGACAGTTTTCTCTGATGATTCTGGCTCTGTATTTCCTCTGAAATAAGACTTAAAATTAAGAACTATTCCATAATGTTAAAAATGACCAGCCTGACTTTTCTACATCAGTGCTAATAATCACATGTCCTCTAAAGCTGTTTGCAGACTTTTCTCCCTACTGGTCATTCCTTTCTGACGGAAAAAAAATGAATAATCTTATTTTACTTTAAATTTATAGATTTAAATTTATAGATGAATTCCCTACCTAGGTTTAGAGCACTTGGGTATCTGATCTCTAGGTTGGTAAATTGAACCAATTAATCCATATTGAGATGTAGTCCCAGAAAAAAAAAATCTTGATGGTTGAAGTAAAAGCTTTTAAGCAGAGGAAATATAGTAATTTAATTCATCATGGGTTGTATATGGATTTTCTTTTTGTTTTTATGTTAATCAGAAGTTTGAAAATCTATAGGAAGACAAGATTTTCTGGAAAATTGGTAGCAAGCCCTCAGAAGGTTGGAGCATGTGATTTGATAAAGTTGCATAGAGGGCTCTTACCCTTTTGCTTATGAGACTTTAAATCTTGGTACACTCATGGGTTATAGATCTGATTTTCCAATGAAAAGATCAGTTTCTTTTTCAAAAAATATTTGTCTTTATTATATTTCATCTTCAGTGGTTAACAACATTCTTAGTCACGTATTGAAATACATATTAGAAATACCTTTTTCCTCCCAGAATTTCATATTTCTTAGCATTTACAACTATTTTGTTTGCCACACCTATTTTGGTCTCAATCCAGAGAGTATTTTGTGTATCTAAAAGGAAAGCGTTTTGACAGGGAACTTGGAGTGAGCCCCTTGCATATGGTACTTCATTCTATACTGATAACTACTTAATTTTATGCTATAAAGCAGTGGTTCTCAATATGAAGTCAGAAGAGATGTAAACAAAATTTTGGAACTACGTTTAATATTTCAGAAAATCTAACAGAATTACACATTTGTACAGAATCAGGCTGCATGAGTTTTTTAAATTTGGCTATGATTTTAACAATTTAATGTGATAATACTAGTTTTATTATTGGGATCAGAATCTCTGATTAGCAGTTATATATTTCTTTGGTTAATAAAAATTGGAGAAATTGTTACTTTTAAAATGCAGATTTTGGCCAGGCATGGTGGCTCACGCATGTAATCCCAGTGCTTTGGGAGGCTGAGGCAGGAGGATTGCTTGAGGCCAGGAGTTCAAGACCAGCCTGGGCAAGATAGTGAGAGCCCGTCTCAAAATATATTCTCTGTATATATAGAGAGAGAATACACACACACACACAGGATTTTTCGTTGTTGATAAAATACTTGAAATTATGTGGGTTCATGAGGAGGGAAAAGGGAATCCTTGGTAATGAAAAAGTTGCAAACCACTGCTGTATAGCCTGTATATCTTCACCAAAAAGTAATGATAACATAATCACCAATTTGAGATTCTATGTTCCTTTTGCTTTTTGTATTCTTTATGGAAAGAAAAAAGTACTGATCAACCTATTGGCTGTTTTTTTCTTGCTAATTATATTGTAAAGGAATTTAGTTAACCATGGCACTGGATTAAAATACAACAATGACTTGCTTTCTTTCTTACCTCTGAAGGAGAAAAGAAAGTTGCTACTTAGATGTTTGAAAAACCTCTCAAATCTACTCAGCCAAAAGATTTTATCCTTCAATTTGGTCATATGTTAAGAGTTTAGCTTCTAAACTAATACCTCAGTAGCCCATAGTTTAAAGGAGTAAAGAGTACATGGATGCTTTTGGTACTACTCAGAAACTCTGAGTTTCTGGCCACTGAAACCCTGAAAAGTAGCTAAATACATTCATTTGCTATTTTAATCCATCACTGTACATATGACTCAGTCCCTTTGTTATTTTCCCCCAATTTGAATCAGATTTAATGTGCTGAAAAGATAACTTTCTCCTTTTTCTTTCTTTTTCTCTCCCTCTTTTCTCAGTTATTAAGACTGTTTATTTGTTTCAAGGTGGAAGATTGCTCTGCTGTGAATCGTGCCCAGCTTCCTTCCACCCGGAATGCCTGAGCATAGAAATGCCAGAAGGCTGCTGGAATTGTAATGACTGTAAAGCTGGCAAGAAACTACATTACAAGCAGATTGTTTGGGTCAAATTGGGAAATTACAGGCAAGTTTTTCCAAGAACAAAGAGGAAGTATTCAGTCATTGTGCAGACCAGTTTCATACTCTGGATGCAGAGTGACTTGGAGATAGATAGGTAGATAGCATGGACCTACTTAAAAAAAAAAGGAAAAGAAAAGAACCATGTTTTGAGGCTGGATTCTTAAGGGGTTGGGAAGGTTATGTTCCTAATTCATTATTGAATTTCTTTTTCTTTTTCTTTGGGATTGGTTGGTTGGTTGGTTGGTTGTGAGACAAGGTTTAGCTTATCACCAAGGCTGGAGTGCAGTGGTGTGATCTTGGCTCACTGCACCTGCTGGCTCAAGCCATCCTCCCACCTCAGCCCCCAAGTAGCTGGGATTACAGGTGCACACCACCACCCCTGGCTAGTTTTTTGTATTTTTAGTAGAGATGATGTTCTGCCATGTTGCCCAGGCTGGTCTCGAACTCATGAGTCAAGCAATCTGCCCACCTCAGCCTCCCAAAGTGCTGGGATTACAGGCATGAGCCACCATGCCCACCAACTTTTGTTTTTAAAGTCCTGAAAGTTGTTTTATACTAATGGGCTATGTACTACTAGATTTTGGAATAAAAGGTCTTATGTGGACAGTGGAGATGATTATTTTTTTTTAACTTTTAAATTATTATTATTATTATTATTTTTATTTTTTTTTTTTGAGACGGAGTCTCACTCTGTTGCCCAGGCTGGAGTACAGTGGCGCGATCTCGGCTCACTGCAAGCTCCGCCTCCCGGGTTCACACCATTCTTCTGCCTCAGCCTCCTGAGTAGCTGGGACTACAGGCACCCGCCACCACGCCTGGCTAATTTTTTGTATTTTTAGTAGAGACAGGGTTTCACCGTGTTAGTCAGGATGGTCTCAATCTCCCAACCTCATGATCTGCCCGCCTCTGCCTCCCAAAGTGTGGGGATTACAGGTATGAGCCACCGCGCCCGGCCTTAAAATATTTTTTTAATTTAAATTGAATGAATATAGTGAGATATGGAGTCTCACTATATTGCCTAGGCTGGTCTCAAACTCCTGGGCTCAAGCGATCCTCCTGCCTCAGCCTCCCAAAGTGCTAGGATTATAGGAATGAGCCACCACACTTAGCCAGATTTGATATTTTCTTTGTATCTTAATTAGATACATGTTGATTTCTGATTTCTAATAAAATCAAGTTTATATTCTGGTCAAAATAGCTCTTTGCCCCTGAATCTCATCCATTTTAGCCCTAAACCATGTGTAAAGAGAAAACTTTATAGAATTTAAGGAGAGATTATTCCATTAAGAGGCTTTAGTCTTAAGGGAATGAAGCAGGAAGTATGTGAGTACCATTATTTTAATAACACTTTCTCCTTTAAGGCTTTCAGCGAGCCTTCGCTGAACAGGTATAGTGATACAGTTTTAAAACTTGGCCAGGTACAGTGATTCATGCCTGTAATCCTAGCACTGTAGGAGGTTGGGGCAGGTGGATTACTTGAGGTGAGGGGTTCAAGACCAGCACGGGCAACGTGACAAAACCCTGTCTCTACAAAATATATACAAATTAGCTGGGCATAGTGGCGTGCCAGGTGTGGTAGCATCATAGCTACTCGGGAGACTGAGTCTGGAGGATTGCTGGAGCCCAGGAGGTTGAGGCTGCAGTGAGCCATGATTGTGCTACTGCACTCCAGGCTGGGCAACAGAGCAAGACCCTGTCTCCAAAAAAAACAAAAACAAAAAACTAAAAAACTCTACATTTTAAGGCAATTTATCATTTTACTAAGAAAATAGATACTATTCAAGATAGCACAATAGAGTTCTGCTTTTCAGTTAGAATCCTAGATAAATTTTTTTTTTTTTTTTTTTTGAGATAAGAGTCTTACTCTGTCACCCAGGCTGGAATGTAGTGATGTGATCTCTGCTCACTGTAACCCCCATCTCCTGGGTTCAAGCGATTCTCCTGCTTCAGCCTCCCAAGTAGCTGGGATTACAGGTGCCTGACACCACGCCTGGCTAATTTTTGTAATTTTAGTACAGACGGGATTTCACTATGTTGGCCAGGCTGGTCTTGAACTCCTGACCTCAGCTGATCTGCCCGCCTCAACCTCCCAAAGTGCTGGGATTACAGGTGTGAGCCACCATGTCCGGCTGTAAAATATATTTCTAGAAAATTTCAAACATGCTGTAATTTTTTTAGCAAGAGCTATGTTTGTTCTCCCTCTCTCTATTTTTTTTTTTTTAATATTTTTGAGACAGTCTTGCTCTGTCGCCAGGCTGGAGTGCAGTGGTGTGATCTTGGCTCATTACAGCCTCCGCCTCCTGGATTCAAGCGATTGTCCTGCCTCAGCCTCCCAAGTAGCTGGGACTATAGGCGCACACCACCACGCCCAGCTAATTTTTGTATTTTTAGTAGAGATGGGGTTTCACCATGTTGACCAGGATGGTCTCAATCTCTTGACCTCATGATCTGCCCGCCTCAGCCTCCCAAGGTGCTGGGATTATGAGTGTGAGCCACTGCGCCCAGTCTGTTCTCTCTCTTTTACATATGTTACATGTTTAACCATTTAAATTTTAGAACTTCATTTTTAGCTGAGATCTGGGGTATTGAGATCAAACCTCCCCCTGCTTCTTTTTCTTTCTTTTTTTCTTTTTTGAGACGAAGTCTTGCTCTGTCCCAGGTTGGAGTGCAGTGGCACAATCTCGGCTGCAACCTCTGCCTCCCCGGTTCAAGCGGTTCTCCTGCCTCAGCCTCCTGAGTAGCTGGGATTACAGATGCATGCCATGACGCCTGGCTAATCTTTGTATTTTTATTAGAGACGAGGTTTCACCATGTTGGCCAGGCTGGTCTTGAACTCCTGACTTCAAGTGATCTGCCTGCCACAACCTCACCAAGTACTGGGATTACAGGCCTGAGCCACCCAACCCGACCAATACAATGTGTTTTTAATACCTGGAAAGAAACACATCTAATGTTAATAGTGTCAAGGATGAGATTACAAGAAGAGGCATTTTCACTTTTCTGTTATACATTTCTGCATTGTTTTAATTTTTAAAAGAAGTGCATACTGCTTTCATAATTGAAAAATATGTATCTTTCTGGTGTGGAGAAGGGTGCACAGTTTGAGAATTAGTATATTTAAGACATTTTTAGATAAGAAATACCTAAAACAATGTAAGAAGCCTTCAGATCTTCAAATAAACTCCAGTTTTTTAAAAGTTATGAATATGAAAATGTCTTTGACTTATTTTAATACTTAAATTTTAATTACATTACATTTTAAAGAACCCAAAACAGTGCTCCAATTAAGTTCACAGTCCAATGAGATTTTATATCTAGGTCAGATTCTTCTTGTATGTTTTGGAAAGACTTCCATCCATGAACTAATTCTTAATGTATTTCTTTCCAATCAGGCCCAGTGGGGCTGCATGAAGCTGTTTATTTTCAATAACTAGTTACTCCAATGTATTGCTTCTTGGGGAAAAATATGAGGACCTGGAACAAACCCAGGCAGAACGTATGCCTCTTCCTAACTGACGTTAGTGAAGGCAGTAACTGTATACATATTTACCTTAAAGTTGTTTAGAAATAAATACAGCCTGCTTTGAGAACGAACCAAATATCTATCACAGGAAATAGTGGTTTTTGTTTTGTTTACAATTTGAGCATGGATTCTTACCCATGTTTTTAATTCTTAGATGAACAGCAGAGTACCTTTCAGGTAACACTTTATCATCAAGTTCTGTAATATAAATCGGGGAGTGCAATCATGTCATCATTTATCTTCTCAGTAATACAGTTATGTGTTAAAAAATTGTTTTATTAGGCATATGTAAAATAAGAGATTGAAAAAATTTAAGTCTATGTATATTTACTACAAAAGCCCATGAGGTTGGTCTCATTTTTTGACTGTTAGCTTCATCATTTAATTCTTAATTTGTCTGCTTGCTAGAAACTGTCAGATTTCCTCACAAATGTATCCAATTATCATAGCCTGAAACAGTTATATTTTCATTCTCTCCTCTATTCCATGTTTATTATGATCTAAGATGAATTAGATTCTGAAATACAAAGTGATATAAAACCTAGTACATTTGACCAAGAGGTGATTGCCCAGGTTGACTACAGACTAAATGCTGATTTGAATGGGAGTGGTCATTCTTTATTACAGTATCAGTTTATTCTCAAAATGATTCCATTGACTACTAGAAATCAACTGTTATACCTTGAAAGATAATTCAGTATTAAGTTTGGGGAGAAACATGACTTCTAGGATTGAAATTAGGTTTGGAATGTCATTGGGTAGTAGGTTCAGTATTATGATATTTTAGAACATATGTTCATGATATGTATTTTATAAATATGAAATATTTTTTCAAAGAAAGTATATCAGGTGATTAGGGCCTAATTTGTTTAGTCTGTTCACTATTTCATTAATTACTTAATTTTTTTAATGATGTGCGGTAGTTTATGTTCTTAGAATCTGAATGAAAATTGCAAAATACAAAACTTTTTTTCCCTTCTGCCAACCTTGTAAATAGTGGTTTTTTGTTTTGTTTTGTTTTTGCCTTCTTGATCTAAAATTGCTTTCGTTTTCAGATGGTGGCCAGCAGAGATCTGCAATCCCAGGTCTGTGCCACTGAACATCCAGGGTCTTAAACATGACTTGGGGGACTTCCCTGTGTTCTTCTTTGGTTCTCATGACTACTACTGGGTACACCAGGGCAGAGTGTTCCCTTATGTTGAAGGAGACAAAAGCTTTGCTGAGGGGCAGACTAGTATTAACAAGACCTTCAAAAAAGGTAAGCTGGATGATGTTTACAATGACTCAAAACTACAACTCCGGTGTCGGTTCCTCAACATCTCCTCACCTCCCTAATATTTCTGATATTAGAGAATTTTCACTAGGCATTATGATCCTGTGTCCATAAGCTTCCAGTCACATTAGAACCAGGTTTGAAATACATTTCAATATTGTAGACTGTGCTGTGTATTTGAAAGGAATTTCTTCAGTGATCTTTCTATAAACACAGATTATTCTAGGAGTAGTCTTTGTTTTTTTGTTTGTTTTTTTTTAGACAGGGTCTCACTCTGTTGCCCAGGCTGGAATGCAGTGGCATGATCACAGCTCACTGCAGCCTTGAACTCCAGGGCTCAAGCTATCCTCTTGCCTCAGCCTCCCAAGTAGCTGGGGCTACAGGTGCCTGCCGTCATGCCCAGCTAATTTTTGCATTTTTTATAGAGATGGGGTTTCACCATGTTGCCCGGGCTGGTCTTGAACTCCTGAGTTCAAGCAATCTGCCCACCTCAGCCTTCCAAAGTACTGGGATTATAGCTATAAGCCACCAAGCCCAGCCTGAGAATAGTCTTTTTAATCAAGTAAAGTTCCTTTGCAACAGAAGAATAGTAAAGACTTCCCATGAAAAGCCTTACAGTTGCTTTTGCAGTGTTTGGCTTTCTGGGAAGGGTAAAATGAATTTAAATCTAGTACAAGGCAAAAAGCTGCTGTTAGGGTCACTTGGAGACCTCTGATCATTGAAGTAGAGCCTCTTCCCTGAGGCAACAGCATGCACAGAGTGTAGTGTTCAATGAGTTACATCCTATTTCATTTGTTACCCCATCCTGGTGGTAAACAGTAACTTCCAGAAAATAATTTTAAAAAGAAAAATCTCAGGCCAGATGCAAAGCATTGGGAAGGCAGTGTAAAACTACTATCCCATCAATTTTCCTTTGTTTTTTGGTATTTACATACTTTGTATCATCTTATTGGCAGCACTGGAAGAAGCTGCAAAACGTTTCCAGGAATTGAAAGCACAAAGAGAGAGTAAAGAAGCCCTAGAGATTGAAAAAAACTCAAGAAAACCCCCTCCCTACAAACACATCAAAGTAAGTCTTTATCTCTGGCCTAGGATTGCCAAATAAAATAAGAAGCAAAGTAAGTCTTTACTATGAAAGCATTGGTATTTAATAGATGAGATGAAATGCATTACTCTCTAGTAGTTAAAGACCCTTTTTGACTTGTGCAAACTTTTGCTAATTATCACAGTCTTCTGTAAAACAGAGCTCCTGTTGGAAGCATCAAATGGGAGACATAGCTATTGTGCTGTGAAAATTAGGCCTTTGATAAGTCCTCTCATACCTAGTAGCAACATGTCTTATGTGAAATCTTGTTCTCATTCTACCAGGTTATCCTGCCACCAAATGAGAATATAGGTGTTTACTGCCTTTATTTCAGAGAACCCACAAACAAGCATATTTTCTCTTGTTTTCAGTTATGAAATTTCCATCTAATGAAAGTAGAAATACCCAGGATAAATAAGTGAAAATTCACATGAGGCTTTGATATTTTTGTCAACTAAATGACAAAAGAGATGGTTATTCATTTCAGCTTACTCATCAGGAAAGATAAAGAACCTTTCTTGGAGTAGCACCACAAGGCAGTAGCATGGATATTTTAGATGTTCCTGTTCACATTGCCAGATGACTTAACCTGCTGCCTCCCTCTTGCTTGTTATTTTGTTTTCTAGGCTAACAAAGTAATAGGAAAGGTGCAGATCCAGGTTGCTGACCTGTCAGAGATTCCCCGCTGTAACTGCAAGCCAGCTGATGAAAATCCTTGTGGCTTGGAATCGGAGTGCCTGAACAGAATGTTGCAGTACGAATGCCACCCGCAGGTGTGCCCAGCTGGAGATCGTTGTCAGAACCAGTGCTTTACAAAGAGACTGTACCCTGACGCAGAGATCATCAAAACAGAGCGGAGAGGCTGGGGCCTCAGGACCAAAAGGAGCATTAAGAAGGTAGCATGGGATGGTGGTGGGGGGTGGAAGAAATCAGTACCTGGGCTTTTTAGGAATGCTTCAATAGGGAATAGTTCTAGGGATAAAATAAACAGGGATTTATGGTAAAATTTTAAAACTTCCCATGTTGAAAGTTTGGTACTTCTTGAGCAAAGAAGAGTAGTAGGAAGAAGGTGGTGATAAAATGTACTTAAACTTTGAGTGTCCAGTGGCTAGTCATAAAAAGGAGAGAGGGGACACTGGTAATTTCTATGTGAAATAGTTTTTACTTGTTTTTTTATTATTTTACTTTTATTTTCTTTTAAAGACAGGGTCCCCATTCTGTTACCCATGCTGGAGTACAGTGGCACGTTCATAGTTCACTCAAGCCTTGAACTCCTGGGCTCAAGAGATCCTCCCACTTCAGCCTTCCAAGTAGCTGGGTAGGGTCTCACTACATTGCTCAGGCTGGTCTCAAACTTCTGGACTCAAGTGATTCTCCTGCCTTGGCCCCCGCAAAGTGCTGGGATTGTAAGCATGAGCCATTGTGTCCAACCTAAAATTACTCTTGACATTTTTCTACCTTTTGAAAACAATTGGCTGGGCGCAGTGGCTCACACCTGTAATCCCAGCACTTTGGGAGTCCAAGGAGGGCAGATCACGAGGTCAGGATATTGAGACCATCCTGGCTAACACGGTGGAACCCCATCTCCACTAAAAATACAAAACATTAGCCGGGCGTGGTGGCGGGTGCCTGTAGTCCCAGCTACTCAGGAGGCTGAGGCAGGAGAATGGCGTGAACCCGGGAGGTGGAGCTTGCAGTGAGTTGAGATTGCGCCACCGCACTCCAGCCTGGGCAACAGAGTGAGACTCCATCTCAAAAAAAAAAAAAAAAAAAAAATCAGGTTTGTAATTTAAAAATACCATCTAATATAGTAAAGAAAAGTCATACAATACAATCAATACAATACAAAAAAGATAGCAGAGTGAAATTCTTCCTTCATCCCTTCAATTCTTCATCTCATCAGAGATAACCATTGTTAATAGTTTGATAGGTAGCCTTTATAACTCTTTCTATATAGTTATAAACATACATAAAAATACATGGATTTTTTTTAGGGTTTTCTAAACATAAATATCTGACATTTTCTTCCCATTCACACACTATATTATAAATACATTTGTGGCAGTACATATAGATTTTACTTCATTCTTTTTAACAGTCTCCTTTTAGTCATAGTAAAATGTACCATATTTATTTAACCTATTTCCCAGTAAGTAAATAATTAATTTAACCTATTCCCAATAAATAAATAGATAAATATTTTAAAATTCCATAATGAATGTTCTTGGTCATCCACCTTTGTGCACCTATTTCTGTAGGTCAGATTGCTTGAAGTGAAATTCAGTTATTCGGGACAAGTGTATTAAACTGCTTCCTATGTGGCAAGTACTATTCTCGGCACTTGGAAAACAATAGTGAACAAGACACATGAAACCCTTACCTTAGTGGATCTGCTTGAGGAGACAGATAATAAATATGTCGAGTGCCACTAACTGCTGTGAATAAAAATAAAGCTGGAAAAGGGGCTAGCTGGTGACAGGGATTGCCCTTTTCAATTGATTGGCTCAGGGAGGCCTGAGGAGGCGCCGTTTGCCCTGTGTGTAGTAGAAAGCCATGCAGGTGTGTGCAGGAGAAGAGCACATTAGACTGGAGGCAGGCAGCTGTAAAGGCTGCAGTGTGCTCCAGGAACAGCAAGGAAGTTCTGGGCCTGGGGAGGAGCCACAGGAGAGGAGAAAGAGGAGCTGCAGTGAGAAGGGCCGCCACCAGCTAGATAGGATGGGGCCTTACTGGCCATATTGGCCATGGGATGGGGAACATCTGGAGCATTTTACTAGGGAGTGCCTTGATCTGATTTGATGTATTAGTTTTCTATTGCCACATACAAATGTTACCACAAAGTTAGCAAATTAAGACATAACACGCATTTTATTATCTCACAGTTAATATGGGTCAGGAGTCCAGGCAATCCCTTAGCTGTGTCCTCTACTGAGGGCCTCACCAGGCAGCAATCAAGGTGCCAACTGGGACTGGGTTCTTCTCTGTGGCTTGACTAGGGAAGGATCTGCTTCCCTGTTTGCGTGGTTGTTGGCAGAACTCCGTTCTCCAGCTATAGGGGTGAGAGACTCCGGTTGTTTTTGTTTTGGGGTGTGTGTGTGTGTGTTTGTTTGTTTTGCCGTTGGCCAGGAGCTGCTTTCAGCTTCTAGAGGCTGCCCACAGTTCCTTGCCACATGGGATTCCCAGCATAGCCACTTGCTTCCTTACAGCCAGCGGGGGTGAGAGGCACTACAGGAAGATGGACACTAAAGTCTTATGTCATAAACTCACATAATCACCCATCGCCCATGCCATATTCTGTTGGTTAGAAGCTAATCACAGGTCCTGCTCACACGCAACAAGGGGAGGAGGCGACACAATGGCATGAACACCAGCAGGCAGGCATCACAGGGGCCACCTTGAGAGTCTGTCTGCCACACTTGGGTTTCGAAAGGATAACTGTGGCTGTGGTATGGAGAGCATACGATAAGGAGGAAAGAGCGATCAAGGGAGACCATTAGAGTCGCCCAGGAGAAAGACCATGGTGATGTGGAACCACTGGGGTTGTAGTTGAGCCAGGAGAGAAGTGGTTGGATTTCTGACATTTTGAAGGTAGAGCCAACAGGATTTGCTGATGTATTGGATATGTGGACTGGGCTGCTTGGTCCAAGGCCAACCACATCTAAAATGTCATCATATAATGCAAAATGTTTTATATTACTTCAGTGCCATGTATATCATATATACACATTTTTGCCTATGATTTCATGGGAGTTTATGGGGCCATCCTGAAATCCATCCACTTTAATATTGTGTTAACACCTTTTAATAGTAGTTGCACTTATTCTGAAATGTGTTGTAAGATAGCTTATTAAACAATCTTGATTTTCCTGCTCTTTAGCACTTGAGAGTTTGCTGATATAAGACAATTGGTCTTTTACAAAATAGCTAGAAATATACAATCATTGAAAAGTGTAATCAGAAAGACATTATAGCAACATGAAAAAGATATTCGGTGTATTTACAGGAAAGAAGTCCAATATGAAATGGAATGTACACAGTCAGGTCCCCTTCTTTCTCCACAGAATAGATTCCTGAAAATGTGTGCCAAACTAGGGACTTCTTGTTATGAAGTTGTTTCTTTCTCAGAAAAAATGTTAAGGTATTAAATATTGAATTACAGCCTTTTTGCTGCAGTCTTTAAGGACAGATCTGTAGCATTTTTTAAGTTAATGAATTTGTTATAATTTTTGTTCACAATTGAATTCACAGTTAATGGTTTTTAAGTCTAGTAAGCAACTTTTTGAGGCTAAAGATCTGTCTCTTAGAGCATCTGAAATATTTCCATCTTTATTTACAGTGGCATCAAGTTTATGAGACTTGCTCTCATATTTGATATCAGCACTTAATTTTTTTCTGTTTACTAATTTTCATAGAGTGATTAAAGTATAAACCATAATAAATCATGATCAAGCTTTTAAATTCACAAAACTATTTCTTCAAATGAAATCTTACCTTGAATCCCAATGTGTGAAAAAAGAAGTAGTAGAGCTGATTTGGTTGAAATTCTCCTCTATAGGTTTCCACTAAAGAAAATTTGCCCTAGGCTGGGCAGAGTGCCTCACACCTGTAATCCCAACACTTTGGGAGGTCGAGGCAGGTGGATCATTTGAGGTTAGGAGTTCGAGACCAGTCTGACCAACATAGTGAAACCCCATCTCTACTAAAAATATAAAATTAGCTGGGCGTGGTGATGCATGCCTGTAATCCTAGCTACTTGGGAGGCTGAAGCAGGAGAATCGCTTGAATTCAGGAGGTGGAGGTTGCAGTGACCTGAGATCATACCATTGCACTCCAGCCTGGGCAACAAGAATGAAACCCCATCTCCAAAAAGAAAATTTGCCCTAACATCATTAGGTATAGTAACAGTAGGTGGCAATGCAGCCAAGATGGCAGTACAATCTTCTGCTACCCTTTGATATCATATCATAGTGCAAAATGTTGTTCATCGGCTGATAACAGAGTCCAAACTGGATACAAGAAAAGCCATTTGAGGCTGACAGTGTATGTAATAGACGAATGTGCAGAACAGTCCCATGTCCTTTGTGAGAAAGGACTAGAAGGAAAAAGTGAAGGAAATTAACTGTTTATGGTGCTGCATTTACAGATCAATTTTGTTTTTATTTCCTTGAAATGGAGTCTTGCCCTGTCACCCAGGCTGGAGTGCAGTGGTGCAGTCACATCTCGCTGTAGCTTTGAACTCTCGGGCTCAAGTGATCCTCCTGCCTCAGCCTCCCAAGTAGTTGGGACCACAGCCATGCACCACCACACCTCGCTGATATTTTTTATTTTTTGTAGAAATGGGGTCTCACTGTGTTGCCCAGGCTGATCTCAAACTCCTGGCTCAAGCAGTCCTCCTGCCTCAGCCTCCCAAAGTGCTAGGATTACAGGCATGAGCCACCACACCTGGCCTGTTCTTCTTTTTCTAACTGAATTCCGTGTCATAGCTTATACAGTAGATAAAAACAGGAGAGGGAAAAAGCCAGCGGTCACCTTCGGTAGTGACTGCTCCGCAGCTGAAACATGCAGCTCCGTGAAGCAGAGCGGTGCTTCTCACTAAGCTCACTCACCACATGCCACCAAAGAAAGAGTCAGGGAGGTTAGGGCCCTTCTAGTTTAACCATTCTTTTCTTTTCTCTTACTATAATCTATTTTTATCAATAGACAAAGATTAAATATTTTAAAGACCATTGGCTTATGTTCTTAATGATTTTCCACAATCAGAAAACGTGATGCAGTACTTCTCTTCAGATAGTGACTACCAATAGTTCTGTGATACTAAGAGCTATAAGAAGGGCTAGTGAAAATTTGTGGGGTGGAGGGAGAATAGGACAGAAATCTGATAAAATAAGCCAATATATTTTTGTTTTTCAAGATATTTATTTTCCTCTAAAATATATTAGTAAGACTGGTAAGTCCTTATAGAGAATGTTGATCTAGACTGAATCAGCAATGCTTTTGAAGTGAAAAGGTTAATGATTATGTAATTATAAACACAAAATGTTGAATGTATAATATTTGCTCTTATTTTAAAAGGAGCTTATCACTGTATGCCTGTTAGAACAGCTAAAATGATAAATAGTGGCAATACCAGATGCAGGCAGGACGTGGAGAAAGTGGATCTCATGAACTGCTGGTGGGATCATATGACGGTACAGCAACTCTGGACAGTAGTTTGGCAGTTTCCTTAATAAGGAAACATACACTCACCATATGGTGCAGCAGACACACTCCTGGCCATTTATCCAGGAAGATGAAAATCTATGTCCACACAAAAATTTTCACCAGAATGTTCATAGCAGCTTTATTTGTAAAGCCAAAATCTGGAAACAATCCAGATGTTCCTCTGTGGGTGAATGGCTAAACAAATGGCAGAAACACTACTCAGAGATTTAAAAAGAACAACCTGTTGATATACTCAGCACCTTGGGTAGATCTCAAGGGGATGTGCCTGAGTTTTTTCTTTAAAGCCAACCTCAAAAGGTTCTGTACTGTATCATTCAATTATAAAACATGCCTTTTTTTTTGTTTTTTTGGTTTTTTTGAGATAGTCTTACTCTGTCACCCAGGCTGGAGTGCAGTGGCACGATCTCGGCTCACTGCAGCCTCTGCCTCCTGGGTTTCAGCAGTTCTCCAGCCTCAGCTTCCTGGGTAGCTGGGATTACAGGCATGTGCCACCACGCCTGGCCAATTCTTGTATTCTTAGTAGAGATGGGGTTTCACCATGTTGGCCAGGCTGGTCTCGAACTCCTGACCTCAGGTGATCCACCTGCCTCAGCCTCCCAAAGTGCTGGGATTACAGGCATGAGCCATGGCGCTCAGCCAAAACATTCTTGAAATGACAAAATTCTAGAGATGGAGATCAGATGAGTGATTGCCAGGGGTTAGGATGGGATGAGTGGAGGAAGGATGGAGGAAGGGTGTGATTATAAAGGAGTGAGTATCACAAGGAATCTCTGTGGTGAGGCACCAGCTCTGTATCTTGATTGCATTGGTGACTACATGATCCTGTGCCTGCTAAAACTGCATAGAACTATATACAAACACAAATGCATGCATGTAAAATTGGTAAAATCTGAATAAAGTCTGGATTATACCAATGTCGGTTTTCTGGTTTTGATATTATAGTGTAGTTATGTCAGTTGTTACCATTGGGGGAAACTGAGTGAATGTTCTCAAGATTTCCCATGTACTATTTTTGCCACTTCCTCTGAGTGTCAGTAATTACTTCAAAAGAAACTTAAAAACAGAGCTCACTTGTTTCAGATTCAGATCTCTTCCAGGTCTTACCCCGAAACCTGCATAGCCACAAACTAGTAAAAGTCTGTTATAATATAGCTTCAAAGGCTAAAGTTAGCTTTATCCCCAGATCCCAGCGATGTACCACATGTTGTCAGTTGGACTATAAAAATAGTATTGTCAGCAAGAAAAGGCAAGCAGATTGTCACCTTCTGAGGCACTTATACCAGAAAAATAATGCCACCTGTATGCCCTATGAATAAATAACCATTTCTTTCTAGGGTTGAAGTTATATTTTCAGGGTTCTCTTTAATTATTTTGGGTTATACATGCGTCATTAAGCAACACTTTATATAATACACTGATTTTAAGTTACGTATTGCACATTTATCTCCAGGGTGAATTTGTAAATGAATACGTCGGTGAATTAATTGATGAAGAAGAATGCAGATTGCGAATCAAGCGAGCCCACGAGAACAGTGTAACTAATTTTTATATGTTAACTGTTACCAAGGTAAAATTGCTTTTTTTTTTGTAAGAAAAAGGGATTTGTTTTTGTTTTTGTTTCATAGTCTTAATTTGAACTCAGTTTCTTTTAATTTGATTTTTCTTCAGGCAGAGCATAATGATTTGCAGTAGCTAGTGTGCTGCCTACTATAATGTGCCAGTTATACCAGAGCACAAAAATGAATGATACTGAAGCTTTGCATATGTCATGTGAGACAGCACTGTGAGTGAAAATAAAACCAGGAGCAGGGTTAGCATATCTGGATTTTAGTCTGAGGTCTTTGTCAAAAAAGTCCTGGGTCTCAGTTTCTTTATTACTGAAGGAGAGAATCAACTCTGTGATTCTAAGTTATAAGCCACCATTATTAAAGTTCCACTGTAGCCAAAACTCCAAATTGCTCTGTATATTAAAACTTTTTGGCAGGGTACAGTGGCTCACGCCTGTAATCCCAATACTTTGGGAGGCTGAGGAGGGCAGATCACATGAGCTCAGGAGTTTGAGACTGGCCTGTGCAACACAGGAAGACTGTGTCTCTACAAAAAATAAAAATAAAGTTACCCAGGTGTGGTGGCACGTGCCTGTGGTCCTAGCTCCTCAGGAGGCCGAGGTGGGAGGATCACTTGAGCCGAGGAGGTCGAGGCTTTAGTGAACTGTGATCACACCACTGCATTCCTGCTTCGGCAACAGAGCAAGACCCTGTCTCAAAAAAAAGGAGGAAAATAATGAGTTCTGTCATAAGAAAAATGACAGTAAAAGTGCTAGTTTAATCCCTGCAGTTGTAAGACCTATTTGATACACATTACATCCATTATCTCAGTTAACTTTTTTGTCAGTTGTCTCATTTACAGAGGACAAGAAGCTGATATCCAGCCATGATAAGTGATTTGTTGACTATTTTGTTACAGTTTTAAGAACCAAGACTAGTACCCATGTTTCCTGTGTTCTAGGCTATCATATCTCTAAAACTGAGATTCAGAGTGTCATTAAAGTAAGAAATGGAGCTTAAAAGTATTTTAACTGATATGTCATTGTTTGAAAGTTTTACAACTTTCATAAACATGTCTCATAAACATCAGTTAAAATTGCCATTCTTTATGATTGCTGGGATCTGGCTCCTTCAACCCTATCCTCCCTGCCAGTGGCCCCTCCAGCCATGGTGACAGCACTTGAGAGGCTCAGTTCTGTGGAGCTTATCCAGATTATTAGAGTTCAAATTCAGGAAACCTGAATATTCAGCTTTTTAATGTATTGTGAACTTTAAGTAAAAACAGAGCAAACAGATAAGCACTGGAGAATATATCCTACACAGTAGTCCTTCCATCAGACAGATCTCCAAGTTTTGTTTCTCATTTTTCTTTCTTCTTTCTGGCCTAAGCTGTCATGTATCCCCTCCTATACTAGTTTTGCTTCCTGCTTGGAGCAGAAAAGGAGGGCTGACAGCAAAACACCAGAGCAGTTATCAGAACTTTGAGCTCTCTAATCAGAAAATATCGTTCCTAAACCTCTGACCCACTAATCTTCTAAATAGCATTATTCCATGGTCTGTTTGTTTCTAGAAGCAAACTTAAAAAGCAACTAAATCCCACTTTATCCTAATTACTTTACTTTGACTTGAAGGTCATCAAATAAAGGAAAGAACTTAATAAATTGCCCAGGCAGTCTCACATTTCCTGATTTGTCAGTTGTCAGACACCAGCTGGTAGCAAAATGCTGCTGCCTGTGATCCTTGACTGAGTTGGATGTTTCTGGGAGAGACTTGATTTATGAAAAAGATACCTTTCTTTTCTTTCTGAAGGATCGTATAATTGATGCCGGCCCCAAAGGAAATTATTCTCGCTTCATGAACCACAGTTGTAATCCCAACTGTGAAACACAAAAGTGGACAGTGAATGGAGATGTTCGAGTGGGACTATTTGCTCTCTGTGATATTCCTGCAGGTAAAAAAGTGACTCGTTCCCCATGCTTTCCTCCCTAGGGAGAAAGAATATCCTATAGAGCCAGGACATGGTTCTTCAAGGCTTGATGCCTAAGAATTTATTCAAATAGAGGAAGGTGATATTTAGAAAACGTATTCAAATAAAAGGCAGGTTATATTTAGAATTGAGTGTTAGCTGCCAGTGAGAGGCAAAAATCTATAACCTCAGAAAGGAATTTAGTGAGAACTTTTATGTAAGAGTGGGTATGACAGGATTCTGTGTCCACAGTCCTGCTGAATGAATTCTCCAAGTAAGCTGCTGTCCGTACAGTGTAACCAGATGTTTTAGCTGTTGTTTTCTTTTTAAAACATATTAACAGTAATTAGCTTGTGTTAGCAGCAACTGGTTCCTTAGTTGCTGGAATTTTTTGTTGTTGTTTTCACTTTGAAAGATCATTCTGTTTCAAATTAGACATAAAAGCCTCTGAAGCTAGAGCTGTTTTCATTTTTCCTTACCCATCCAGCATCTGAACAAAACTTGGTTTCTCCTTTGTTTAGTTTGTAGAAAAATAGGTGAGAAGAGGAATGCTATAGCTAAAACAGATTGAAACTGTGTTTCTAGAACTCATTGTGGATTGTTTAAGCCCGGCTAGAAGCAAGCTTAGGAGTCCCTAGTTTGAGTCCCTGGATTTGGTGTATGCAGTGAACCTTCATTTTGGATCTTTATTTGATCATAATATAAGGCAGTAATTACTGGAAATAGTATTGTCACAATTCCATGGTCATATTGTTAATTTAGAAACTAGTGTGAGTTAGCTATAGAAAAGAAGGCTGAACTAGAACCTATTCTCCTGCAGATTCTTAGATCCTGTCACATTGGTTTCAACCACTGCTTTGAAAAGGACATGACTTCTTTTGAGGATGTGTAGTTTTGCTGTCCTTGTTCATGGGTGGGGATGTTTTTCTCCTTTTCTTTTTTTACCATCACTGTTATCAATGAGGTAGAACACTGGCAAGGGAAACGCCTTCATGCCAGAATGATGTCTCTTTTTTTTTCATCAGGGGAGTGTGCCTGTGAGAGCATTTCTCTTCCCCATGACTCGAGTTTGAATAATTATTTCTCCTGTGTTTCAGGGATGGAGTTAACATTTAATTATAACCTAGATTGTCTGGGCAACGGCAGAACGGAGTGCCACTGTGGGGCAGATAACTGCAGTGGTTTTCTAGGAGTGCGGCCAAAGGTCAGTCTTGCAGGGGAGCGCCCCCAGCCAACAGGAGATAAGGAGTAGGGCTGTTAAGGAGTCTGTCTGGCCAGGCGCGGTGGCTCACGCCTGTAATCCCAGCACTTTGGGAGGCCGAAGCGGGTGGATCATGAGGTCAGGAGATCAAGACCATCCTGGCTAACACGGTGAAACCCTGTCTCTACTAAAAATACAAAAAATTAGCCAGGTATGGTGGTGGGCGCCTGTAGTCCCAGCTACTTGGGAGGCTGAGGCAGGATAACGGCGTGAACCCAGGAGGCGGAGCTTGCAGTGAGCCGAGATTGCGCCACTGCACTCCAGCCTGGGTGACAGAGCGAGATTCCGTCTCAAAAAAAAAAAAAAGAAGTCTGTTTGTGTGTTTGTGACCATCTCAGGAACCTGCTGGCAGCTGGGCACTGTGGGTCATCAGCTGGGCTTATCAAACATTTAGGAAGCTTGTTTCGGTAAGGTCTGTTAGGTTCTGAGAATGTATTTTATTTCAGGTTGAATATGAAATTAGCAAAAAGCTAATTTAAAACTTTTTTAAAATCCACAAAATACTAAAGGCCATTGAATTATACACTTTAAAATGGTGAATTCTGTGGTATGTGAATTATACCACAATGAAAAAAATTAACAGGTTGCCTAAAGGTTGCTTGGATTTACCACTACCCTTGCAATTAAAAATAAAAAGAAAGCACATTGCAGTACTAAAAAAGTACATGAGGCTGGGCGCAGTGGCTCACGCCTGTAATCCCAGCACTTTGGGAGGCCGAGGCTGGTGGATCATAAGGTCAGGAGTTCGAGACAAGCCTGACCAACATGGTGAAATCCCATCTCTACTGCAAATACAAAAATTAGCCAGGTGTGGTGGCGCACACCTGTAATCTCAGCTACTCGGGAGGCTAAGGCAGAAGAACCGCTTGAAACCAGGAGGCAGAGGTTGCAGTGAGCCAAGATCACACCATTGCACTCCAGCATGGGTGACAGAGTGAGACTCCGTCTCAAAAAACTAACTAAATAAAAATAATAAAAAGCACCCTATTCAAAAGTCAACGAAGGCCAGGCGCAATGGCTCATGTCTGTAATCCTAGCTCTTTGGAAGGCTGAGGCAGGCGGATTGCCTGAGCTCAGGAGTTCAAGACCAGCCTGGGCAACACAGTGAAACCCCATCTCTACTAAAATACAAAAAATCAGCCATGTGTGGCAGCACGCGCCTGTCATCCCAGCTACTCAGGAGGCTGAGGCAGGAGAATTGCTTGAACCCAGGAGGCGGAGGTTGCAGTGAGATGAGATCGCCCCACTGCACTCCAGCCTGGTGACAGAGTGAGACTCAGTCTCCAAAAAAAGTCAATGAAAGGCTGAGGCAAGAGGATCACTTGAGCCCAGAAGTTTGAGACCAGCCTGGGCAGTATAGCAAGACCCTGTCTCAACAAAAAAAATTACAAAAATTAGCCAGGCGTGATGGCATGCGCATGTAGTCCCAGCTACTTGGGAGGCTGAGACAAGAGGATTGCTTGAGGCCAGGAGGTCAAGGCTGCAGTGAGCCAAGATTGCACCACTGCACTCCGGCCTGGACAACACAGCGAGAACCCCATCTCAAAAAATAATAATTTTTAAGTCAGTGAAAACAAAACTTTATTTTTGTTATAGTATTTGTTGCAGCATAAGGCCTTCTGATGTTTTTAGGTAATTGTACAACAGATGAATTTAAATGAATGCAAGGTTGTAGGGTTTTCCTATCTGTGTCCAGCTTCATGCACTGTCTGTGATGTTTGAAACTATGATCCTTTCTTTCTTGCCAGTCGGCATGTGCGTCAACAACTGAAGAGAAGGCAAAAAATGCTAAGTTAAAACAGAAGAGACGAAAGATCAAAACAGAACCAAAGCAGATGCATGAAGATTACTGTTTTCAATGTGGAGATGGTGGAGAGCTGGTCATGTGTGACAAAAAAGACTGTCCCAAAGCATACCACCTCCTATGCCTTAACCTGACTCAGCCACCATATGGTAAGCTGGACCTTCAGGACCCTTTCCCTAACTTGTGTCTTTGCCAACTATGTGTAACTCAGAGTATATTCCATGCCATGGGATAGGAAATGTTGAACAGAGCAAACAATAGCAGAAAATTATGCTGGCAAAAAAATCTTTCCCCTTACACATTTGGGATACCCTGTGGTTCATCAAGGATTGGTTTCTTGTATACTGTTCCCATAGGTGGGTAGTTGGTACCTATGGCGTTGGGTTTTGGCCAGTAGCTCACATCCGTCCTAAATAATACACCCAGATCTGTGTTTGGTTGAAATTTGGAGTTGTATTCAATTGAATTCCATCTCCAATTAGAGAAAAAGGAACCTGGGTTTTTCATGGGTTATCAAGACAGGCACTAACTTGGGCACTTCTTCTTCCTCCCCTTCTCCCCGAATTAGGAAAGTGGGAGTGTCCGTGGCATCAGTGCGATGAGTGCAGCAGTGCAGCTGTTTCCTTCTGTGAGTTCTGTCCACATTCATTTTGTAAAGATCATGAAAAGGGAGCCCTGGTTCCCTCCGCACTGGAAGGCCGCCTCTGCTGCTCGGAACATGACCCCATGGCTCCTGTGTCACCAGAATACTGGAGCAAGATAAAATGTAAATGGGAATCACAGGATCATGGAGAAGAAGTAAAAGAATAAATGTGTGGTGTCCCCTCCTTTCTATTTAAGTGAAAAAAGCAAATAGATCATGCATTTAAAAAGAAGAGACTGCTACAGTGCATACAGCCTTTGCCATCGGAACTGCCTTATTAAAGCCAAAATGGGAAACCAGTTCATGCAGGCAGAAGCAGTTGGTGGTGTCTGGTTTTTCTGTTTTGTTTGGTTGGTTTGGGGATTCTTTTGTGGAGGGTTAAATTCCCTTGGTCTTTTCTTGCCTTTTATTGTGCTTCAATGCCATTGCAGCTTGAAAAAGAAATGTTTTTTGCTTTTAAAATAAGAACAAAGAGAAAAGAAAGTTGTGTTAATGAGATAAATTTAAAGTCTAAGATGTGTTCCTTGGTTGTATAAAGCAAAAGTAGCCATCATTCCTTTATTTATTTTCATTTTTAGGAATTTCAAGAAGTGTAGTTCAATAGTCTAATCAAGTGTGTGTGTGTTTTAAGTAGGAATCTGAGAAAGCCCTCTAGGAAAGGGTGTGATAAGCTTTATATACCTCTTTACTGAGCAGTAGGTAGGCTCACTTCTCTTTCCCTTCAGAATGCTTTTCATAGACTTAGAGAAGGGCTCTATGGAAGTATTAAATCTGGCCTCTTAAAAACAATGCCTCGGTGAATTTTACCTCTGTGTTCTTAAACAAGGTGGGCTTTGTACTATGGTAACTTTACCTAGAAAGGTATATGGTGTGTTTCCTTGGTGGAAGGAAAAAGAGGAATGGATGTGCTCACTGATTTTTGAAACGTTCTCCATTGACATGGATGGTTTGGATTTTGGATGAAGTGCGTTTCTGTGGATATGAAGCATAGTTGGAATGGTCGCTCCTATTTTCCTGACAAAGGCAGCTAAAGGGGGATGAAGGCACAACCCAAAAGTTGTTCATATAAGCACCATTTATTGTAGACCCTGGTCTAAATTGGAAAGAATTACAGGCATTTTATTTTTTGTCTCTGTTTTCCTCTCCTACTCAAACATTTCTTTTGTCACCTGACCATTCAGTCATGTTTCCTGGTAAAACCACACAAGTGAGTTTGAATTGTATTTGAATAGATCTTTTTGGTTGAGTTCCTAATTTAGGGGGTGAAAGTTATAGAGGCATCCCCAGGTTACATGTAAAGAATTTCTATTATTATCCAGTACTTAAGATTGCTCCCATTGAGTAAGGGGAAGAACTTCTACTTTTACAGGGTACATAAGAGCCACACAAACACACTTCATCTTAGGAAGCACTTGGAGAAAACTCCCAAGCAAGTCAGTGTTAGCAAAAATGGTTGACGGTGACGCTTGACTCTTATAGATGTGAGTATACCAAGATGTCTGCTCACCAAACTCACTTGGCTTTTAATGCTTAGGAATATCTATATTCCAGTATTCCTTGTATCAAATAATTAGTAATGTCAGACATTGTTGTAACACTGTACTAAGTAGAAGTCTAGGGTTAGCTTGAATGAACGTTAACTTTCTCTGTGAATTTTGACTGCTTACAATTGCTGGTACCTGGTAGCATTTATTTTCCCTCAAGTACCTAGTAACCTTATGAAGGTAGGGAGGGTAGATGCTCTACCACATTCCTTCGGCTGTATTGAGTGTTCCATTTGCTTATCAATTTAGAGCTCTTCTATGGAAAGAGGGTGAAAAGCTGTTTTGTGCCTCTTTTTTTGTATGTAAATGTGCAATTATACTGGATTTTCTCTTGTAAAAAAACAACACTACAATTCTTTTACTGAAGCTCCTAAACTGCCATTTGCCTGACTCCAGCAATTCTGCGGTGACTCATTGGGCTTCCAATACTTCTGTTGATTAGATATGGTCCCAAAAGAGCAAAATGGAAAATGCAATCCATGTCACCAAATATAATTGCTACAAGTAAGATGAAATACAGCTCACCAAAACACTAAACTTTGCTCTTGAGCAATTATAGAGTTTGAGGTCCTTTTAAAAAATAAGAAAACCTAGGTTTTATCATACTAAAATTTTATTTTGTATATGATGTTTGGTTTTTTAAACTTACTAACATAAGGATTTCCTTTAATATTCCAAATACAGTTCTTGTTGAAACAGTATCCAACATGAAATCTTATCTCCTTGCTTTTAGACTTAGTGCTATTTACTATCTAATGACTTTTATATGGTAAGCCAGGGTACATCCTCTATACTACAGATACCTTAGGTTTCAGTACTTTTATGCAGCTTCTTCATTGTGTCACATTTTGTTTTCATAGCTGTAACAGAGCTCTGATGAAATTAAAAAATATATGATTAATAGGATTGTTTCACCATTTCAGAAATCAGAGTAGAAAACAAAATAGCTGCCGGGTGCAGTGGCTCACACCTGTAATCCCAGCACTTTGGGAGGCTGAGGTGGGCAGATCATGAGGTCAGGAGTTTGAGACCAGCCTGACCAACATGGTGAAACCCCGTCTTTACTAAAAATACAAAAAGTAGCTGGGCATGGTGGCACATGCCTGTAGTCCCAGTTTCTTGGGAGGCTGAGGCAGAAGAATCACTTGAACCCAGGAGGTGGAGGTTGCAGTGAGCCAAAATCATACCACTGCACTCCAACCTGGGCGACAGAGCGAAACTCCTGGTCTCAAAAAAAAAAAAAAAAAAAAAGCTAACCATAGTTCTGAAGTCTTTGGCCATGAGTGTTCTTTAATGGTCTAAAAAGCAGTTTTAGTCATGCTGGTGCCAAGGAGCTCTCCTCACACCTCCATAGCGTCAATGTTGACCTATTTTATAAATTTTTAAGTTGCAGATTATAGATACAGAAAGAGAAAATTGTCCTTTATGTGTGCATGAGTATACATGCACTGTGCCTGTGCTACACCAATGAAATATTCCAAAAGACACATTGCTCACTCATAGTCTGAAGTTGGTATTTGTTAACTTTTAAATCTATATGTGGTCAGTGTAAGTGGTTGGTTTTTATTCTTGTCAAACAATGAAATAACTTAAAGCAGCATGGGCTAATGGTGGTATTTTTTTTTTTAACCACATGTTAATTTGTTGAAGGAAGAAGTGAACATAAGATATTTGATAATCAGCCTAAAGCTTCAGAAATTGGATCAGTAAGAGCTAAAGATGAAATCCTGGGAAACCTTCCCAGGCACTGTGCAGGGAAGGGAGGGGCTGGACCGCCACTGCTGTGAGGGAGGAATGGGAAGGGCAGCCCCTGGCTGGGTGAGAAGGGCAGAGTGGATGGCCCTTCATTCCTGGAAGGCTGAAGCAACCAGAGGCAATGATTCATCTCTTTAGTGTCTAATCAGGGAGAGATACAGGAGTGAGGTGAGTTTGATTTTCATTTTTGTTTTAACAAGTTCCCACTCTATCTTAATTCTCAAAAATGATCTGGCCTAATCTATAGAACTGGCTGAGTTTGAGAATCATTTAAAATTTGGAATTTTCTATACAAGTCAGGAACGTACCTGAAAGCTAAAACAGTAATGGAGGCAGGGGGGCTGCCCCCAACTCCCTTCTGCCATTTACACAAAATATTTGAAAACATGTCTGTAAATAATGTTATAGAACTGAGATATTGAGTATCATGTAAAGGACCCTCAGATGGGACAGGCTGTTGAACAACTTTCCTAGATCATGAAGTGGAATTTCCTTTTTGAGTAGTTTCTTGCATGGTGTATTCCAATAGTTCAAACCCAGACCTACAGTTTGCAACCAGGCCATCTGTACAGAATATAATCTCTGGACTGCCCAGGACTTGTTGCTTGTCTTTCATTTCATTTTAAATATAAAGCTCTTCCTTTAGCATTCACCTTAAAGTCAAGGTGCTGGCTGCCACCTGCCATGTCCTCTTACAAGATAAGAAGACAGTGGCTATGGAGCCCTCACGGCTGGGAAGCTGACATTCTATGTACTTCCACATGAGAAAAAGGACATTGGAAAGTTGCTTTATTTCTGGGCAGTGTAGACTAAAGTTACTTTTCACAAGGCTGATGCATCCAGCCACCCCCAGTTGTCCAAGTTGGTGCAGACATGAATTGATGAACTGAAACACTTTCCTTTGGCCTAGGGCCACCTAGAATTGGTCTCTGGTTATTTGTAAAACAAAAAGTAGAACTTGGTTCCATTTTCAGATGGACTAGGGAATACTATATAATTAGACAGCTTTGCAATGAATTAACAAATACTGAAAAGTTGGAAATGTGTATATATTGAAATCTCACCAACTTTTACCTGGGGTGGGGTACCAGGAGAAAGGGGTTATAATAGGGTAAGGGGGGGGGGATAATGTTTACCACAGGTACGAAGTAGTCACTTTAACATTGAGACCTCTGCCTCATTGAATTCAGGTTTTTTAAGTACTTGAAACTCTTCAGATTCTCCTTATTTTACAGTTTCTTTTTACATTTATGAAGTAGAAAGCATTGTTTTGTAAACCGTTTTGAAAATAAGTAGCCTGGTCTCTTATCCTCGTTAGCGTGGATTAAAGGTGAAGTTCTGCAAACGGGAGAGCGTTCATAGTAGATAGCTCGGATTGATTGAACACATTTGAGGAAGAGACTCCTGCATGAGATACCAGCATTTTTACAAATACTTCTTATGTACGTTCTTTATTTTGTCATTTTGTCAACCCTGTCCCCAAGCACATCATCTTTCCTTTTACTATGTCTATGTAGGGAAAAAAACAAAAAAATTGCACTTATTTTACACTCCCAAAATGTGGGTAATCTGTGTCTTTCAAAAAACATTTCTGTTTTTTGTTTTGTTTTGGTCAGTCCATTGCGTAAGTGACAAGTTTGGGTGCTTGTGGCACGTATGTATGAAGTGGGAGGGGGCTGAGAACTGCCTGTCCTTCAGTAGGCTGTAAAAGTAATTTACATGTAAGTAAAAAGGGAAAATAGAATAGATGCCAAAGTCATTTATTCAGTCCGTAAGTTTTCTTATGTGGCATTACTGCATCTGCTAGTTAGTGAGAAAGCACCCTAAGCTTTTACTGCTCCCCTCCCTGCCTGCCAACACACTTGATGTGTGCAAACAGCCCTCAAGTATCTGTCAGATTACCTATATAAGGTATTGATAAGGTATTCTTGTCAGTTTAGAAATGGACTGGATAAAACTTACTTTGTTGTCATTATTTTATCTCATTTGTCCTGTTACATGCCCTATGTTAAGAAAATTATATTGCCACTAATAACCAAGATGCTAAATGAGTATTACAACTGGCTAATATCATTTTTTATATACAAGGGTATGTGTATATTTGGAATTGATACGAGAAATTCATTTGTACCCATTTGAGTGATATTGCACAACAAACACAGATACATACCTACAGACTCCGTTTTCATTTTCTCGTGTTCTTTATGATGATGATCTTTGTAGATTGGTTATTTCTGTATTTTATCTGTAATAAACTTTGTAGATCCTGTGAACTGTTATTTTGCCTAAATCACTTGAGACTTGAGTCTTTAATAACAAAGCATCAATATTCACTAAAGTCAATCTCTTTTGAGTTTCTGTGACTTGGCTAGAAGCTCTTGACACTAAGGGATTAGTGTTAATTTTCCCTGGGGGTGTTCCACTAGGGCATTACTGTATAATGACTTGATGTTGCCACATAGACTTCAAGATATATAATATTTTGAGGATTTTGTTGATTGGCCTATGTTTTATTGCATAGTGTGAAATGTGTAAAGCTTGGTTAACCTGTATATAGATAGCTTATTGTTGACTAGTTACAGTGTATTTAGGATTGCCTGTAATATTTAAGCTTCTTTACTGATGTGTGTGCTGGTAGGAACATGTAATTTTTGTACATTATATTTACTGATGTTGCCTTTTTTATTTTACAAATACTTTGGAATTCCAATGTGTTTTTTGCTTCCGTGAGGATTAATTTGGAAAGGTTTTTAATGACATTCCACTGATTTCAGATTTTGCTTGAGATTGACTTCAATAAATTGTCCTGTATGTTCCAAATTAAATATGTGGGCTTGTTCTTTGCCAGTAATTTTTTGCTACAACATTCTGGGTGGGAGGACTAAATGACACAATCCAGCCAACCTCAGCCAGTGTAGTTTCCTGCAGAATGCGGCTGTGTTGCTAAGGAACGAGGATCTGAGAGCGAGCTGTTTGGTTTTCCGTTTACAGGCGAGGTCCCGGGAGAAGGCTGCTCCCCGCGGTTGTGTGGTTGGGGTGTGGAGAGGAGCTGCTCATGGACCGCACGCCGACCTACTCGGCTGAAACTGGGGCGTTGGCTCCCTGCTGAACGCGCCGGAGGGCAGCTCCGCTGACTTTGCGTCCCCTTTGCCGGACTATGCCCTCGGCACAGCCGCAAGGCCGACTTCCTGGGCAACGGCCGGAGCGCGGGCGGCTGGGAGAGGGGGCGGTGAGCAGTTCCCGGCCCGGCCCTCCCCGCGGAGGCGGCCACGTCAGCGCGGCGTCGCTCGGGGCTCGCGGCCGGATGGGGAAGGCGGCGGCGGCGGTGGCCTTTGGGGCCGAAGTGGGCGTGCGGCTCGCGCTGTTCGCGGCCTTCCTGTAAGATCCACGGCCGGGTCCGGGCGGCCCCGCTTCCCAGGCAGGCAGGCAGGCGGCAGGGGGCGGCGGGCCGGGCAGTGGGGAAGCAACGAGGAAGCCAGGCGACCTGCTCTGCGCTTCTTTGTTCCCCTCTAGGGTGACGGAGCTGCTCCCCCCGTTCCAGAGACTCATCCAGCCGGAGGAGATGTGGCTCTACCGGAACCCCTACGTGGAGAGGGAGTATTTCCCCACCAAGCCGATGTTTGTGCGTGGAGAAAGATCGTCCCTCTTCCCTCCCCATAACCGGGCTTCCCGCGGGCACCTGTGCTTTTTCCTCCGTGGAGACGGCCTCTGTAGGGACCCACTGCCCACTCCGCTGCTATGCGCTGGGTTCCGCCTCCTAGGGCTCTAGTGTTTAAGATCCTGATTGAGAGAGGAGGCTGTCCGAGCCTCTTTCGGCTGTTACAACGTTTTCCCGGGCGCTCTGTGCCTCAGCCTGAGGTACCCGGGCCGAGCCGCACGGTCGCTGCTGTTCACTGGTGGCGCTGCCTGGCTCCCGGTTACGCGCACTCAGAGACCTTATGTTAGCGCTAGTGGGTCTTGCTGTTTCACGTCCCTCTTTCCTGTACGAGCTACTTTAACCATGAGTGTGGCTTTTTTTTTTTTTTTTTTTTAATTGTTTTTAACCTCTGACATTCTAATTCAGGTTATTGCATTTCTCTCTCCACTATCTCTGATCTTCCTGGCCAAATTTCTCAAGAAGGCAGACACAAGAGACAGCAGACAAGCCTGCCTGGGTGAGCACTAGTCCTTTCTGGCCGGTGTCTTCGTGCTGGAAACCTAGGAAGTCGTTGTGGGGTTCAGCCACGGTGAGCCTGTGTGGAGGCCACTGAGTTGTGCATTCCTAAAGGAACTCCATCCCCGCGGGAGAGGAAAATAGCACTGCAGGGACTTGGTTATGCAGGCTACACCGCAGGCAGCCCTGTGCCTAAATGCACTGGGTTATTTGTACTTCAGAAATGTCTTTGGCCTAGTGCAGAAGTTCTCAACTACAAAAGTGATCACTGAAGACCTTAATTATTTTTGTGCCCAGATCTGGTTGGATTCTATCCATCTCAGAAACAGTACGGCTGCTCTCTTAATGAGGCTATGACCATGCCTTTCCTCCTAGACAGATCCTTCTAACTTATGGCTTTGCTTTGCAGCTGCCAGCCTTGCCCTGGCTCTGAATGGCGTCTTTACCAACACAATAAAGCTGATCGTAGGGAGGTAAGTGACGACAGCTAACTACCTCAGCGTCTGCTTCAGCCCTTACCCACCAGGACAGTGGTGGTGTCCACCACACGTCTTTCTCATTCTTTTCCCTTTATCTTCACTCTGATTTTTCTTTTCTCATTCAACGCTTACTCCCTTCCCCATACCTCAGTCCTCCAGGTGACACCTGGGCTCTTTTCTGCCCTGAACAGCATTTCCCACCAACGGCCACAGCAGAGTCGGTCAGTGTCCTCTTGAGCACCTCCTGAAGCTGCAGTGTCATTTTCTGTTTGCCCTAGAAAGTAATCATGTACTGGAGTGGGGTTTTTCCCCTAATTTAAATGCTGACCTTGGAAGTAAGACTTTTCTCTTAGTGTGCTGACTATACTAATCCAGTTACTTTATTTTGCCTGGGGCACTGTTTGACCAATAGTTAACAGGATTATTAATGTCTGCTACAACTGAAAAATAATTTCTGGAGTTAATGATTTACGTTCCAACCATGCTTCTTGCTTCCAGGCCACGCCCAGATTTCTTCTACCGCTGCTTCCCTGATGGGCTAGCCCATTCTGACTTGATGTGTACAGGGGATAAGGACGTGGTGAATGAGGGCCGAAAGAGCTTCCCCAGTGGACATTCTTCCTGTATGACTATCATATGGACTCTACCCCTATGCTTGTTTTCATGTAATTGAATTTAACCTAGAAAGCTAGTAGGGATGGGAAAATCTGACTACTCTTGTTTCTAGAATTTGGAACCCCCCCCCCCCACTTCTTTAGTAACTCCACAGTTTAGCAAGTCTGAGCCTTGACTATCTGGGTAAATATTACAGAACAGAAAGAATTTACCTTTATGAGATTTGCACATTTAATTATTATTATATTATTTGCCTAGATCCTGCAATCTTGTACTAGCAATAAAAATACCTTTAACGAAGAGTTTATGTGTGTCAGGTGCTTTGAAGCATTTTCATTTACCTAATTATAGCTCACAATAATCCAGTGAGGTGGGGACTGTTATTTTTATAAGTCCCATTTATAGATGAGGAAACTAAAGCATCAACAAGTTAATTCATATAGCTAGTATTCTGAAAACTATACTCTGATAAAACATGAACTTTGGGGCACTAAGTCCTTCATTTTTCTTTTTGTTTCCCTTTCCTTCACAATGATTTACACTAGAAGTATACACAAAAAAGGATTAAAACATCCTCATGGCCACGTGTGGTGGCTCATACCTGTAATCCCAGCAATTGGGAGGCCAAGGCATGCAGGTCACTTGAGGCCAGGAGTTCGAGACCAGGCTAACCAACATGGTGAAATCCCATCTCTACTAAAAATAAAAAAAATTAGCCGTGCGTGGTGGCACACGCATGTAGTCCCAGTTACTCAGGAGGCTGAGGCAGGAGAATCGCTTGAACCCGGATGGTGGAGGTTGCAGTGAGCCGAAATGGTGCCACTGCACTCTAGCCTGGACGACAGAGCAAGACTCTGTCTCAAAAATAAATAAATAAATTAAAACATACTCGTGCTTCCTAGCCTCCTATGTGGAGATGAATGAGGTAGCTTCCTTTAAAAGACACACCACTTAAAAGTTTTTCTTGTTCCAGTTGCATTTGCTGGTCTGGCCTTTGCTTCCTTCTACCTGGCAGGGAAGTTACACTGCTTCACACCACAAGGCCGTGGGAAATCTTGGAGGTTCTGTGCCTTTCTGTCACCTCTACTTTTTGCAGCTGTGATTGCACTGTCCCGCACATGTGACTACAAGCATCACTGGCAAGGTAAGCAAAGTACTCAAGCCATGGATGTTTGCGTATTTCACTCATTTTATTCCTAGCACCTAGCACAGAGGAGACGGTTACTAAATATCTGCTGAATGAACAAAATAATGAATATGGATGGTCTGGGTTCTATACTAAGAATATACATTTTAAATTATAGGAAAGGTAAGACAAAAAGAGTTTACCAAAGATATCCTAATTTTTCCATTATTTGAAGCATTGTAAGTTCAAGTTAAACTGCATCTACAGGAAATTTGAAATCTCAGAGTTCAGTTTACTCTCTTAAAAATTAGGTTCATTGTCATAGGACTTTTGTTCAAAAATATAAGTAAAATTCAAGAAAACGTAAAATTATAATTAAACCAAACAAGTTTAAGCTGAATGCTATAGTAAGTAAAATATCCAAATTGTAGAACACCTGGCTGGGCGTGGTGGCCCACCCGTGTAATTCCAGCACTTTGGGAGACTGAGGCAGGCAGATCGCCTGAAGTCAGTAGTTCAAGACCAGCCTGGCCAACATATTGAAACCCCATCTCTACTAAAAATACAAAAACTGAGGCCAGGCGCAGTGGCTCACGCCTGTAATCCCAGCACTTTGGGAGGGTGAGGTGGGTGGATTACCTGAGGTCAGGAGTTCAAGACCAGCCTGACCAACAGAGTGAAATGCTATCTCTACTAAAAATACAAAATTAGCCGGGCGTGGTGGCACATGCCTTTCATCCCAGCTGCTTGGGAGGCTGAGGCAGGAGAATGGCTTGAACCTGGGAGGTAGAGGTTGCAGTGAGCCGACATCGCAACACTGCACTCTAGCCTGGGCAATGAGAGCAAAACTCTTGTCTCAAAAATAAATAAATATATAAATGAAAATACAAAAATTAGCCAGGCATGGTGGCACATGCTTGTAGTCCCAGCTACTCAGAAGGCTGTGGCAGGAGAATCACTTGAACCCAGGAGGTGGAGGTTGCAGTGAGCTGAGATCACGCCACTGCTCTCCAGTCTGGGTGACAGAGTGAGACTCTGTCTAAAAAAAATAAAAAATTATAGAATACCTTCAAAACCACAATTCCAAAAAAACGTTGGAAGTACTACCCACAGGTCCTCAGGAACCCTATTTTAAATAAACTAGTTTTCTGCAAAGAGAAGCAACTTTTTTTTTTTTTTTTTTTTTTTTTTTGAGCAATTCTCCTGCCTCAGCCTCCTGAATAGCTGGCATTACAGGCATGCACCACCAGGCCCGGCTAATTTTTGTATTTTTAGTAGAGACGGGGTTTCACTTGGTCAGGCTGGTCTCGATCTCCTGACCTCATGATCCGCCTGCCTCATCCTCTCAAAGTGCTGGGATTATAGGTGTAAGCCACTGCGCCTGGCAAGAAGCAACTCTTAAAATACTTTATTTCTTCCTCTAGGACTCTTTAAATGGTGAAAATGGGTAGATGAATAGCAGTAAGTGGACCTTTGTTACTCTTCTGAGTTAGAAAAATTCTAATTTAGTACACTCAGAACAAAGCTTATTTTACTTACTTAAGATGTGTTTTGATTTGGTATTCAGAGAGCAACCTGACAATGATAATCCTGTAACTATGATAAAATTGAGAATAAAAATATTTTATTTAGAAACCATAAATCTGGAATTGAGGTTACTTTAAGCCCCACAGTACAGTATCCTGGAGGGCCAGGTCCTCTATGCTACACGTGTTTGTAATAGGATTTGGGAGCCTAATATTAAGAGAAGACCTTGTTTCCACTCTCTTCAGATGTACTAGTTGGATCCATGATTGGAATGACATTTGCCTATGTCTGCTATCGGCAGTATTATCCTCCTTTGACTGATGCAGAATGCCATAAACCATTTCAAGACAAACTTGCACTTTCCACTGCACAGAAGAAGCCTGGGGATTCTTATTGTTTTGATATTTAAAAATTGAATCTGGCTGGGCATGGTGGCTCATGCCTGTAATCACAACACTTTGGGAGGCCGAGGAGGCTGGATCACCTGAGGTCAGGAGTTCGGGACCAGAATGGCCAACATGGTGAAACCCTGTCTCTACTAAAAATACAAAAATTAGCCAGGAGTGGCGATATGCCTGTAATCCCAGCTACTCAGGAGGCTGAGGTGGGAGAATTGCTTGAACCTGAGAGGCGGAGGTTCCAGTGAGCCAAGATCGTGCCACTGCACTCCAGCCTAGGCAACAGAGCGAGACCCCTCCCCCCCCCCAAAAAAAATTGAATCTACCTTAATGGAAAACAGGTGAACTAGCCCTCCTAACTGGACCATGCACAAGACAAGAAATTCTGGCCTTTTTTTCCTCTTCCAAGGTGCAAGTGAGGACATAAGCCACACTGTATTCTGCCTCCAAACGATTACACACTTTTGTCCCTGCTCACACAGGTCTATCTTGAGGAGTTACGGTTCTTTTCTACTACTGTATGCCATACATTCCAGTAAAAGGATCTTTCAAAGGTGTCCAACACCTTATAAATCTGGTCTATCAGATTGATATCCGAAGATCTACAGTGTTTTTACATTTAATTTAAATGCCATTCTTAGAAGGATCTTGTCACAAAGAAGCCTTTCTATAGCCCCATCTTATCTCAGAAGCTAATTATCAAAACTTAATTTCCATTTCGTATAGCTCAAGATCTTAAAATCTAGGGCATGGCCAACTAAATTACTTTGATTCTGTTTACCTTCTCTGATGACAATTCCATCAAGCCTTAAATAGGAAAATGTCGAATCTGGGGTAATTTATCACTTTTGTGCACGTCTTATCTGAGTCCAGCCATCTGGTACTACTGTACATTTTGAACACCACGGGCATAAACAATTTGTTGAATTACTAAGTGAACACAATAATAAAGAAGAAAATGGTCAGGAGTGTGGTTTCAGCACTACTAACAGATGACTGTTTCTACCTCATTTGACCATAACTGTGCTCGTGAGCTTCCTTCCTTACATTCATGACTGAAGATCTGCTCAAATGCACCAACATTGCCAAGTGACTAAGGCAGAAAAGAAAAATGACAGGTATCATCATCTGAAGGACAGATGAATCTTTTTCTGCCTCTTCTTCACAATGGGATATAAGGAACAATTATAGGATGTCATCAGAACTGATGCCGTAGGACCTACAGCTCCCTTTCTCTTTATTGTGATTGTACTTTAAATATGACCTTGTCTTTTATGTGTATCTTCCTGTATTTTTTTTTGAGACGGAGTCTCGCTCTGTCACCCAGGCTGGAGTGCAGTGGCCGGATCTCAGCTCACTGCTAGCTCCGCCGCCCGGGTTTAGGCCATTCTCCTGCCTCAGCCTCCCGAGTAGCTGGGACTACAGGCGCCGCCACCTCGCCCGGCTAGTTTTTTTGTATTTTTTAGTAGAGACGAGGTTTCACCATATTAGCCAGGATGGTCTCAATCTCCTGACCTCGTGATCCGCCCGTCTCAGCCTCCCAAAGTGCTGGGATTACAGGCTTGAGCCACCGCGCCCGGCCTCTTCCTGTATTTTCAATGTATCTTTTTCCTTCAGTAAACCTGATATTCAAATAAAATGGTAAATGTGTGCTTTTTTAAATATTTAAATTACATTAAGGGGCTGGAACTTTAGTAAAGCAAAACACTGAATTCCCTATCTGCCATAAGTGATTCAACTGCTGTTATCTATAGTACTGGCTAATATTTACAAATACCAGAGGAAAGTCTCTTATAATTGCCATGCTTTAAATTCTGAACTTAAATTCTGCCTATGACAATGAAAATACCAGTCAACGGGAAAGAATTTACATATTAGTTCTTTGCCCAAAACTTATTTTTTTGTTTTAGTAATACATAAAGGCAGAGAAAATCGTGACTGTACTGATTTTCTTGACTTTGTGACGGGTGAGTCCAGGTAAAAGTAGGCCACTAGTCAGTATGGTTCCATTTTAGTATTTACTAAAGTTTTAAATATAATCACGTAAAAAACAAACATTTCAAAAGTGCAAAATATCAGAAATCTAATCAGTGCTATTAATCTTTCCATGCAAACAATCTCTTTTGCTGAGATAAGTGATACTAGTTCTGCAGCTGGGAATATATACAAAATGATGCTGTACCAGAGTTTAAAAATAGGCTTGGTCTAGAGATGGCACATGATACAAATGAAGCAGTGCAAATAATATATGACTAAATACAGGATTTCAATCAAGCTTATTATCCTGGGAATATACAGCTATAATACCATGAATAGACAAGATATAAAGTTCTTTCACAGTTACCCACCCTTCACCACTAGGAAAGAAACATTCCTTAATACAAAGAGTAGTTTATCTGGCTATCCAGGGCTATGCTGTCTATCTTTGGTTACAGGGACTCCCTCTGCTTATCCTTTGGTTTACTCTTAAACAGCACCTATTCTGCCAATAGGAAGAGTAAACATAAATTTGAAGACCACAACTTGGCAAAAGCTTCCCCTTAATATACGGTGAATACTTAATTCTCAATAACTCAGAGTTTATATACTTTTAAAAAAATAAAGTATTCCATATATCTGAAACTTAGTGGCATACTTAGCATTAGGCTACAAGGAGATGACAAAGAAAGGCATGCCTGACCTATACCCCAACCTTACCTCTACAGTCTCCACAGTGACAGTAATTACCTTTCATTTTCCTTTTCTCTCCAGAAAGGGATAAAGATCACTGCTGTCTAAGGAATGGCTTAGTAAATATTAAATGCCAGTGGCTTTGGAAACCATAACATTTATAAAAAAATTTATAAACAATAAACCACAGCTCGCCTGCCTTTGCCACTCTATAAACAGAGGCCTGTGGAATCTGAGAGCAAGTATAAAGGACTATCATAAAGAGAACTACAAAGACAGTGACAAACTCTGACCAATGAAGAAGAAAGATCTACAGCAAAGTAGTGAAAAGATGCCTTCACAAAATTAGTGTGCAGTCACTTGTGTTCTTAGAAGTAAACCTCACTTCATATGTTCCGGACTCGGCTGACACTGACTGCAATAGCTGTTTCTTGGACCCTACAGAAATAAGTTTTTCTTTCAGAACAAGTTAAACATTTCCCCCTAGCCAAACCTACCTGCCCAACCAATGCTGCCCATGCCAAGAGCCTTTTAAATATGCTTTGCGGATTATGGATGCCTAAGAAGGAAAGAGGATACACAATACTACCTTAGCCCAAGTAGAAATGGCAGGTGACAAATTCTGTTTCACCATAAAGGCACCACTAAAAGATTTTATTTAGAACCTCAGCAGCCTGTGCAGGCTCCATAATTTCAGGTTCATCAGCTTTTACAACTACTTTCAACATAAGAATAGAAGCTATTAGCAAATAACTTCTATCAAATATAAAAGGGAGGCCTAGGATATACAACATCTTTGCTTTATAAAGATGCACCTAACATGAACTAACTTGTCAACTTTAGACACTTAACAGCAGCTCAAACAGTTGCAAAAACAATGAACATTAGTGATTTCTGGCAATAAGTCTGTCAGTTCTAAGAGAGTAAACAACACTTTTTTAAAGCTACATTTTAGTCTTTCTGAATATACTACACGTAAGAAAGAAATGCAGGTTAAAAAATAAATCACCCAAAAGTCTTTTTCATATCCACTGAGACTTAGCCTTCAGTTCAATACAAACAAGAGATAAGTGTACTCCAAAATGCCTTCTAAATCTCAAGAATCTGTTTCCAAACTAGAACATTTTCTAAAGATAAGCAGTAAGTTCCTTAAAAACATGTCTATGCCACCCAAAACAAATCAAACCCAAAATAGGCTATACACCATATCAAGTACTAATCAATACAGTGTGGCACCTACAAACTATCATCAAAGAATTAAAGATACAAACCACCCCCAGCTATGAAGAAAAAATGGCAAGTGTTTATATGAAGCCAGTGGTTAAAAGTAATAAGGCCTTTTGCTTTTCCATTCATTTCCAAAGAGGAAGATTATCTTCCAAAGACCACAGTGGTGAGTAAGTGGCAGGCAACATGCAGGAAATGACGCAGCTGAGGAGAGGAAAATTGCAGCAACAAACAGGTGGATTTTCTGGGGAAGGATCCCTCAATGTCCGTCTAGGGAAGAAAGTGGGAGAAGAGCTGCAGTCACAACTGGAAGGCAACCACAGAGAATGCCAGAGTCGAATATACAGACTTTGTAATCTCACATCTAAAAGGCTGAGTAATTTAAATCTCAGGATGGGTGGTTGGTTATTAAAATCATAACTGTTGCCACAGTAATTCTTAGCAACAGAACCATTAAGACTCTGAGTTTAGATCCTAAAAAATGACAGGTGTCATTGGACAAAATCTCTAGCAAAACAGACATACACTAATCTTCCTCTAAATGGGCTACTGTGTTTTTTTCCCCATAAATTTCTACCAGTCCCTCTAAAAATGAAAAACAGCCTAGATCCTGGTGACAGACAATAGCAAGTATATTTACAAAGAGCTTGAGGCTCCATCGCTCATTATAACATGTTAATATGTAAGAATTACACTACATACATGACATTTTAAAACTTACATTAAGCAGGCATAGATGGGTCATTTTTACTGTAAAGGCTGATCAAGGAAGATACCCTGGGTTTGGTAGATCTCTTTGAGGACCAGCAATACTGTATCTTCAGACTCCCTATAAAGAAAAAAATTATATTGAGAAAAGGAACTAACAACTGTGCCAAATGTTTTACATATATTATCTCATTTAATCCATACAACCATTTTGCAAGTTTATTTTTCACTTCTGCAAAGAAATTAGATTCAGAGGTAATGTAATTGGCAGTGGTTTGGAAGGTGACCTAGCAAAGAACTCTGGCATTAAATCTAGTAATATAAAAAAGCTAGTAAGAGAGGCCGGGTGCGGTGGTTCATGCCTGTAATCCTAACACTCTGGGAGGCTGAGGTGAACAAGTCACTACAGGTCTGGAGTTTGAGCCAGCCTGGCCAACATGGTGAAACCCCGTATCCACTAAAAATACAAAAACTAGGGCCAGGCACGGTGGCTCACGCCTGTAATCCCAGCATTTTGGGAGGCCGAGGTGGTCAGATCACGAGGCCAGGAGTTCGAGACCAACCTGGCCAATATGGTGAAACCCCGTCTCTACTAAAAATACAAAAATTAGCAGGGTGTGGTGGTACACACCTGTAGTCCCAGCTACTGGGAGACTGAGGTAGAAAAATCGCTTGAACCTGGGAGGCGGAGGTTGCAGTGAGCCGAGATCACGCCACTGCACTCTAGCCTGGGCGATAGGCGAGACTCCCTCTAAAAAAAAAAAAAAAAAAACTAGCCAGGCATGGTAGCACGTGCCTATAGTCCCAGCTATTCATGAGGCTGAGGCAGGATAATTGCTTGAACCCAGGAGGCGAAGGTTGCAGTGAGCCAAAGGTTGCAGAGAGCCATTGCACTTCAGCCTGGGCCACAGAGTGAGACTCCATCTCAAAAAAAACAAACAAACAAACAAAAAGGCCAGTAAGAAATAACCAAGAATTGTTCCTTTTCCACAGAGATCATTCTAGAGACACTACTGAAGAGTTGTCCAGTTGGTCACCTTAATTTTTAAAATACTATGCACTTTTTGGAAAAGGTAATACAATCATAAGGTTCCAAATTCCAAAAATATAATAAAGTAATGAAGTCTCCCTCCCACCTTTGTTCCTCAACCACCACCAGTTCCCATCTTCTGACAACCAGTGTTATCAATTTCTCATGCATTTTCCAGATATTATTCTATGTACGCACAAGCAATTACTTATATCCACAGTTCATAACGAAATTTGATTTAAAAAGATTAACATTCATGAGGGACTGCCTTAAGGATATAAGGCTCTAACAACATTCTTCTAGATCTGTGGTTCAACATTTATTGAGTCATGCATCCTTTTGAGAATCTAATGAAATTATGGATTTCTCCCCAGAAAGGATCACATTGCAACCACAATTATAAATGTGCATTTCATTGGATTCACAGACTTCCCTCATCTCCCACAAACTCATAGACACAGACCCCAGCTTAAGAAATTCCTGTGTCTGGCCGGGCGCGGTGGCTCACGCCTGTAATCCCAGCTCTCAGGGAGGCAGAGGCGGGAGGATAGCTTGAGCCCAGGAGTTCAAGACCTGCCTGGGTAATATAACGAGACCCCGTTCTCCACAAAAAGGAAAAAAAAAAGACGAAATTCCTATATCAACAAGTGGGAATTTATCAGATATTAAAATGGTACATAAATAAGCAAATCAATAAATAAGAAGTTGAGAAATAGTCCCATTTATGTATAGGAATTTAATTAAGTGGCCATGCACGGTGGCTCACACCTATAATCCTAACATTCTGGGATGTTGAGGCAGGCGGATCACCTGAGGTCAGGAGTTCGAGACCAGCCTGGCCAACATAGTGAAACCCCATCTCTACCAAAAATACAAAAATTAGCTGGGCATGGTGGCGCATGCCTATAGTCCCAGCTACTCAAGAAGCTGAGGCAGGAACATCATTTGAACCCAGAAGGCAGAGGTTGCAGTGAGCCAAGATCATACTACTGCACTTCAGCCTGGGCGACATAGCAATACTCTGTCTCAGAAAAAAAAAAACAAAGAATTTAAGTTAGAATCTCAAGTCTATTAATAGTGTTGAGACATGTGGGGAAAAAAGGACCTGAATCTGAATCAGATTTATATGTAAAAATGAGATGATAAAGTATTAGAATAGCCAGGCATGGTGTTGCACACCTGCAGTCCCAACTACTCAGGAGGCCAAGGAAAGAGGATTGCTTGAGCCCAGGAATTCAAGAGCCTAGTGCACTAAGATCATGCCTGTGAAAAGCCACTGCATTCCAGCCTGGGCAATATAGCAAGATCCTGTTTCTTAAAAAAAGAAAAAATACATATATACATATATATGAATATACTGTGTTGGCTGAGTGCGGTGGCTCATGCCTATAATCCCAGCACTTTGGGAGGCCAAGGTAGGTGGATCGCTTGAGGTCAGGAGTTTGAGACCAGCCTGACCAACATGGTGAAACCCTGTCTCTACTAAAAAGACAAAATTAGCCAGGTGTGGTGGTGCACACCTGTAATCCTGGCTACTTGGGAGGCTGAGGCAGGACAATCACTTGAACCTGGGAGGCAGAGGTTGCAATGAGCCAAGATCACACCACTGCACTCCAGCCTGGGTGACAGGGTGAGACTCTATCTCAAAAAACAAAAACAAACAAACAAAAAAAAAATTGTGGTAAGAATTTTTTTGGAAAGTAAGGAAGATCTTTCTGAGTATGACACAAATTCCAGAAACTAAAAAGCAAATGTCAACACATTTGATTACATAAAAATAAAAATTTTGACTGGACACAGTGGCTCACGCCTATAATCCCCACATTTTGAGAGGCAGGTGCAGGTGGATCACCTGAGGTCAGGAGTTCAAGACCAGCCTGGCCAACATGGTGAAACCCCATCTCTACTAACAATACAAAAATTTTAGCTAGGCATGGTGGCACATACCTGTAATCCCAGCTACTCAGGAAGCTGAGGTACAAGAATCGCTTGAACCTGGGAGGCGGAGGTTGCAGTGAGCCAAGATCATACCACAGCACTCCAGCCTGGGCGACAGAGTAAGACTCCTTCTCAAAAAAAAAAAAAGTTGTTGGCCAGATATGGTGGCTTACACCTGTAATCCCAACACTTTGGGAAGCCAAGTGGGAGGATCACTGGAGCCCAGGAGTTCAAGATCAGCCTGGGCAGCATGGCAAAACCCCATTTCCACAAAAAAATTTTAAAAAATGAGCTGGGCATGGTGGTACATACCTGTGGTCCTAGCTACTCCCAGCTGCTCGGGAGGCTGAGATGGGAGGATGACATGAGTCCAAGGTCGAGGCTGCAGTGAGCTATAATCACACCACTGCACTCTAGCCTGGGTGATAGAGGGAGACTCTCTCACAAAAAAAAAAAAAAAAAAAAAATTCTGATGCAGAGCAAATGAAACTCTCAAACACTGCTGATGGAGATGTAAACTGCTGGTGGCAAAACAGTTCAGCAGTTTCTTTTAAAGATACATTTCCATGTAGCATCCACCCATTCCATTCCTATTTACCCAAGAATATGTGCAGGTCAAGTCTTACAGAACGTTCCTAGCAGCTTTATTTGTTAATAGCCCAAAACTGGAAAGTATCCAAATATTCATCAACAGGTGAATGGATAAACTGTGATATATCAATATAATGGAATACTATTCAGCAATAAAAAGGAACAAACTATTGATACACACAACATGGATTACATCTATAATCCCAGCAGCTTGGGGGGCCAAAGCAAGAGGACTGCTTGAGACCAGGAGTTTGACACCAGCGGGGGTAACATAGTGAGACCCCATCTCTACGAAAATAAATTTAAAAAAAAAAATTAGGCCCAGTGGCACATGCCTGAGTCCCAGCTTCCCAGGAAGCTGAGATGGGAGGATCCCTTGAGCCTAAGAGGATCCCTTGAGCTCAGAGATCTAGGCAACAGTGAGCCATGATTGTGTCACTGCACTCCAGCCTGGATGACAGAACAAGACTCTGTCTCAAAAAAAAAGAGCTAAATGCCAAACAACAAAAGTATATACTGTAGGATTCCAAATACAAGTCATAAGCAAACTACAGTGCCAGATAAGTGGCTCCCTGGAAATTAGGAGGAGTGGGGAAAAGAAGGAAGGGATTACAAAAGGCACAAGGAAACTTTTGAGAGTGATGAATATGTTAAGTTGATTGTAGTGACGGCTTCACAGGTGTATACATGTCAAAACTCATCAAATGTGTATTCTTTTAATATGTGCAGTATATTGTACATTTTTCACCCAACAAATTGGCAAAGATTTTAAATTATTAAAACTGTTGGAAAAGCTGTGGAGAAACACACACTTTCATACATTATTGCTGGGACTATAAAAAGGTACAACCTCTTATTTGGCAATATTTATCAAATTTTATAAATGTATATACCTTTATGCCATTGATTCCAATTTGAAGTATTTTACATTACAGATATACTCATGAGTAGGTGAAATGACACGAACAAGGTGTGTGCAAAAGAAAAGGAAAGCTGAAAGTCCAAGAGTAGAGGATGGCTTAAATAAATTATGGTGTATTTAGACAGTGGAAGACTACGTAGCTAAAAAAAAATGAGGAAGCTACATATAATAGGTTAAAAAATGCCAAGATACACTAGTAGAAAAAACAAGGCACAGCACATTGTCTTTAATATGACACTATTTATATTTTTAAAAGAAGGGAAAGAATATATTCACATACATATATTTATTATGGAGGCATAAAATGGATGGCTAGAAGACATTTTACATTAGTTGTATATGGGGAAGAAACTAGTTGCAAGGAACAAAATTAAAAAGAAGCTTTTCATTATTTTTCTTTCTTTGAATTTCAAACCATATGAATGTGCTGCCCACACAGAAATATTAAAAGAACTCTTCTTTCTTTTCTATCAAGCCAGATCACCAGAGATCATTCTTAGCATTATTTTAGTCCCTTACAAGATTGCTTTTAATGAACTGTACTTTGATTTTATGTCATGGCCTCTACTGTATTTATTACATACAAATGATAGTGATTGCATCAGATAATTCCTTATCAGAATTCAAGAGAAAAATTCTTCTTAGGCCCTTTGAGCTTTTTTTTTTTTTTTTTTTTGAGATGCAGTCTCACTCTGTCACCCAGGCTGGAGTGCAGTATCACGATCTCGCCTCACTGCAACCTCTGCCTCCCAGGTTCAAGCAATTCTCCTGTCTCAGCCTCCCTAGTAGCTGGGACTACAGGCATGCACCACCACACCTGGCTAATTGTATCTTTGGTAGAGACGGGATTTCGCCATGTTGGCCACTTTCATTTTTAAATGGTCTGAGCTTTCGTTTTTAAAACACTTATCTCTGACCCACCTTATTTTCCTTGCTTTATTTTTATGAAAACTTCTTCAGGGATTAATTTGTATTCTTTTATACTATTCTTTTTTTCAGACATGGTCTCGCTCTGTCACCCAGGCTAGGGTGCAGTGGCACCATCATGGCTCACTGCAGCCTTCAACTCCTGGCCTCAAGCAATCCTCCTTCCTCAGCCTCCCAAAGTGCTGGGATTATAGACATGAGCCACCATATCCGGCCTGAATTTCAATCAGCACATTAATCCATTCTACAATCCATCAGGTAACCAATTATATTTAATAATAATTCTTCCCAGGCGTGGTGGCTGATGCCTGTAATTCCAGCACTTTGGGAGGCGGAGACGGATTGATTGCTTGAAGTTTGAGACCAGCCTGGGCAACACGGCGAAACCCTGTCTCCACAAAAATTAGCTGGGCATGGTGGTGCACAACGGTCATCCTACTTATTAGGGAGACTGAGGTGGGAGGATCACTTGAGCCCAGGAGGTCAAGGCTGCAGTGAACCATGAGCATGCCACTGCACTCCAGCCTGAGTGACACAGCAAGACCCTGTCTCAAATAATAAAATAAAATAATAATTAATTCTGTCATAGCTACCATAAATGCTTTCAAATGTGTTTGCTATAATATAGCAACAGTAATATTATTTGTTCCAGTTCATTCATGTGCACCTAAATGGCCAAAAGACACATTTTTAACACGAAGCTAATTGAACTTATGGTTGTTGGCATCATTAGCCTCATCCATGTTCTACCCAGCTGCAAAATATAGTAACAGTGTGTTTAAACCAGATTCTTGAAATAACACGAAATGACATGATTGTGCTTGTGCTGTCTAAATGAGAAGTCATTTTAATCCCAAAGGTACACAGGTCTTCTTTTTTGAAACAGGGTCTTGCTCTGTCACCCAGGCTACAGTGCAGTGGTGTGATCATGGCTCACTGTGGCCTCAAACTCCTGGGCTCAAGTGAGCCTCCTGCCTCAGCCTCCCAAGTAACTGGGACTATAAGTGCATACCACCATGCCCAGCTAATTCAGTTTTTGTAGAGATGAGGTCTTGCTGTGTTGCCCAGGCCGGTCTCAAACTCCTGAACTCAAGCAATCGTCCCACCTTGGCCTCCCAAAGTGCTGAGATTATAAGCCTGAGCCAATGCACGTGGCCTATCCTCCTTTTTCTGCGTCTATCAAATATCTATGAAACAGGTAAACAAACAAAACAAACACAAATAAACAACATTTACCAGTAGCACAGATGGCTTTGTAAAGCAAATAAATACTCATTAAAACTTTCAATAGGCTTCTCCTGTAGCACATAGTCAATGCGTTGGCCTCCATTCAGCATCCCCACATTGATAGGCAGGACTTCTTCTTTAACTGCCACAGAGGTCTCTTCTGTGTTAACATCTGGATATGGAAGAACCATAATGAGAATCTAAAACCTTTGGCCTTCAGGGTTATCCTGTTAACTTCTCCTCACACTCCAAGTTTACCACAGAATGAGCTACTCTGTTCAGAGAGCTCTCTCCCATCTTCCTCCTCTCAATCTCCTTCAAGCTCCTTCTCAGGTCACAGTAATTTTGTCCAATCCCCATTTTTGCTTTTGCGCAACACATCTCATTACCTATACCATTGATAGCTAGGTCATTTGCCTTGGGTTTATACTAAATGCAAGCAGGAATAGAGCTCTTTAGAAGTTGAAAACTAAAGCAAAATAATGCAATATTCACTATGAAATTAAATGTGAAATTAAATTAACTATGAAAAACGCCACACCATGGCATCCCTCTTATCTGGCAGCTGGTCAACGTGTACAGTGTCACTGACCACTAGGCTTCTCTGAAGTTGATTCAGGTTCTGCTTCAGTTTCTTCTGCCGTTTCTGAAACTTGTAAGGCAGGGTATGGAGCTCTGGTAAAAGACTTCCAGGCCATCCGCAGCGAACCTAGCAAGTTGTTCTTAAGGTCCATACTCATCCTGGTCAAGCCCTCTCTCAGTTCTGAAACATATAAACAAAGAACATTAAATGACTTACAAAGAGTTTAGGGTCCAACACAGCTGAACAGAGTGAATGATGCCCTTTGCACTAGCCAAAAGGTCTAGAATTATCAAGTTCTATGCTCAGACTTACCTAAGTGCATCCGCTTCCTGCCTTTATGATGTGGGATCAGCATTGGCTCAAATTCCACTCCTGGGACCACCATTGGTTCAATCCTATAGGCCACAGGATCAAACTACATAGAAAAAACAAGAGCTACATTTACCTCTGCTGAGCACAGTCTGGAAACTATGTAACTTGTTTTTTTTTTTTTTTTTTTTGAGATGAGGTCTCGCTCTGTCACCCAGGCTGGAGTGCAGTGGTGCAATCATGGCTGAGGTGCACTCCAGCCTGGGTGACAGAGCAAGACTCTGTTTAAAAAAAAAAAAAAAAAAAAAAAAATCAATACCCTGAGGTAGCCTTCAACTACTGGGCTCAAGCAGTCCTCCTGCCTCGAACTCCCAAAGTGCTGGGATTACAGGCATGAGCCACCATGCACAACCAGAACTATATATCTTAAGCAAGAATAATCATAAGTTCATTAAAAAAAATGTACAGCTCTGTTCCATCACTTCCAAATCAATACTATTATAAGTTGTCTCATTGCTAGAGGATGGAATAGGAAAAAAAAAATCAACACAACAGAAAATCCTATGTTCTTTAACAATAAGCCCTGTTATTTAGGTAAAACCACAATAGCTATACAATGCTTACAGGGTGATAAATATTGAAGAAACCTTTGCATGTTGGAAATCTGTAGTTGGGATCAATTCTTTTTAGTCCTCTAACAGTAAGGAACATTCCAATGGGAGATCCAAAGGCAAAGAATATTTCTGGTTTATAGATGAGCCGGGGATATTTCACAGACACCTCAAAGGAGGAAAATAAAAGCATCTCTTATTAATAACAAAAGTTACATCTGTTTCTACCATATGAATAGCAGGCGGTAAAATGATCAAAGAGAATTAGTTACCTGCCCAATGCCAACATCCAGATAATCACCATTTCTAGTATTACTGCTACTGCAGAACTCAGATTCTTTGGGAATGTTTGCCCCTGAAGCAGGCTGCAGGGTTGGTCTATTAATACCCTAAAGAATAAAAAATAGTTATGTGGAGAAGCTGGGCATGGCAGCATGCACCTGCAGTCCCAGCTACTCAGGACCCTGAGGTAGGTAGGAGGATTGTTTAAGCCCACGAGTACAAGTCCAACCTGGGCAACATAGTCTCTATTTAAAAAAAAAAAAATTATGGGGAGCTACTATATAGTAAAAGTATAGTCAAAGGATTATATAGTTTTCTACTGGTTTGAAAGGACCCTTAGGAAAGTTCTGAAATGGCAGCCAAAAATTCTAGGAAGATGTCCTCAGATAACAAGATTAAATTATTGCCTTAAATTGTTAATTGACATTCTTACATGCTCTAAAATGATGAAAGTCATACATAGCCATTTCGGCAGCAGCTGAAACTTTACGCAACAATCATAAGAGAAAACAATAGCAGGGTACTGTGGGAAGATAATGCTGAGGACTGCTAGAGTTCTATGAAGTGCTGTGCCTCTGTAATCAAGTAGGATGTCAATGGGCTGGGCCAAGAACTGAGTCTTTAAAAAGAACTGAGCCACCTGCTAAAAAGTTGGAAAAGAACTAACTACTGGCCGGGCATGGTGGCTTATGCCTGTAATCCCAGCACTTTGGCAGGCTGAGATGGGCGGATCACTTGAGGTCAGGAGCTCAAGACCAGCCTGGCCAACATGGTGAAACCCCATACTAAAAATACAAAAATTAGCTGGGTGTGGTGTCACACACCTGTAATCCCAGCTACTTGGGAGGCTGAAGCAGGAGAATCACTTGAACCCAGGAGGCGGACGTTGCAAGTGAGCCAAGATCGTGCAATGAGCGAGACTCCGTCTCAACAAAAAAAAAAAAAAAAAAAAAAAGAAAGAAAAGAAAAGAACTAACTAATAAGACATGGAGAGAAATTCAGTGACCAGAAGAACTGAATGTGGAAGTACTGTTATAACATAGGTAAACCTTGAGAACATTATGCTAAGTGAAAGAAGCCAGTCACATGGCTCAAAAGGTCACATATTGTATGATTCCATTTATATGGAATGTCCAAAATAAGCAAATCTGTAGAAACAGAAAGTAGATTAGTGGTTGACTCTAATTAGTGGTTGACTCCCTGGGGGCAGGGAGCAATGGGGAGTGACAGCAAATAGGTATGGGGTTTCCCTAAAGAAGAATGGAAATGTGCTGAAATTGGATAGTGGTAATGGTTACAAAACTCTATGAATATACTAAAAACCATTAAATTGTAAACTTTAAAAGGGTGAATTTTATGGTATGTGATGTGAATTATATATTGGTAAAGCTCTCATGAAAAGAAAAAAAGCAAAAAAATAAATAAATAAATGGAAGGAGAATTCCAGAGGAAAGAAGACTTCTGAAGCTAATGACACTTTTAAGGATGTAAAAAAAGACGGGCCAGGAGCGGTGATTCATGTCTGTAATCCCAGCACTTTGGGAGGCTGAGGCAGGTGGGTCACCTGAGGTCAGGAGTTCAAGACCAGCCTGGCCAACATAGTGAAACCCCATCTCTATTAAAAATACAAAAAGTTAGCTGGGCATGGTACTGCGCACCTGGAATCCCAGCTACTCAAGAGGATGAAGCAGGAGAATCGCTTGAACCCAGGAGGTGGAGGTTGCAGTGAGCCGAGATCACCCACTGTACTCCACCCCGGACAACAGAGCGAGATTTCATTTCAAGAAAAAAAAAAAGAAAAAGAAAAGGATGTAAAAAGGAAAATGTGTTTAATTTCTAGAAAGAGAGCCAAAGATCGGCCAGGCAGAGGTGGCGGGCACCTGTAGTCCCAGCTACTCAGGAGGCTGAGGCAAGAGAATCGCTTGAACCTGGGAGGCGGAGGTTGCAATGAGCTGGCATCACACCACTGCACTCCAACCTCAGTGACAGAGCAAGATTCCGTCTCAAAAAAAAAAAAGAAAGAAAAAAAAAAGAGCCAAAGATTGATTACCAAAAAACTGCTTGACTTCCCAGAATAAACATCCCACAAAACACAAGGATACACTATGGACATCAAAGAACTGCTTAGTCCAACAAGCTGTATTAGGCACATACCGTTGAGTTTTTTCTGGTACTGAAATAGTTTAATATCTTCTTCCTTGGTCCTAAAGGAATTCCCATTTCCTGAAGATCTCGGTCTGTACATAAAGCCTATGCACAGAAAACCAAGTCTTTCTTATTTGTAGACAAAATAAAATCAATCCTGTCCCCTAAGAGGATTAAGACCTAGGCACTCTGTTGCTGCCTGTCTCTCTAGTAGTAAAACATCATATAATAACTTCCAGAAAAAAGGACCTGTTTTATTCATGAAACACCCTAAAAAAGAATAGAAAATATCAATACTTATAATATCAATGTTATAATAATACAGACAACATTGTGTTATTGTTAAAAAAAAAAAAAAACCCAGAGAAGTTGGGTATCTAAGGACTTCAGGACATAAATATCTTCCTTGATTTCTATACTGACTTAGATGTCACATGCCTGAGAAGGATTATACTCCTGCTCATGAATGCAAGCATTGAGAACATACAGCAAACACACAAGTACGCAACAGACTAACAATCAAGATCTCAAGTGTCACTCATCATTTTTTTTGTTTTTGAGACGGAGTCTTGCTCTGTCACTCAGGCTGGAGTGCAGTGGCGCGATCTTGGTGCACTGCAACCTCCACCTCCTAGGTTCAAGCGATTTTCCTGCCTCAGCCTCCCAAGTAGCTGGGATTACAGGTGCCTGCCACCAGGCCCAGCTAATTTCTTTGTATTTTGAGTAGAGACGGGGTTTCAGCATGTTGACCAGGCTGGTCTCGAACTCCTGACCTCGTGATCCACCCACCTCAGCCTCCCAAAGTGCTGGGATTACAGGTGTGAGCCACTATACCCGGCCAACTGTCACTCATTAGGGAAGCCTTCCTGCACCTTCTGAGACCAGGTTAATTCTTACAACACGGTGTACTTTCCCTACTTAGTTCTTATTGTAATTGCAATGATGTGTGTGATTATTTAATATGTGTCTTCCCCAGTAAACTATAAACACTATGAGGTCAGGGATCATATGTCTTATTTACCAGTCTATCCGGTACTTGGTATAGTAAGCATTTTCTAAATATCTGTTAAATGAGCGAATGTATCACAAACCAAAAAAAGGCCAAACAAAAGTGGAAAAAACAAAAAACAAATAAACAAGCTGGCTGGGTACCATGGCTCACACATATAATTACAGCACTTTGGGAGGCAAAGGTGGGTGGATCATGGGGTCAGCAATTCCAGACCAGCCTGGCCAAGAGACCAGCTTGACCAACATAGTGAAACCCCATCTCTACTAAAAATACAAAAATTAGCCAGACATGGTGGCGGGCACCTGTAATCCCAGCTACTCAGGAGGCTGAGGCAGAAGAACTGCTTGAACCCAGAAGACAGAGGTTGCAGTGAGCTGAAGATCACACTATTGAACTCCAGCCTGGGCAAGAGTGAGACTCCAACTCAAAAAATAAATAAATAAAAAATAAACAAGCAAATAACAGTAGAGCTCTTAAAAGTACAACAGAAAATTAGAGTTGGAATAGCTAATGGTTATTTATTTGTTTGTTCTTGCACTCATGTTTTCTATGAGTCGTACTGGTTAGTCTGCTCCACTGCTCTATGAATATCAATATGGCCATCTGAACTTTGAACTTCGAACAAGGCAAAGGTCACTTGATATGATAAAAAGCAAATAAATAATGCTAAGGAACATTAATGATAAAGTATTTATGACTAAAAAGTGTCTAAAGGCTATGCACTTAGTAAACATGATAAACAATAAAAATACTGAAAATGGCTTGGCATAAAGTTTTAAAAGATTATTTTTACCAGAGCTTCCTTATCTACTTTCTCCTTCTCAAAGATATCAAAGAATTCAGAGAGCTGAAGTTTCTTCAAATCTTCCTCTAGTGTAGGTGTATCTCCTTGATCCATTACAATATTTAGTGAATCCTAAAAATTAAATTATAAAGCTCATAATCTCAAAATTCATTTAGTTTCCTTTATACTAGTTTGCAGTAAAGAAATACACAGATTTCCACAGCAATGTATCTTAACTTTAACAAATTGTCATTTATGCAAGATATAAATTAAGAGGTTCCAAGGTTTTGCAACTTCAATTGAAAATATGTTTTTAAAGAAATGAGTAAAATATTCATCATCATTAACAAACATTTGCTGAATTTTAAGGGAGCTCGGTGCTTAAGAAATAGGAAAATGGTGCTTAAGAAATAAAACAGTCTAGGCTGGGCATGGTGGCTCACGCCTGTAATCCCAGCACTTTGGGAGGCCGAGGTGGGCAGATCACAAGGTCAGGAGTTCAAGACCAGCCTGACCAACATGGTGAAACCCCAACTCTACTAAAGATACAAAAATTAGCCGGGTGTGGTAGCGTGTGCCTGTAATCCCAGCTACTGGGGAGGCTGAGGCAGGAGAATCATTTGAACCCTGGAGGCGGAGGTTGCAGTGAGCCAAGATTGTGCCACTGCATTCCAGCCTGAGCGACAGAGTGAGACTATCTCAAAAAAAAAAAAAAGAAATAGAAATAAAACAGTCTAAGACAAAAGCTCTGCTCTGGAGTAACTCATGGTCCAACAGGAGAAATAGGTACCAAATCAATCCTATAGATGATACATGGTTATAGGAATTTTTACTAAAAATGTTTAAACATGAAGTTCCCCAATACTTTCGAACAGAGTTTCTATAAATCATATCAATTTGTAGCCAATTCATTCATTTGTTCATATGCAAACTTCATTTAGCTCAATGATTCCGTAACTCAGCAGTGCAAATTTTTGAGACGGAGTCTCACTCTGTCACCCAGGCTGCAGTACAGTGGCACCATCTCTGCTCACTGCAACCTCCACCTCCCAGGTTCAAGCGATTTTCCTGCCTCAGCCTCCCAAGTAGCTGGGATTACAGGCACACACCACCATGCCCAGCTAATTTTTGTATTTTTAGTACAGATGAGGTTTCACCATGTTGGCCAAGTTGGTCTTGAACTCCTGACCTAAGGTGATCCACCAGCCTCAGCCTCCCAAAGTGCTGGGATTACAGGCATGAGCCACCTCACTCGACCAGCAGTGCATGTTCACAAAAGAAAATAAGGTAGACTAAACAATTATTATTTGTAGAAGCATATTATTATCTTGCTTCTATCATCCAAGAATGTCAGAGATAATTAAAAGTCTGGTAAAATGGAAGTAAGTGTAAACGTAATGTCATGACATGAAACTAAACTCAGCTGAAAACAAAAAATAAGTCTAAAATCTATAAATCCTTACTAAAGAAAACTACAAGAAAACCTAGCTGAACATCTAAATTACCTTTTCACTGTCAATATCCCCCAAAGAATCTTTCTGATTTGTTAGGATATCAAACAATATAAGCGAACCTATAAGTAAAATAGAAGAAGGGACAATTTCTAAGCATTAGCACTAAATGGCTGTCTGTTATACAAAAAAAGTCATAAGCCAATTACACATGTAAGCAAATCCACACAGCAAGGAGTCTTTCTTTCCAATTTACCACCACCCTTCCAACCCCTTCCAAATTTCTTGATCAGAGACCACTTCTGGACCTCTGAATTTCCTACTGATAAAAGACACTGTGCTTCAAAAACAGGTGTCTTTAAAATGTGATAGTCTTCTCTGGTCACACAGAATTCATTTTGTTACCTAAACTATGACCAGCAATGGATACACCCCCTTTGAAATCAGGGTTCCTCTGCAGAAAAAGTGTGTATATTCGGTTCATTTCAGAAGCAACTGTGTCCACAATAGTCTGACAGTAGGTGGGGCTATTGTAGAAGAAGACATCCAGAATTGTGTCATTGGTGAAGTGCCTGAGGCGGTTAATGCTGGGCAGGGTTATTCGCTGCAGATCTCTGAAAAAAGGAAACATAATTTAAGCAGGAAACCTAAATACATTTAATAGCCACTTCCAATTTTAAGCCTTCAAGCTTAGACTTAAACATTTTATAACAAACAATTGTCGATTTATAGGAAAAAACAAAAAGAGGACAAAGGAACATGTGTAATGAAGCCAGAGGGATGTGATCAGCAAAATTCAGAAAATACGAAACCCTACAAGTCAAACCCATTTCTCCCATACATAAACTGCAAGAAAACAATAGATGTAGACAGAGAGGTAAGTGGTAATCAAGAAATTAAGAGACTTTTTTTTTTTTTTTTTTGAGATGGAGTCTCGTTCTGTTGCCCAGGCCGGAGGGCAGTGGCATAATCTCAGCTCACTGTAACCTCCACCTCCCAGGTTCAAGCGATTCTCCTGCCTCAGTCTCCCAAGTAGCTGGGATTACAGGCGACTGCCACCAGGCCCGGCTAATTTCTTGGTATTTTTACTAGAGACAGGGTTTCACCATGTTGACCAAGCTAGTCTTGAACTCATAGCAATTGCAGGCATGTGCCGCCATGCCCAGCTGATTTTTGTATTTTTAGTAGTGACGGGGTTTTGTCATGTTGGCCAGGCTGGTCTCAAACTCCTGACCTCAGATGATCCACCTGCTTTGGCCTCCCAAAGTGCTGGGATACAGGCATGAGCCACTACGCCCAGCCCAAGAGAGACTTATAATAAAAGACATATCAACTAATTGCAATGTATGGACTTTATTTGGAACCCAGTTTAAAATGTGCTTGTAATTATATAAATATGTATATAAAAATTAATGTGTATATATAATTAATGTATATAAAAATATATATAAAAATAATAGACAACTGGAAATTTGAACACTGACTAGGTATTTGATGACATTAACAAATTTTTAAGTGTGATAATAGTGTTATGGTTATACATTTTTTAAGTCCTTTAAAATACACTGTTCAGGGCTGGGTGTGGTGGCTCACACCTGTAATCCCAGCACTTTGGGAGGCTGAGGCGGGCAGATCACAAGGTCCAAAGTTTCAGACCAGTTTGTCCAACAGAGTGAAACCCCGTCTCTACTAAAAATACAAAAAATTAGCCGGGTGTCGTGATGTGCACCTGTAATCCCAGCTACTTGGGAGGCCGAGGTTGGAGAATCACATGAACACAGGAGGCAGAAGATGAAGTGAGCTGAAATCGCACCACTGCACTCCAGCCCAGGCAACAGTGCAAGACTCCGTCTCAAAAAAAAAAAAATACTGTTCAGGCTGGCGCAGCAGCTCACACCTGTAATCCCCAGCACTTTGGAAGGCTGAGGCGGGTAGATCACAAGGTCAGAAGTTTGAGACCGGCCTGGCCAATATAGTGAAACCCTGTCTCTACTAAGAAATACAAAAATTAGCTGGGCGTTGTGGCACATGCCTGTAATTCCAGCTACTTGGGAGGCTGAGGCAGGAGAACTGCTAGAACCCAGGAGGCAGAGGTTGCAGTGAGCTGAGATCATGCCACTGCACTCCAACCTCGGTGATAGAGCGACACTCCATCTCTAAAATAAAATAAAATAAAAAATAAAATATACTGTTCAGGCCAGGCACTGTGGCTCACACCTGTAATCCCAGCACTTTAGGAGGCCAAGGCAGACAGATTGCTTGAGCCCAGGAGTTCAAAACCAGCTTGGCCAACATGTTAAAAGCCCAACTCCACAAAAAATAGAAAAATCAGCTGGATCAGGCTAGGCACGGTGGCTCACGCCTGTAATCCCAGCACTTTGGGAGGCCGAGAGGGCAGATCACCTGAGGTCAGGAGTTCGAGACCAGCCTGACCAACGTGGAGAAACCTCGTCTCTACCATAAATAGAAAATTGGCTGGGCATGGTGGCGCATGCCTGTAATCCCAGCTACTTGGGGGTCTGAGGCTGGGAATTGCTTGAACCCGGGAGGCAGAGGTTGCAGTGAGCTGAGATCACGACACTGCACTCCAGCCTGGCCAACAAGAGCAAAACTCCATCTCAAAAAAAAAAAAAAAAAAAAAAAAATCAGCTGCGAGTGGTGCCACATGCCTGTAGTCCCAGCAGTACTTGGGAGGCTGGGATGTGAGGATCACCCGAGCCCGAGGAGGTCCAGGCTGCAGTGAGCTGTGATCACACCACTGCACTCCAAAAAAAAAAAAAAAAAAAGATACAAACTGAAACATTTACAGATAAAATTACAGGATGTCTAAGATAAAAACCATATGGCAATGAAGGGGCAGTAGATAGGGTATGAAGATACGGATGAGGCAGAACCAGCCATGTGTTGAGGCTTGTTGGGGCTGGGTAATCAGTACACAAGGATTCATCATATATACGATTTCTGTGAACAAAATGATCTCTAATAAAAAAAGTTTTCTAAAAAGACAAAACAAAAACAAAAGGCTTTTCCTGGAATTTTCAGCAGTAAAGTTTCTTGATTACATGTCAAACGATAAAGAGCTCCCTCTCTCAATGCACAATTTCTAAAAGCAGAAAAAGGTGTGAGTGCCAGGTGCCAAAAGCAAACAGAATTCGTATCTGGCAGAGGAAGACCACATTGACAAAATCTAATATCCAGTTAAAGGTTTCTTAAAATTCCCAGAAAGATTCAAGTATACAACTACTTCTGCAATTTATAAGGGCTACGCCCTTAGTAACCTGTTAGCATTTGCTCGAATATTAAAGAATCCGAACCCCACCACAATGAAGTGTTTAGCAAATGAATATACCCAAATCATAGTGTACTGAGAACTGAGTCACAGAATCAGAAAAGCCATTTCTGAGACCAGCATGGTCAGCTTATGAAACAATGCTGACTACTTCCTGCATCTCCTGGTTCTATTCTAGAACTGTATTAGAAACACACTACTTGCTGGAGAGCCCCATAGCTAGATATCCTCAATTTAAGCAACCTTCTCTGTCATTACCATAAAATTTACAAACAAAACTAATGGGTTTGTACCTTAAGAAAGCCATCACTTAAAAGTCACTGTACCAATTATTCCCTAAGTTATAAATGCTAATAGTTTAATGTTTGAGAAATCCTCCCTTTTTTCTAAATTTGGACAAATATTATTTAAATATAATAACAAAAGGAACAACAAAATACTTTGCACATCTTGGAGTATGGCTGGCTTTTGACATCTGAAAATGGAAATGGTTATACACTATGGGAAGATAGCAACATTTGGCTATAATGCTAAAGATACAATGAAGCTATAATAGTAAATACTAGTGAGCCAGTAAAACATACTGAAGATACACACAGCTCTCTACTCCTAACCAGGGTTAATTAAACCAAGGGACTGATCAGCATTTAATAGCATATCTCTAAGAAATTTTAAATATTCAGTCAGCTATAGCATAAAAATGTCCCCAAGCATAGCAATGATCAGAAAATATATTATTATCACAGCTAACCACTCAAAGGTATTAAGTATTACTCACACATCCACACCAGTAGAATGCAAAGGACTGTGCCAATTGACTGGAAGAAATTCTACCCTCCCAATCTGGTGATTTTCTTGGGCTTTCTTAAAATGTGTCTGTAGCAAGTTCAAGGAAACACTGCGAAAATCATTAACTGGAAAAGAAAATTAACTTATGCATCAACAATGAAGTAACAAATCTGCAAAATCTGGATGCAACAAATCATGTAATTATACTCTAACTACATTTGCACAGAACACATACTGACCTCCATCAAAAATAAAGTGGTATTCAGGAAAAATTACGAATGCATATAGGAAAAGATGTTTCTTTAATAACTTTTTTTTTTTTTGAGATGGAATACTGCTCTATAATCCAAGCTGGAGTGCAATGGCGAGCTCTCACCTCACTGTAGCCTCCACCTACCCGGTTTGAGCAATTCTGCCTCAGCCTCTCGAGGATCTGGGATTACAGGCGCATACCACCACACTCAGCTAATTTTTGTATTTTTAGTAGAGATGGGTTTTGCCCTGTTGGCCAGGCTGGTCTTGAACTCCTGACCTTAGGTGATCTGCCTGCCTTGGCCTCCCAAAGTGCTGGGATTACAGGTGTGAGCCACCGTGCCTGGCCTAACAACTTGCTTTTACCGTACAAAATATTTCATCAAAAGAAGGCTAACTTCAGGCCAAGAGCAGTGGCTCATGCCTGTAATCCCAGCACTTTGCGGGGCCAAGGCGGGTGGATCGTATGAGGCCGGGAGTTTGAGACCAGCCTGGCCAACATGGTGAAACTCCATCTACTAAAAATACAAAAATTAGCCAGGCATGGTGGTGTGCGCCTGTAATCCCAGCAACTCAGGATGCTGAGGCAGGATAATCACTTGAACCCGGGAGGCAGAGGTTGCAGTGAGCTGAGATTATGCCACTATACTCCAGCCTGGGCAAGAGCGCAAAACTCTGTCTCAGGAAAAAAAATAGTATATTTAAAAACAAAAAAAAAAGGAAAATGAAAAAAAAAAGAAGGCTAACTTCAAAACGTCAGCATCATGGGAACTGTTACAATTTTTTTTTTTAATCACATGACAATACAACAACAGTCTTGCAGTTGAATTCCTATCCTAACTTTCTGGTTCTTATAAATAGCACCACCCAACACTTTAAAGAAAAAAAAAACACTGTTGTTTGAAATTCATATCACATCAGTCTCAATCTTCCACAATACAATTCTAGTTTTTGTTTTTGTTTTGTTTTTTTTTTTTTTTGAGGTGGAGTCTCGCTCTGTCGACCGGGCTGGAGTGCAGTGGCCGGATCTCAGCTCACTGCAAACTCCGCCTCCCGGGTTCACGCCATTCTCCTGCCTCAGCCTCCCGAGTAGCTGGGACTACAGGGGCCCGCCATCTTGCCCGGCTAGTTTTTTTTGTATTTTTTAGTAGAGATGGGGTTTCACCGTGTAAGCCAGGATGGTCTCAATCTCCTGACCTCGTGATTCACCTGTCTCGGCCTCCCAAAGTGCTGGGATTACAGGCTTGAGCCACCGCGCCCGGCCTACAATTCTAGTTTATGTTTAGAACCATTAGCCGGTAGCCAGTAGAATAAGACACCCTAATTGGAATAATTAAACTTTGAATACTATCAGGTTTTAGAGGACACCTTTTTTTTTTTTTTTTTTTTTTTTGAGACACAGTGTTACTCTGTTGCCCAAGCTGGAGTGCAGTGGCCCGATCTCGGCTCACTGAAACCTCCACCCTCCCAGTTCAAGTGATTCTGTTGCCTCAGCCTCCCGAGTAGCTGGTATTACAGGCGCCTGCCACCGTGCCTGGCTAATTTTTGTATTTTTAGTAGAGACGGGGTTTCGCCATCTTGGCCAGGCTGGTCTTGAACTCCTGACCTCGTGATCGACCCGCCTCGGCCTCCCAAACTGCTGGGATTACAGGTGTGAGCCACTTCGCCCAGCCTAGAGGACACATTTCAAAATCTAGTTATACTAATGACTTAAATCCTCCAATTACAATATCAAAGGTTTATCACAGTATGAATTACAAAAATGATTGATGCTTCTGTTATTCATTAAACTCTATCATCTTTATGGTTCCCTGTAAATTTGAAATGGTTAAAAATAGGACCATCACATCATAAAACAATTTTATAGGGATTAACTGCTTGTTCATTCAAGATTATTACAATAGTTAAGAGTATAAACTATTAGCCCCAGGAATTTCCTAGCACTTCAGGTCTGAGAAGCTTTACTACCTCGCCACCTGTCTTTAACTCTCCAAATCTTCTTACGCAGCTAAGACAACAGACCAAAGACAAGGCTTTATCTCAGCTCACAAGAGCACTGATTAATATTCTCTCACATGCTTTGCAAACCTACCACACTGTACAATGCTTCGAAAGCGGAGATCACAAGCTGGTCCAATCCCATGGACTACAAAAACCAAGTGATCTATTTGTAAAGGTTCTCCTATAAATGAAATTAAAAAGAAAATTATTCTGTATAATCAGTCATGTATTCTAATACCATTCATCATGAAAAGGTTATAAATATGAGCAAGTTAAAAGATGAACAGATAATTTAAAAGATATAAAATAGTCCTTTATTTAAGTACGTAGCAAAAATACACTGATTTTACTTGGTTTCTAATTTATCTTGAAATAAATCTGCAAAATTTTTTTCAGGATTTTTTTCTTTTTTTCTGATCTCTGAAAAAGAAAACTTGGCTGGGTGCGGTGGCTCATGCCAAAAAAAAAAAAACTCTTTTTTTTTTCCAGGTTTTTTTTTGTTTGTTTGAGACCGAGTCTCGCTTTGTCACCCAGGCTGGAGTGCAGTGATGTGATCTCGGCTCACTGCAACCTCTGCCTCCTGGATTTAAGTGATTCTCCTGCCTCAGCCCCCCGAGTAGCTGGGACTACAGGCATACGCCACCACACCCGGCTAATTTTTTGTATTTTTAGTAGAGACAGGGTTTAGCCAGGATGATCTCGATCTCCTGACCCGCCTGCCTCGGCCTTCCAAAGTGCTGGGATTACAGCCGTGAGCCAACATACCGGGCCTTTTTCCAGGTTTTAAAAACTTTTTTTTTTTTTTTTGAGACAGAGTCTCACTCTGTCACCTAGGCTGGAGTGCAGTGGCATGATAAACACTCATTCCAGCCTCAACCTTCTGGGCTCGAGTGATCCTCCTGCCTCAGCCTCCAAAGTAGCTGAGACTACAGACCTGTGCTACCATGCCCAGTTAATTTTTGTATTTTTTGTAGAGATGGGGTTTCACCATATTGCCCAGGCTGGTCTCGAACTCCTGGGCTCAAGTGATCCTTCTGCCTTGGCCTCCCCAAGTGCTGGGATTACAGGTGTGAGCTACCACGCCCAGCCAGGTTTTTAAAACTTTTTATTTTTAAGTAACTAGAAATGTATAGGTAACTAGAAATGTACAGAAAACTAGAAAGCATAGTACAGACACTCCCACATACTTTTTACAGAGATTCAACTTTTTAACAATTACATTTGCTTTATGATTCTCTGTGTGTGTACACACACACACACATTTATTTTTCTGAATCATTAGAGAGCAGGCTACATACATCATGAATAGTATTGCCAAATTTTACCCATCCTACCATATGTGCTAAGCAGTTTTAAAAGATATTTTTACATCTATTAAGATTCTTAGACAAAGTGATGCTAATCTCAACTTGGAATAAACCCATATGATTAAAGATGATTTTTAAGCCTTGAGGTAATCTAAATTCACAGTAAAAGGTCAAAATTTAAGGAGCAAACAAATACATCATAAGGTAAGAAAAAATAAATGATTAACATTACCACAATGAATGTCAACAGAGATGTTCTCAACTCCTCTCTTCACAGTTCTTGGTCGACCCTGCTCCGTGGGTGCTGAACCCCAATCATCAGACCCTGCAACTGGCTGGTAATGCACCATAAGCTTAAACAGAACAGATCAGAGAAATAAAAATATTCTACAACACAATCATCTCTATACAATGCAGTTTTAAGTGTAGAATGATGTCTTTCAAACCACGCAGTCAAATCTGAACTGGAGTTTTGATATACAACTTGTACAGCTTAAAATGAGAACCCTGAAAATATATTAGGCTAACGGATCTGTCAATAGTGCCCTTCTACATGGAAGACATGCTCACATAATAAGTCAGTGATTTTCTTGTTCTACAGTGGCATAATTTTCCCTAAGAAAATTATTTTGTATAAGCTGAGTTGGGTAAATAACAGTAGTGGCTACAAGTTTTTAAGTTTCATAGTTGTGAATTCAATATAAAATGTGACAAAGGTTATCCTACATAGAATGCTTAGCAAAAGAAACCAATTGAGCTCTCCCTAATAGTGCAATTAACTTTTTATCCCAACAAGAGAAATGCTTTGTTTTACCTTTGGATTGTGTAAAATAATAATTTCTCTGTTGGGAGATTCCAGTTTCTTTTTCCATTCATCCAAAGTTACAGCAAGCATGTAAGTTTCCTTAAAAGAAAACACATTTCATTAGAGTTCTCTAGTAGTTTTCCTATTAAAACTGAACTTATTCACAAGAATACTACTGTATTAATGAGTTTCAATAAGAATATCCTTCTCCAATTTATCACATTTATTTTTAAATCCTTTTTTGTTGTTGTTGTTTTGTTTTGTTTGAGACAGAGTCTTACTCTGTTGCCCAGGCTGGGATGCAGTGGCGCAATCTCAGCTCACTGCAACCTCTGCCTCCTGGGTTCAAGCGATTCTCCTGCCTCAGCCTGCCAAGTCGCTGGGATTACAGGCACCCACCACCACGCCTGGCTAATTTTTGTATTTTTAGTAGATATGGGGTTTGGCCATAATGGCTAGGCTGGTCTCAAACTCCTGACCTCAGGTGATCCGCCCACCTTGGCCTCCCAAAGTGCTGGGATTACAAGCATGAGCCACAGCACCCAGCCTATTTTTAAATTATTTTGAAATTACAACAGATAGTAGCACCAGGACAAAGGGGGAAAAACACACACACACACACACACACACACACTCTTAATTCCATCATCTATACTAGATAATTACTGTTCACATTTTAGTATATTTGTTAATATTAATGTTCTAGACCAGGTGTGGTGGCTCATGCCTGTAATCCCAACACTTTGGGAAGCCAAGGCAGGAGGATCACCTGAGGTCTAGTATTCAAGACCAGCCTGGCCAACATGGCAAAACCCCGTTTTTACTAAAAATACAAAAATTAGCCAGTGTGAGTCAGGCACGGTGGCTCACACCTATAATCCCAGCACTTTGGGAGGCCAAGGTGCATGGATCACCTGAGTTCGGGAGTTCGAAACCAGCCTGACCAACATGGAGAAATCCTGTCTCTACTAAAAATACAAAATTAGCTGGGCATTGTGGTGCATGCCTGTAATGCCAGCTACTCAGGGGGCTGAGGCAGGAGAATCACTTGAACACGGAAGGCAGAGGTTGTGGTGAGCTGAGATCGCGCCACTGCACTCCAGCCTGGGCCACAAGAGTGGAACTCCCTCTCAAAAAAAAAAAAAATTAGCCACCAGTGTGGTGGGGTGCGCCTGTAATCCCAGCTACTTAGGAGGGTGAGGCAGGAAAAGTGCTTGAACCCAGGAGGCAGAAGTTGCAGTGAGCCGAGATCGCGCCACTGGACTCCAGCCTGGGCAATGGAGTGAGACTATCTCAAAAATGAAAACAAACAAACAAAACAAGAAAAAGGCCGGGCGCGGTGGCTCACGCCTGTAATCCCAGCACTTTGGGAGGCTGAGGCAGGTGGATCACGAGGTCAGGAGGTCGAGACCATCCTGGCTAACACAGTGAAACCCCGTCTCTACTAAAAATACAAAAAATTAGCCAGGTGTGGTGGTGGGAGCCTGTAGTCCCAGCTACTCAGGAGGCTGAGACAAGAGAATCGCTTGAACCTGGGAGGCGGAGGTTGCAGTAAGCCGAGATTGCGCCATCGCACTCCAGCCTGGGCGACAGTGAGACTCCGTCTCAAAAAAAAAAAAAAATACTAATGCTCTACTCCAATTTAAAGAAAAATTTCAGTTTTCAGAGCAAGAAAAATAAAAGCTAAAAAAGATCAATCCTGTGACCATAGCATAATAGACTTTGCGTGTGTGTGTGTGTGTGTATGTGTATTTTTTTTTTTTTTTTTTGTAGTGATGGGATCTCCATTTGTTGCCCAGGCTGTTCTCAAATTCCTGGGCTCAAGTCATCCTCCTGCCTTGGCCTCACAAAGTGCTGGGATTACAGGCAAGAGCCACAGTGCACATCAGTCTTTTTTTTTTTTTTTTTTTTTTTTTTGAGATGGAGTTTTTCTCTTGTTGCCCAGGCTGTAGTACAATGGTGCGATCTCAGCTCACCACAACCTTCCCCTCCCGGGTTCAAGCGATTCTCTTGCCTCAGCCTCCCGAGTAGCTGGGATTACAGGCATGCACCACCATGCCCAACTAATTTTGTATTTTTAGTAGAGACTAGGTTTCTCCATGTTGGTCAGGCTGGTCTCAAACTCCCAACCTCAGGTGATCCGCCTGCCTCAGCCTCCCAAACTGCTGAGATTACAGGCGTGAGCCACCAGGCCCGGAGTACTGTTTTCTTTTTTTACACCTTAAAACAACACAGCCATTTCCATTGTATTCTAAAATCTGAAAAAGGCCAGGCACAGTGGCTCACACCTGTAATCCCAGCACTTTGAGAGGCCGAGGCCAGCAGATCATTTGAGGTCAGGAGTTTGAGACCAGCCTAGCCAACATGGTGAAACCCCATCTTTAATAAAAATACAAAAAAACTAGCCAGGCATGGTGGCGACCACCTGTAATCCCAGCTACTTGGGAGGCTGAGGCAGGAGAATCACTTGAACCCGGGAGGTGGAGGTTGCAGTGAGCCAAGATCGCACCATTGCACTTCAGCCTGGGCAACAGAGTGAGACTCCTTCTCAAAAAAAAAAAAAAAAAAAATCTGAAAATAAGACTACTTCATCCTGAAACTGGCTTGCAAATAGAAATGCTTTCTCATATTTTATAATGTGATACAGACAGAACCAAACTTTCTGGAAATTTCACAAAATAAATTACAAAAGAAAGATTATTAAATAAGAGAAGGAAAGAATAAGTAAAAAAATAGAGTCAAAAGAATACCTCTAAAACTTGGCTGAAGCTCTCCGAGTAGGGAACATACTTATTGTCTTTGTCTCCCTTGTAAAACCATGTACATCGTCTCACTTCCGATGCTAGTTCATCCCAGTATACAGCATATCGCATCCTTTCCCCCAAATGAACATCATATCTGCCCCCATCAGTAGGAACAACTCTCCCATTACAATCTTTTCCTTTCAAGGATTGAAAAGGGGAAAAGAAGTACATATTTCAAAATAAATCTCCCAACATACAATTCTGAGTTATACTCTAATGTTATGAAACACATGAATGAACAGTTCCTACTTGGCTAAACACCAACAAAATGGAATTTAATTCATATCTTTTTCACTACCTACTTTACAAACCGTCAAAACCATTCCTGATTTTAATGAAACATGAAAAAAATATTACCCAAACAGTTTTGCTCTTTTTCTGAGGAAAGACAGCAGTGCCCCTTAAAAAAAAAAGTATATAATGTGATTTTTCTGAATTTGCTTGGGAACCATAAGGTAAATTAATAACCATCATGATGATTCAGTATAAATAGAATCATTCTTGTTTTATAAAAGAAGAAAAGTCAAGTGACAAGTTAGAGAGTTCATTCTTCTGCACTGTGACACCCCACTCTATACATACTTTTTTCTCTTTTTTTGAGACAAGTCTCACTCTGTCACCCAGGCTGGAGTCCAGTAGCACAATCTTGGCTCACTGCAACCTCCGCCTCCCAGGTTTGAGCAATTCTCCTGCCTCAGCCTCCCAGGTAGCTGAGACTACAGGCACAGAGCACCCAGCTGGCTAATTTTTGTATTTTTAGTAGAGAAGGGGTTTCACCATGCTGGCCATGCTAATCTCGAACTCCTGACCTCAAGTGATCTGCCCGTCTTGGCCTCGCAAAGTGCTGGGATTACAGGTATGAGCCACTGCACCCAGCCTTACACATTCTTTATAAAACAAAACATAAGCTAGAACATTAAAGATATTACTGGGGGGCTGGGCACAGGGTGTAACACACCTGGTAATCCCAGCACTTTGGGAGGCCAGGCAGAAAGACTGCTTGAACCTAGGAGTTCAAGACCAGCCTAGACAATATAATTAGGTCCCCAACTCTATGGAAAAAAAAAAAATTATTGGGTAACTATGCAGAAATAATAATAGATACTGTTTTCAAAATACAGACCAAATTCTGGAATATTATTGATTGGCTAGGTATTAGTGCAGAAGTTCTATATAAAATGCTGTAAGAAATTATTTAACTGGAAAAATCTAAAATTTGGTTTTCATAGCACTCACTATAAGAACCATTATACTATAGTTTGAAGAGGGGGAAGTCTTTGTCTATTGCAAGTCATAATTTTCACCTACCAGAGCTATATGCCTCCTCCAGCTGCTGTGAATCCTCAGAGTTGAAAGGAATCCATGTCTCCTTAGAATCTACTATCTTACAATAAAACCAATGGGGAGAAACTGGTTCATACAAGCTGCCAGCATCCATGTCTATTAGCTCAAAGGAACTACATGAGTTTGGTGATGGGGATGGATCTGACTGGGACAACTGCTCCTGTTGTGACTGCACTGATGACATTTCGCTCTCTAAAGACAAAAGAAAACTATCAGGAAAATGATTTTAACAGTGTAACTGTTCGCACACATACACAAGCACAAAACTAATCATTTTACAGAGCCATTTCTGCAACAACAACATCTACATAATTTAAAAGAAAAATAACATAAATTAGCAGCTGGATGGGTGGAAGCTTTAAATAAAATGCTTCTATTAGATCAACCATTGCGCGGAGTTCCCAATTCTCTCGGAAAACTGGGTAATTTTACTCAGTCCATGAGTTATAAAACAAACCCAGAATTACAGGACCACATGCTCGAAACTTGATTGCAACAAAAACATTTTACCCTAATTTCCAATCTAAATGTAGTTAAAGGCAGAAAATTTACTCCAAGTCAGCTGGGTCATGCCCTGTCCTAGTAATTCCAAGGTTTTGGGCTCCAGGCGCCTACCATTACACAACTAATGGAATCTTAAAATACAAAAAAATAAAACTACCCGCTAAGGAACCAATCATTTTTGATGGATCCTTGAAGTGGATTAATGGGCGGTGGCACAAATTCGGAAAAGAAACCTCGCCCGGGGCCACGGTGCGCACGCGCACGCCCACTCGCACAGCCAGAATCTCAGATGAAAGGTAACCAGCGACCTCAAAAGCCTCCTCCCGCAGAGGCTGCTCTGACCAGCTGTTTCTACCTCTCCAACACTCCTTCCATTCGGCAATGACCAGCGCTGCAGGCACCATAAGGACACTTCTAAGTTGCCCCGTAGGGCAGGGGGCAGGAGGGCATCTCACGCGGGCCCGGTGGGACGGCAGACGCCGGCTTTCGGCTCCATTGTCCTTTTCCCCGCACAGACTTTCCTCAGCCACCTTGGCGCGCCCCTAGACCCCGCGACCCTAGGCCCTGGCGCCCCGCTCCGGGCCCTCGGAGGTCAGGCTCAGGTCGTCCGCCCGCAGTCCCGCGACAGCAGCAGGGCAGCCAGTGCAGACCACAGGGTAAACAGGGTTCACAGGGTGCTCAGGGTTCCTCCAGGCTAGGGGCTTCCGCATCCCGGCCCCGCAGCGCTGCACCGCCCACCGGCACCCAGCCAGGCCTCCCTCGGTCCAGCCGCCCGACGCGGACTCACCTGGCAGCCCCGCCACTCCTCAGGCTCTCCTGCCCTCCCTGAGGGGGACACGGCATGGCCCGGCCGCGGCCTTTACCCCAGTCCGGGCGGGGCGCGGCGGAGCAGGGCGGAACCTGGGGTCCAGCCGGGCTCGCGCCGAACACCAGGCGCCACGGCGCTCCCAGTGGGCGAGCAGCGGGCCCGGATGCCGGGCGAAAAGGTGAGGCGACGGGGAGCGCGGCGCGCGACCGCGGGTGGGGCGCGCAGGGCCGCAGGGCACGGGTGGCAAGTGTCGCGAGAGGTGGAAGGATTCGCGCGAGACGTGGCTTCTCCTGCGGGCAGGGAGTTGCAGCGGCGGGCGGCCGGCGGCTGAGGGCGGCTGAGGTCTAACTGCCAGGAAGAGTTTCGAGTGTCCGTGGTGGAAGGGGCTTCGAGGCGGCCCCTCAGGTATGGGGCGGGAAAGTTGGCCTGATCCTCGTGATACGCTGCAGACCCTACTAGTGCGTCAGGGTCGTGTAGGGGACCACCGGACACAGGGACAGCGCGGCCCCGGGATCAGCGGAGTAGGGCGGAGGGCGCAGCTGCCCCGCTCCTTTCCTCTATTTCTGGGTGCTCAGAACGGGTGTCACTGGCGTTTGCCAGAAAAAAAGGCTTTGGCCCCTCTTCCGTGCATTTATTATGATTTAGAGGTTACCAAAAAGGTATCCCTAAAAAATGTGGTGTCGGCGCCTGGGTCAGAGCTACTCAGGAGGCTGAGGCTGGAGGATCGCCAGAGCCCACTGGTGCAGGCTGCATGAGCCCAGATGGCGCCACTGCACTCCAGCCTGGGTAACTTCACTATTTTCTTTTTTTTTTTTTTTTTTTTTTCTGTCATCAAAATGGAATAGATTTATTAGGATGCTCACAAGAATGGAGAACACATGAACTAGCACTCTCCTCATGTGACAGAGAGTACATCTAACCCACAGGGTGGCAGGACACTATTTTCTAACTAGATAGGGCAACGATTTCGGGAAATTTTTTTTTCTGTGTGTTTTTTTTTTTTTTTTTTTTTTTTT
>NC_045440.1:36577150-36598737 GCF_002776525.5 Piliocolobus tephrosceles | reverse complement strand
TTTTGAGACGGAGTCTCACTATGTCGCCCGGATGGAGTGCAGTGGCGACAGTAGTCTCTAAACAAACAGTAAAATATATATATATGTGTGTGTGTATATGTATATATGTGTGTATATATATATGTGTGTGTGTATGTGTGTGTGTGTGTATATATATGTATGTATATTTAGAGGCAACCTTAACAGGATTTAAAAGATGCCAGGGAGGTTGGAGATGAGATACTGCTGTCCAAACAGGCAGACATAACTGAGGTGAAAAGTTGAAAGGGGCTGGGCGCAGTGGCTCACGCCTGTAATCCCAACACTTTGGGAGGCCAGGAGTTAAAGACCAGCCTGGCCAACATGGTGAAATGCCATCTCTACTAAAAATATAAAAATTAGCAGGGGGTGGTGGCTCACGCCTGTAATTCCAGCTGCTTGGGAGGCTGAGGTGGGAGGATCACTTGAACCCGGGAGGCAGAGGTTGCAGTGAGCCCAGATCACAGCCACTGCACTCCAGCCTGGGCAACAGAGGGAGACTCCATCTCAAAAAAGAAAAAAAGAGAAATTGCCCGCAGTCATGAGGTCGAGTACAGGCCCTGCCCTACTCTCCTTAGTATTTCATTTTGATACCTTTTGGTATTTAAAAAAAAAAAAATTCCTATTTTCTAACTAGATTATAGGAAAACGATTTCGGGAAATTTTTTTTTTCTGTGTTTTTTTTTTTTTTTTTTTTTTTTTTGAGACGGAGTCTCACTATGTCGCCCGGATGGAGTGCAGTGGCGCAATCTCGGCTCACTCTCGGCTTGCCGCAACCTCCGCCTCCCGGGTTCAAGCGATTCTCCTGCCTCAGCCTCCCTAGTAGCTGGGATTATAGGCATGCGCCACCACGCCTGGCTAATTTTTGTATTTTTGGTAGCGATGGGGTTTCACCCTGTTGACCAGGATGGTCTCGATCTCTTGACCTCGTGATCCGCCCGCCTCGGCCTCCCAAAGTGCTGAGATTACAGGCATGAGCCACCTTGCCCCGCCTATTTCAGCTTTGTTCTTTCTTCAGAAACAGAAAAAGAAAACAAATTTTTATAACACACTTTTTCTCTTTACAAATTAACAGCCACACACAAATATCCCCAACACCTTCCCTTCAAATTTATTACACTTAGAATAGCTTCTGCAAGCCCGGGTACGGTGGCTTACGCCTGTAATCTCAGCACTTTGGGAGGCCCAGGCGGTACGATTTAGCAAGGGGTGGAGCTAAAATCACGAACCCGCACAGTGTGACTTCAGAGCCTGCACCAAGTAACTTGCCTAAAATCAGTCAGGTAAACCTGTAATCCCAGCACTTTGGGAGGCCGAGACGGGCGGATCACAAGGTCAGGAGATCGAGACCATCCTGGCTAACATGGTGAAATCCCGTCTCTACTAAAAATACAAAAAAAAAATTAGCCGGGCGTGGTAGCGGGCGCCTGTAGTCTCAGCTACTCCGGAGGCTGAGGCAGGAGAATGGCGTGAACCCGGGAGGCGGAGCTTGCAGTGAGCTGAGATCCGGCCACTGCACTCCAGCCTGGGCGACAGAGCGAGACTCCGTCTAAAAAAAAAATCAGTCAGGTAAGTGACAAAACTGGAACTTTAATTTAGGTTCTCTGTCTTCAAATCCTGTTGTAACCTCTATACCAGCTGTTCTCAAATTTGGAGGGCTGTCTCCAAAAAAAAAAGTGGATTGCAATGTGTAGTTTGAAAATATATCAGTAAACTCTTCATATTCTGATACTATTAAAATCCTTTGATCTGTCTTGCACTTTATTTTTGTTATTTTGAGTAAAGTGAAAGCAAGTTTATTAAGAAAGTAAAGGAGTAAAAGAATGGCCACTCCATAGGCAGAACAGCCTATCCTGGACTTTGAATGGATCTTTTACCCATGTGTGACTTAAGCCATCATGTATTGGTCATTTGGGAAAATATCAGTTCACTGAGCTATGCAAATCTTCCAAATGTTAATATATTTTATTATACATTTTTTTAAAAAAATTACTGATCTCATCAGAAAAGTCTTTAATATTGGGAAGCTGTCAAGCTCAGAGTAGCAGGTACAAGTTTTCCAATATTCTGCTTTTTTCTTGACAGGTCAGATTTTATCATTGGCAACAAGTGATAAATTGTCTTCCTTGAAGTGGCAAGTCTCCTTTGTTTTCAAGTAAAGTTCTGCTAAATACTTACATACAAATAGCCATAGTTTGTCCCTTGTATTTTCAAATAAAAATGATGTTGCATGAAAAAAGAGCATCTAGTTCAGCTTCCAATTCAAATAGTCACTCAAGTTCTTTTTCTTCAAGACACCACCATCTTACTTTGGGTATGCAACAAAATGGTTGTATGGGCCACAGTGGCTCATGCCTGTAATCAAGCACCTTGGGAGGCTGAGGCTGGCAGATTGCATGAGTCCAGAAGTTTGAGACCATCCTGAGCAACATGACAAAACCCATCTCTTAAAAAAAAAAAAAAAAATTAGCTGAGCATGGTGGCACAGACCTGCAGTCCCAACTACTCACAAGGCTGACATGGGAGAATGGCTTGAGCCCAGGAGGGAGAGGTTGCAGTGAGCCATAATCACGTCACTGCACTCCAGGCTGGGCAACAGAGCCAGACCCTGTCTCAAAAACAACAGGTTTTATTCATAATTTTTTCATATAGAATGTGAAAAAGATGTGAACTAATGAGTTAAGAGTTAACAAAAGTAATCATTTTTACTGATTCATGAAGGGTATTCTTTTTTTTTTTTTTTTTTTTGAGATGGAGTCTCGCTCTGTCGCCCAGGCTGGAGTGCAGTGGCCAGAACTCAGCTCACTGCAAGCTCCGCCTCCCAGGTTTACGCCATTCTCCTGGCTCAGCCTCCGGAGTAGCTGGGACTACAGGCGCCCACCAACTCGCCCGGCTAGGTTTTTGTATTTTTTAGTAGAGACGGGGGTTTCACCGTATTAGCCAGGATGGTCTCGATCTCCTGACCTCGTGATCTGATCCGCCCATCTCGGCCTCCCAGAGTGCTGGGATTATAGGCTTGAGCCACCGCGTCTGGCAATGAAGGGTATTCTTAAGCGAAACTGGCACTATTAATGCATGGCAGTCAAGAATACAATGACTGACAGTGAAATTTATTTCTACTGCGTTAATTTATGCTACAATGTCCACACTCTTAGCATTGCTTTTGCATCAATAGTACAAATGTCAACCCAGCAAAAAAGGGCAAATCATATCTTAGTATCACTATGAAAATAGTTTCAGGCCACGCACAGCGGCTCACACCTGTAATCCCAGCACTCTGGTAGGCCGAGGCAGGCAGATACTTGAGGACAGGAGTTTGAGACCAGCCTGGCCAACATGGTGAAACCCCATCTCTACTAAAAATACAAAAATCAGCTGAGCATGGTGGGGGGCACGTATAATCCCAGCAACTCGGGAGGCTGTGGCAGGAGAGTTGCTTGGAGGCAGAGGTTGCAGTGAGCCAAAATTGTGCCACTCCAGCCTGGGCAACAGAGCAAGACTCCATCTAAAAAAAACATACTTTCCACTTTGGTAGACCGAGGCAGGTGGATCATGAGGTCAGGAGATAGAGACCATCCTGGCCAACATGGTGAAACCCTGTCTCTACTAAAAATATAAAAATTAGCCAGGCATGGTGGCACGCGTCTGTAATCCCAGTTACTTAGGAGGCTGAGGCAGGAGAATCACTTGAACCCGGGAGTTGGAGATTGCAGTGAGCCGAGATCACCACTGCACTCCAGCCTGGCGACAGAACGAGACTCTGTCTCAAAAAAAAAAAAAAAAATACTTTTGGCCATGCGCGGTCGCTCACGCCTATAATCCCAGCACTTTGGAAGGCATGGATCACCTGAGGTCGGGAGTTCGAGACCAGCCTGAACAACATGGAGAAACCCCGTCTCTACTAAAAATACAAAATTAGCCGGGCGTGGTCGCGCATGCCTGTAATCCCAGCTACTAGGGAGCTGAGGCAGGAGAATCGCTTGAACCCGGGAGGCAGAGGTTGCAGTGAGCCAAGATCGCACCATTGCACTCCAGCTTGGGCAACAGGAGCAAAACTCCGCCTCAAAAAAAAAAAAAAAATTGTTTCAAACTTGTTACACCTGCAAGAGTCTCTAAGACTCCCAGCATCCATAGCACCCTTTGAGAACTGCCCTGGAGCTTGGAATACAAAAGTAACAACACAATACCTACCCCTGAAGGAGTTCAGTCTTAATAGTAGAGACAAACCATTAAATAACTGTATCTTCAGTGCTATAACAGAGGCAGGTACTAGATAAATTAGTAGTTACAAAAAAGGGAGTAATCACATATCCTGACATAAAAGAAATTCTCATTCGTGGTAGAATCCAAAAATCATCATTTTTTTTTTTTTTTTGAGGTAGGATCTTGTTCTGTTGCCCAGGCTGGAATGCAGTGGTACAATCATAGACTGAATTCCTAGGCTCAAAGCGATCCTGGGTTCAAGTGATCCTCCCACCTCAGCCCTCTAAGTAGCTAGGACTACGGGCATGTGCCACCATACCTGGTTAATTTTTTTTTATTTTTTGAGATGGAGTCTCGCTCTGTCGCCCAGGCTGGAGTGCAGTTGGTACGATCTCAGCTCACTGCAACCTCTGCCTCCTGGGTTCAAGCGATTCTCCTACCACCTCCAAATAGTTGGGACTACAGGTGTCCACCACCACGCCTGGCTAATTTTTGTATTTTTAGTAGAGATGGGGTTTCACTGTGTTGGCCAGGCTGGTCTTGAACTCCTGACCTCATGATCCACCCGCCTCAGCCTCCCAAAGTGCTGGGATTACAGGCCTGATCCACCACACCCAGCCATACCTGGTTAATCTTAAAATTTTTCTTAAGAGACAGGGTCTCACTACATTGCCCAGTCTGGTCTTGAACTCTACGCTCAAGTAATCCTCACACTGTGGCCTCCTAAAGTGCTGGGATTACAGGCGTGAGCCACTGTGCCCAGCAGGAATCTGCATTTTAAATAGTTACCACACATGATCTGGATGCAAGTATTTGGGATCCACATAGTATAAATTTTAGGTTCCCCCAAAATCTGTGTACATAGGTAGTTTCAGGCAAATAGAATATCTTACTGTGCCCCTTAAAAATAAAAACCCACGGCCGGGCTTGGTGGCTCACTCCTGTAAAAACTTTGGGAGGTGGAGGTGGGTGGATCGGTCACGAGATTAGGAGATCAAAACCATCCTGGCTAACACAGTAAAACCCTGTTTCTAATAAATATACAAAAAATTAGCTAGGCGTGGTGATGGGCTCCTGTAGTCCCAGCTACTTGAGAGGCTGAGGCAGGAGAATGGTATGAACCTGGGAGGCTGAGCTTGCAGTGAGCCGAGATCATGCCACTGCACTCCAGCCTGGGCGACAGAGCGAGACTCTGTCTTAAAAATAATAATAAATAATAAAAACACACTTAATGTTACTGGCTGTTGTCTGTGGTTGTATATCAGCCTTTTACCAGACAAGCCTTAACAGGTAAAATGTAAAACAATCTCTACTTTTTCCCTTTCAATGTTCTAGTGCAAGAGGCAGCAAACTTTTTTCCTGTAAAGGGCCAGATAAATTCTTTAGGTTTTGTAGGCCATAAGGCTCTGTCACAAGTAATCACTTCACCTGTTGCAGCACTAAAGCAACCAGAGAGGAGATGTAAACTGATGCATGTGGCTGTGTCCCAGTAAAGCGCAGGCAGGGGTTTAATTTGATCTCAGGTAGTAGCTTGCCGACCCCATGCTCCTAGTGCAGAAGATAATGCTAATGGCCAGTAAGTTGTCTGAAGAGCAAAACCAAGAATGTAGGGGTCATAAACAACTGAATCTTATATCTAAAGCTGGAATCATTGTTTTTAGAGGCAGAAGTCCTCAATCCGAGATTGACACCTAGGCATCCAGAGTGAAGAAAACTTCACAGTTGTCTCTGATGCTGACTATAAAATAACAAGACCAGGGCTTTGGGCTCTGACAGTGATTTTCAAACTTTCACCGCTCACTGCAGCTTCAACCTCCCAGGCTCAGATGATCCTCCCACCTCAGCCTTCCAAGTAGCTGAGACCACAGATGTGCACCACCACATCCAGAGAATTTTTTTATTATTTGTAGAGACACGGTCTTACTCTGTTGCCCAGACTGGTCTCAAACTCCTGGGCTCAAACGATCCTCCCACTTTGGCCTCCCAAAGTGCTGGGATTACAGGCATGAGCCACCACGCCCAGCTCTAAGGAGGTTCTTAAAATGTAGATTTTCAGATCCAACATGATCTGAAACATAGATTCAGAAACACAGATTAAATCGTAGATTTTCAGAATCCAACAAGATTCTGATTTGACTAGAACATTTAATCAGAGGGGTCCATATTGTGATAGTTAATTTTGGGTGTCAGCTTGACTAGATAAAGGAATACCTAGAGAAATGGTAAAACATTACTTCTGGGTGTGTCTGTGATGTGTCTTTGAGGGTGTTTCCAGAAGAGATTGGCATGTGAGGTGGTGAACAGACCTCTCTGAAGGCACAGAAGATGTGAAGATAAATTTGTGTCCCATGTGAATGCTCACCAAAGGGTGACCTCAGCAGAAGAGAACTTTAATAACCAAGTAGAAAGGATGACCTATTCTGTGTATACTAGTCAGCCTCTGGCCCCTGCCACCCCTGTCATTGCCCAGCCACCCCTGTCATTGCTCATGAAGAAACTGGCCATGGTAGCAGGCATAAATGTTTTGCATGGCTCAGCAACATGGACTCCCACTCACCAAGGCTGACCTGGCTATGCCTACCTCTGAGTGCTCAATCTGACAGCAACAGAGACCAGCACTGAGCCCCTGATTATGGTACCATTACCTGGGGTGATCAGACAGCCACCTGGTGGCAGGCTGATTACCCTGGAAGGCTTCCATCAGGGAAGGGGCAATGTTTTGCTCTTACTGGAATAGACACTGGATAGGATTTGCATTCCCTGCCCATAATGCTTCTGCCAAAACCATCATCCCTATATTTACAGAATGCCTTATCCATTGTCATAGTATTCCATACAGCAGTGCTCTGACCTAGCAGTGCTCTGACTCACTTCATAGCCAAGAAAGTGTGAAAATGGGCTCATGCTCATGGAATTCACTGGTCTTATACCATGTTCCCCACCATCCTGAAGCAGCTGGCTTGACAGAGTGGTGAAACGACCTTTTGAAATCACAGTTACAGCACCAGCTAGGTGGTAATACTTGGCAGGACTGGGACAACCTATAGGTGCTCTGAATCGGCATCCAGTATATGGAACTGTTTCTCCCATAGCCAGGATTCATACATCCAAGAATCAAGGAGCGGAAATGGGAGTGGCACCACTCACCATTATCCCTAGTAACCCACTAGCAAAATTTTTGCTGCCTATTCCCAAGACTTTATGCTCTGCTGGCCTAAAGGTCTTAGTTCCACAGGGAGGAATGCTGCCACCAGGAGCCACGATTCCACTGACCTGGAAATTCAGACCGACACCCAGCTACTTTGGGCTCCTCATGTATCTGAGTCAAAATGCAAGAAGGGAATTATGTTGCTGGGGTGACTGATCCAGACTACCAAGGGGAAATTGGCCTATTACTCCCTAGTGAAAGTAAGGAAGAGTAAGTGTGGAATATAGGAGATGCCTTAGGGCATCTCTCAGTATTACCAAGCTCCAAGATTAAGGTCTGTAGGAAACTACAACACCCCAATCTAGGCAGGACTACAAATGGCCCAGACTCTTCAGGAATGAAGGTTTGGGTCACCCTGCCAGGTAAAGAACCACAACAACCAGCTAAGGTGCTTGCTGAAGGCAAAGGGAATACAGAATAAGGGTTTTAGCTGGTACTTATAACTAACTTATTCTACAAATGGGCAGTAGTAGTTATAAATACCAACTAAAACCATGTTATAGAAACAAAGACTGTTTCATTAAGAAACAGTCACATACAGGCTAGGTGCGGTGGCTCATGCCCGTAATCCCAACACTTTGGGAGGCCAAGCTGAGCGGATCACTTGAGGCCAGGAATTTGAGACCAGCCTGGCCAACATGGTGAAACCCTGTCTCTACAAAAAAAATTAAAAAATAACAATAATAAAATAAGAACAAAAATTAGCCAGGTGTGGTGGCACACACCTGTAATCCCAGCTACTCGGGAGGCTGAGGCAAGAGGATCGCTGGAACCTGGGAGGTGAAGGTTGTAGTGAGCCAAGACCATGCCACTGCACTCCAGCTTGGGCGACAGAGTGAGACCCTGTGTACTAGCCTGTTCTCACACTGCTAGTAAAGACATACCTGAGATGGTAATTTATAAAGGAAAGCAGTTTAGTTGACTCACAGTTCAGCATAGCGGTGGAGGCCTCAGAAAACTTCCCATCGTGGCAGAAGGGGAAGCAAATACGTCCTTCTTCACATGTCATCAGCAAGAGGTGCCAAGCAAAAGGAGTAAAAGCCCCTTACAAAACCATCAGATCTCATGAGAACTCACTATCACGAGAACAGCAGCATGCGGGTAACTGCCCCCATGATTCAATTACCTCCCACTGGGTCCCTCTCATGACACAAGAGGATTATGGGAACTACAATTGAAGATGAGATTTGGGTGAGTACACAGCCAAACCGTATCACTCTGTATCAAAAAAAAGTCACGTGTATATTTATTTATACACACACACACATACTTTTTTTTGAGATAGGAGCTCCCTGTCACCCAGGCTGCAGTGTAGTGGCATGATCACAGCTCACTGCAGCCTTGACCTCCTGGGCTCAAGTGATCTTCCCACCTCAGACTCCCAAAGTGCTGGGAGCACAGGCGTGAGCCACTGTACCCAGCCATATGCATATATTGAGCAATATCTGTTTTCATTCCTTATTTCTTTATAATACAACGTAAGACATATTGACTTTACATCAACATTTAAGTATTGTTAATTTTACATCATAGTATTTAAGTTATGGGATATCAGGAAAAGAGTAAACATCACCCAAGAACTTCACCTTCTCTTCTCGGGATGGCATTAATGCATTTCTGATTGTACATAGGATAGTTGTGTCATGGTAGGCAGAAATAATACCTTGCTATTATCTTTGAGATTAAATATTGTTTAAGGAGATGCATATGGGTGCCAAGTTGATAAGAGGTGGACTTGTGATGCTTAATTTTAGGTGTCAACTTGACTGGATTAAGGAATACCTATAGAAATGGTGAAGCATTACTTCTAGGTGTGTCCATGAGGGTGTTTCTGGAGGAGATTGGAATGCGAGTCTGTGGACTGAGTGGGGGAAGATCAATGTAGGAAGGCAACATCCAATCAGCTGGGGTCTCAGAACAAAGAAGACAGAGAAAAGGGCCAGGCGTGATGACTCATGCCTGTAATCCCAGCACTTTGGGAGACGAGGTGGATGGATCACCAGGTCAGGAGTTCGAGACCAGCCTGACCAACATGATGAAACCCAGTCTCTACTAAAAATACAAAAATTAGCCGGGCGTGGTGGCACATGCCTGTAATCCTAGCTACTCAGGAAGCTGAGGAGAATCACTTGAACCCAGGAGGCAGAGGTTGCAGTGAGCTGAGATCAGTCACTGCACTCCAGCCTGGATGACAGAGCGAGATTCCATCAAAAAAAAAAAAAAAAGAAAAGAAAAGAAAAGGAAGGAAGGAAGGAGAGAGAATAGAAAGAGAAAAGGGAATTTCTTCTCTCCCTCTCTGTCTCTCCTGGAGCTTGAGACAGTCTTCTAACCTTGGACATTAGAACTCCAGGACTTGCAGGAGCAGCCTCACATGTTCTCAGATAGAATTATACCATTGGCTTCCTCGGTTCTGAGGCTTTCACACTTGGACAGAACCATGTTACTGGCATCCCATGGTCTCCAGCTTGCAGATGGCATGTCCTGGGACTTCTCAGCCTCCATAATCATATGAGCTAATTCCCTAATAAATCCCCTGTCATCTGTCTGTCTACACTGTTAGTCCTGTCTCTCTGGAGAACTCCAAGAAAATTAATCTACACTTTAATCAAGAATATGCAGGCTACAGCTGTGAGGCAAGATGCTTTGAATCAAGAAACAAGAAGACTTGAGCTTTCAGCTGTACCACTTACTGATGAAGTAAGAATATTAGAATTAGAAGAAACCAATTAGAGACATCCAGGGTGATGTTATCTTCCAGCCCAAACTCAGTGGTTTTTAGAAGCTCAAAAACCAGTCATGAAAATGCATTTTATTACTTTACAGCCACAACTGAAAAGTTCCTGCCCTCAACGTGAATAATTTCTCTTAGATATTTCGCTTTAAGGAGTGATTTATATTTATGATTTCTCTTACTTAAATGAGGGCCAAATTTGTTTTGAGAGCAAGTAATAGCTTCAGTTTAAGCTGTGCAGCAAGCAAGGTGGCTCTCCTCTAGCCCTGGGAGGTTTCCAACAAGCCAAAGTTTCCTCTCAGCTAGGGTTGCCAGACTGAGCAAATGTAAATGTAGCAAATGGAAATATAAAATGTAAAATGTTTAGGAAAAAAAAGGAGAAAATCTCCAGCAACTAGGGGTAAGCAATGAGTTCTTAGAGACTTGACACCAAAAGCTCCATGCTTTAAAGGAAAAAATGATAAACTGGACATCATCAGAATTAAAAACTTTACTCTGTGAAAGACCCTCTTAAGAGGATGGAAAGACAAGCTACAGACTGGGATAAAATTTTTGCAAACTATGTATCTGATGAAGGTCTAGTATCTAGAAAACAAAGAACTCTCAAAACTCACTAATGAAAAGGCAAAAAAAAAAATTGAGCTAAGAGGCCGGGCGCGGTGGCTCAAGCCTGTAATCCCAGCACTTTGGGAGGCCGAGATGGGCGGATCACGAGGTCAGGATATCGAGACCATCCTGGCTAACACGGTGAAACCCCGTCTCTACTAAAAAATACAAAAAACTAGCCGGGCGAGGTGGCGGGCGCCTGTAGTCCCAGCTACTCGGGAGGCTGAGGCAGGAGAATGGCGTAAACCCGGGAGGCGGAGCTTGCAGTGAGCTGAGATCCGGCCACTGCACTCCAGCCTGGGCGACAGAGCGAGACTCCGTCTCAAAAAAAAAAAAAAAAACAAAAAAAAAAACAAAAAAAAAAAACAAAAAAAAAAAAATTGAGCTAAATCTTGGTTTCTACTATCATTCTTCAATTAGAGGACGCAGGACTCGGAGAAATAACTGATTCTTGGACTGGAACAGGAAAAATACAGGATGAAGCTGGAGCATCTCATAGTAGTAGAAAGTTTAGAAGGGCTTAGAAAAAAAAGACCACAAAACAATGGGTGTGTGTCAGAAGGATAATGGAATCAATGGAAAGAGCTTCCAGTGGCCTAAGTGGAACAATTAGAGCAATAAAATGAATAAGGCAGCATTAGAGCATAACCCAAAGTATAAAATAAATATCCATGAGTCCATACTCAATAAATAAGAGATTAGGCCAATCTTCCTTGTAGGGAAATTCCAAATAATTTACATAGATATTCCACTCCCAAGAAGATGAAGAATAAGTTCCACACTCCTTAAGTGTACAGCTGTGTATACTTTCTTCCAGAGTATAGTGTGAAAAATGGACAACAAAGAGTATAGTGAAGAAGTCTGACCAACACTACCTCAGCCAGGTGATTAAGGTTAATGTTAACAGTACAAGTCATGTTGATAGCATATGCCCTTGATACGACTGATGAGAAGGGTAAGTCGCCTCTGTGGTCTTCCTCCCTAAAACCCATAGCCCCCATCTAGTGATGAGAAAAACAGACAAATCCCAATAGAGAGATGTCCTAAAAAGTACTTTGCCAGTACTTGTCAAAACTGTCAAGGTCATCAAAAACAAGGAAAGCCTAAGAAAGTGTCACAGCCAAGAGGCCCCTAATGAGACATGATGACCAAATGTAAGGTGGTATCCTGGATGGAATCTCAGAAGAGAAAAGGGATATTAGGTAAAAACTGAGAAAACTAAATAAAGTATGGCCTTTTGTTAGTAATAATCAGTATTGATCCATTATGACCGATGCATAACACTGAGTTAAGGTGTTAATCGGGGAAACTGGGTGAGGGGCATATGGGAATTCTCTGTAGTATCAAGTATCATCAGTTTTTCTGTAAGACTAAACTATCCTAAAAGTAAAAGTTTATTAAAATAAACCTAATTAGAAAATAGGCAGAATACTTGCAATATATTTCACAGAAAAGAATATACAGATCACAAATTAGCACATGAAAAGATGTTCAACATCATTAACAATTAGAGAAATGCAAGTTAAACAACAATGACATATCAAAACACACCTATCATTATGGCCAAAATAAAAAATAGTGATAATACCAAATACTGGCAAGGATACAGAGAAACTCATACATTGCCTGTGAGAATATAAAGTGGTATAGCCACTCCAGAAAAATATGGCAGTTTCTTTAAAAATTGTATGTGCAACTAAACTAAGACCCAGAATTGCACTCCTGGGCAGTATTTCATTTCATAAGAAATAAAAACTCTTTTTTTTTTTAGACGGAGTCTCGCTGTGTCGCCAGGCTGGAGGATCACTTGAGGCCAGGGATTCAGGATTAACCTGGACAACATAGTCAGATCCTGTCTCTAAAAAAAAGTTGTGTGTGTGTGTTTTGAGACGGACTCTCGCTCTGTCACCAGTCTGGAGTACAGTGGTGCGATCTCAGCTCACTGCAGCCTCTGCCTCCTGGGTTCAAGGGATTCTCGTGCCTCAGCCTGAGTAGCTGGTAGCTGAGATTACAGGCATGTGGCACCACACCCAGCTAATTTTTGTATTTTTAGTAGAGACAGGGTTTCATCATGTTGGCCAGGCTGGTCTTGAACCCCGACCTCATGATCTGCCCACCTCAGCCTCCCAAAGTGCTGGGATTACAGGCATGAGCCACTGCAACCGGCCAAAAGTTTGGTTTTTTTCTTTGTTTGTTTTGAGATGGAGTCTCGCTCTGTCGCCCAGGCTGGAGTGCAGTGGTGCGATCTCGGCTCACTGCAAGCTCCACCTCCAGGGTTCACACCATTCTCCTGCCTCAGCCTCCCAAGTAGCTGGGACGACAGGTGTCCACCACCACACTTGGCTAATTTTTTGTATTTTTAGTAGAGATGGAGTTTCACCGTGTTAGCCAGAATGGTCTCGATCTCCTGACCATGTGATCCGCCCACCTTGGCCTCCCAAAGTGCTGGGATTACAGGCGTGAGCCATTGCACCCAGCCAAGTTTTTTTTGTTTGTTTTTAATGATAGAAGAGGCTGGGCATGGTGGCTCATGCCTATAATCCCAGCACTTTGCGAGGTGGATCACTTGAGGTCAGGAGTTCAAGATCAGCCTGGCCAACATGGTGGAACCACATCTCTACTAAAAATACAAAAAATTAGCTGGTGTGGTGGTGGGTCCTCATAGTCCCAGCTACTCAGGAGTCCAAGGCAGAAGAATTTCTTGAACCTGGCAGGTGGAGGTTGCAGTGAGCTGAGATCACACAACTGCACTCCAGCCTGGGTGACAGAGTGAGAGTCTTTCTCAAAAAAAAAAAAAAAAAAAGAAAGGAAGAAGAAGGAAAAAAAGATGGAAGAAATGTAAAACACAGTGTTTTAGAAGTTAGAAGAAAAAGTTTGCCAGGCATGGTAGCTCATGCCTGTAATCTTAGCACTTTGGGAAGCCAAGGTAGGTATATCGCTTGAGCCCAGGAGTTCAAAACCAGCCTGGGCAACTTAGCAAAACCCTGTCTCTACAAAAAAATACAGAAAGGAGTAGTCAGTTTTGACAGTGTGCACCTGTATCCCAGTTACTCAGGAGGCTGAGGCAGGATGATCAATTGAACCACGAAGGCAGAGGTTGCAGTGAGCAGAGATTGTGCCCCTGAACTCCAGCCTGGATGACAGAATGAGACCCTGTCACACAAAAAAATAAAAGAAGATAAAGCTGTATAAATCTACAAAGTACCACAAAAAGGCAAAACGTTTTTAAAAAAAACAGAAAACATAAAATTAAAGAACCAGTCTGAGGCCTATAGTCAAAACAGTAGTAATTCTAGAAAGTAAGTATCAGAGAAGACTGGGATGGAGGAAAGAGGGAAATTAACAAACAAACAAAAAATCAAAAAATTTCATAGGACTTAATGGTATGAGTTTCCAGAATGAAATGGCCCCAGCAAAATGGATAAAAATGGCCCTACAACAAAGCTACTCTTAGGAAATTTCAGAACAGATGGGCCCCGCCCCTCAAAATTCTATAAGCTTCTAGATAAAAATATCAGGTTTTATACAAAGGATCTGGAATCAGAATGGCATATGCTTCTAAACAGCAATTCTGGAATCTACAAGACAATATAACAATGCCTTTAAAATCCTTAAGATAATCATTTCCTAGAATTCTATACCCAGCCAAACTATCAATCCATTGGCTAGGTGGAACAGACATTTTCAAATATACAAGATCAAAATAAATTATTTTCTATGCACCCTTTTCCAGGAAGCACCTGGAGAATATGCTCCACCAAAATGAGGGAATAAACAAAAAGAGAAAGACATAGGATACGAAAAACAGAAAACCAAAAGAAGAGACAAAAAGAATTCCTAGGATGACCCTATGTACTATGCCAGGAACATACTAGTTTTCCAGTCAGAAGAGTTCAGGATAGACTTCTTCAAAAGTTTGAAATTGATAAAATATTTATTTTATATATATATATGTTAAAAATATAAACATTTTAAAATATATACATTTAAATTAATATATATTATATATAAATATAGTATTTTAAATTAATATATATTATATATATTAATGGCCAGGGTGATCTCCTGACCTCAAGTGATCTACCCACCTCAGCCACTCAAAGTGCTAGGATGACAGGCGTGAGCCACTGTGCCCTGCCAATATTAATAATTTTTAATCATTTTTTATTTATCTTAATTTTTTAATTTTCTTTTTAATAGAGACGAGGTCTCACTATGTTGCCCAGGTTGGTCTTGAACTCCTGGGCTCAAGCAATCCTCCCGCCTTGGCCTCCCAAAGTGCTGGGCATACGGGCATAAGCCACCATGCCCGGCCTTGTCTGAGCATCTTGAGAGACTTAGACAACTGAGAGAAGATAGATAAGCAAACAAAACAAATATGACAGATGATTAATTCCAGGGAAAACAAGTTGTTAGGAAAGGAAATCAGGTTACTATATAGCTAAACTCTGCTTAGCATTTACATAGTCAGGATAATGTATATTGAGGCCAGGTGTGGTAGCTTGGGAGGCTAAGGAGGGAGGATCACTTGAGCCCAGCCAGGCATTTGAGACCAGCGTGGGTAACATGGCAAGACTTCATCTCTACAAAAAATTACAAAATTAGCCAGGTGCGGTAATGCATGCTTCCCAGCTACTGGGGAGGCTGAGGCAGGAGGATCCCTTGGGCCCAGGAATTTCAGGCAGTAGTGAGCTGACGGCGTGCCATTGCCCTCCATCCTGGGTGACAGAGTAAGACCCTGTCTCCAAAAAAAAAATATATATATATATATATATATATAGAGAGAGAGAGAGAGAGAGAGAGAGAGGGGTGGGGGAGGGGGAGAGAGACAGAGAGAGAAACCTGGCCGGGCACAGTGACTCACACCTGTAATTCCAGCACTTTGGGAGGCCAAGGTGGGCAGATCACGTGAGGTCAGGAGTTTGAGGCCACCCTGGCCAACATGGTGAAACCCCGCCTCTACTAAAAATACAAAAATTAGCCAGGTGTGGTGGCACGCACCTGCAATCCCAGCTACTTGGGAGGCTGGGGCAGGAGAATGGCTTGAACCTCCTGGGAGGTGGAGGTGCAGTGAGCCGAGATCATGCCATTGCACTCCCACCTGGGTGACAGAGCAAGACTCCATCTGAAAAAAAAACATAAAAACTCAATTGAAGCTGGTTGAGGTGGCCCATACCTATAGTCCCAGCTACCTGGGAGGCTGAGGCAGGAGGATCACTTGAGCCCAGGAGTTTAAGACCAGCATAGCAAGACTCTGTCTCTAAAAACAAAATTTTTGATTAACAAAAGAAAAACTCAATTGAAAGTGGTTGCCTTTAGAGAAGGAAAAATGGGGGTGGGATCAGGAGAATGCTGCCTTTCATAGAACTGACTTTTTAAACTCATAACTTCTACGAATTGAGGTAAATGCCTCACTTTTTTAAAAAAAAGAAGTAAAAAAAAAAGTAAAGTTGTAAAAGAAAAGCTCCATCAATGATCCATCCCCCAAAAACTTTTTTCATGCCTATTTAATCTATATTCTTCAAAATTTTTTTAAACTGCCTACCTTTAATGGTATTATTTACATTAACCAACTAAAGAACTGTTTTCAAAACCCCATTTGTAAAAGCATTTAAAAGAATTCTGCACCAACATGTGGAGACACATATAATCCAACCCCCATATACTTCATTAGGGCTTATTTGTTTAAACATTTACATTGGCATTCATACTTGGAACAACAGAGGGTTATTATTTAAAAAAAAAAAACAAAAAAAACAAAAACAAAAAAAAACATAGTTGTGTTTATCATGCCAGGACTGGGTAACTTTATTCAAGACTTTGACAAAATGATCCCCAAAGTAATATAAATGTAGACACTTTAAAAAGTCCAGATGCGAAATTTCAAGAAAACTTTGAATTCAATCCAAAGTCAGTATTAAGTCAAAAGTTGAACCAGTTCTACAAATTATAAATACTATTTTCCTTCTTAAGTTCATATATTTTCTGAGATAGATTACCAACTTAGTTTTCTTTGATATTGGTATTTGGAATAATTTTAACATGATTTAACATTTTTAAGTTCTAAATCTATACTTATCCTGAATATCTTATTATAGTTAAAAATATAAATCCAGAAGTGACAACTCTTCCTTACAGAATAATTCCAATAATAAATGTAGAAGGATTGAGAGAAATAGAAAATCACCATTAGAACACCACAGTAGTAACTGCCACAAGCAAGATCTGCCAATGGATAGTAAAATGAGCAAAAGTTTAAGCAGAAACGGGACATTTGCATAGTCTCAGGGTATCTCCGCAAATATTCAATAATTACAAGGAAAACACAGTAAGTTTACAGTAGCAAATCCTAGCAGACACCACCTTAGCATAGTGATCAAGGTTAACAACACCGGAAATACATTACAACATCAGGTATCCCCTGTTATGATACACTGTCACAGACTGGAAGACAGGACTTAGACATGACAGCTAAATGCAAGGCTGAGTCTTGGAACAGTAAAAGGACATTAGTGAAAAGACCGAAATCTCTACTTTTTAAACTTTCTACTTTAGTTAGTATTATATCAAGGTTAATTTCTTAATTTTGACAAATGTTCTATTGTTATGTAAGATGTTAATATAAGGGCAAGGTGGGTGCAGAGTATACAAGAACTCTACTATTTTTACAACTCCTCTGTAAGTCTAAAATTATCTCAAAAGCTTAAAAAATAACTGTTAGAAAACATACATGTGTATGTGCATAACATGTGTACATATATATAAATCAAGACTTCATGGAAATTGGCATCTTGGGCACTCAGTAAAAGAGTAGTGTTCTCTTCTGAATTATTCATTGTCTTACTGGTAACTTAGCTTTAAGGTCCTCCTCCTTCTAGACTTTTAATCTCAAGTAAAAATTTCCATTTTCATAGAAAAGCCTTTTTTAAACATTCCTATATTAGGCCAAAAATAAAATCCTAGAATAAAATTATCACCATAGTATCTTATAAAATCACTCATCCCAACCATAAGACCCAGCCAGTATTTTTACTACATTTCTTCTCCTCATCTAATATGTTTGTATTGGTTTGGTTTGGTTTATGAGTGGAGACAGCTAATATATTTAGTATTTACTCATAGGCCTGACAGTCTAAGGGAAAAAAATTATCACTTGGGTATCTTATGAAGAAACAGCTGTTTTTCCAAGAACCAATATTGTGTACTCACTTCAGACATAAAAAGTTATTTACCAAGTCTCTTCTATCTAACAGCATAGAGCTACCCAATCAAGGCCAACAAAGACCCTTTCAACATCCTTTTCTTAAATTTGGCTATAAAATGACTGTTAATAATGGTAATAAATGTCTTTTTATTAACAGGCAATTTTATCTTATGCAGTTTAGGGAAATAAACATAAAATCTACCTTTAAATGAAGAAAATAATAATTTCTCACTCTAACTATGGCTGATTCATTCCCTGAGCATGAATCCCCTTTTACCCTCATTGTTTTTAACTATAAACTGAGCTGAAATCTGCTCACAGGTGAAACTAATATTTTAGATGGAGAATAATATTACCAAGTAATCATATTTATTACTTTTTGTAGTCATTATTTCTACTCACTGTGGCATTTAATGTTTCATCTATATCTCTCTATCACAACGCCCTCTATAGAAGCAGCAATAGTGAAAACATAATTACACTTTGGGAAAAAAAAAAAAAAGCCAGGTAATTTTAAAGTGGATCTTTATCTAAATACAATAAAAAAGCAATGAAGAAAAATGTCTGTAAAATTTTCATTTTATGTCAATGCCATTTCCAAATTCACCTTCCACTACTACCATGAACAGCAGAAGTGGTTTAAAAAATAAAAAATAAAAAACTCTAACCTAACGATCTATACAAAAAGGGAGACAATTTACTCACTACACATTGCAGTATATTCAAGTGGCGAAAAGATAGAAATTCTTTCAGACCTGCCATACCATCTGGCTGTCAATATAGTCTCTTGAATAATTATATTAAACATATTACTACAAAATGTACCAAGAAGTAGAGAATAATGCTATATTTGTGAACTGCAAATAAAACAAAACAGAATTCCAAGAAGGCTAAAGTCTAAGCTATAATTACACATGAAGTGTATTTTGAAAGCAGTTACAATGTACAAAAATGGGACAAGATATCCAGATGTTTAAAAAACACATCCTGTTTGTCTCAGATTGTATCCAGTTTCATCTGGTAGGTTTCTGATAAGCCTGTTAAGTGAAGTGTGTTTCCCTCCTGCTGATAAGAAGCAGCTTGCAGATATCCATAAATTTTTTAAGAAGGAGTGAGTCTACTTGGCAATATTGGTAACTCCATAGTTTCCTATTACATTCATTCGTCTGAAAACTGAAAACAACTCAAGACTAAAATATTCTTCCATTCCTTTTCCAGTTTTTCAAGTATAAAATCAAAGGAAAGTTGGAATGTATTGCTTCTTGTCACCAACAGGCATTTCAAAAGGAGGGTAATTAACCAAATCAAGTGTTCTTTGGTCAAGTTAGTAACAGGCTTCCACTTTGTTCTAAATCCTTTCATAATCCTTTTTTTTCTAATTTTTCCAATATGGCCTGAATCTTACAAACAGCCTCTTTTCTGGCCTGCCGTACAGAGTCCTGGCCCCCAGTTTCAACTGAATCCAGTTCCAAAAGTTCCTTGGTTAGCATTTCTTCCAGAAGCCAGTATGCTTTGTCTGTCTTTTTTCCTACAAATTCTTCTACTTCTTGTTCAAGATACTGGACCTTCTCCAGCACATGTATGATTTTTTTAATACTCGGAGGAGTACTTTCATCTGAAGGTACACGTTCTTCAGGAAGACTGCTACTTTGATCTTGATTGTTGGGATGGTTACTGGTGGCATTACCATACAGCTGAGGCTCAGCACTATACTGGACCTGGCAATCCAAAAGATCGGAATCATCATTGTTCACTGTCCCCGAGGATTCGTACTGATGGACACTGCAAGGAAAGTTGTGCCGGTTCATACTTTGCTCTGATTGGCTATAGGGGTATGAAGAATCCTTGAAGTGGAAGAGCGAAAAGAGGAAAAGAGCTGTTTTAATGGGAATCCATCAACATCAAATTTGTTAGCCCACATCTTTCACTTGACCAGACAGGTACATGAAAAGATTCCCTAACAATAAAATTGGACCCTCTACTTAATCATTTGCAAAAAACACAGTCCTGAGAAGATAAAAGGGAGTGTGCCGCCGGGCGCGGTGGCTGAAGCCTGTAATCCCAGCACTTTGGGAGGCCGAGATGGGCGGATCACGAGGTCAGGAGATCGAGACCATCCTGGCTAACACGGTGAAACCCGGTCTCTACTAAAAAAAATACAAAAAAGTAGCCGGGCGACGTGGCAGGCGCCTGTAGTCCCAGCTACTCGGGAGGCTGAGGCAGGAGAATGGCGTGAACCCGGGAGGCGGAGCTTGCAGTGAGCTGAGATCTGACCACTGCACTCCAGCCTGGGCGGCAGAGTGAGACTGCGTCTCAAAAACAAAAGGGACTGTGCCCTGTCAGACAAAAGGCACCGAATTTCTGAGTTATAATGGCTGGAACCTGCTTTATGGCAGGTCCATCACCATGAGCACCTCATAATCCATTCTGTGACCTAACCAGTAAGAATTAGTTTTTCCCCTAAAAGGTTAAAAACCTCAAGCAAGATCTTGAAAAGGAAGACAGCCACAGTGATAATGTTCAAGTCTGTGGTTTAAATACAAGCTCATACCGCAGATACTTCACATTGGTTTTGTCTTCTGTTCATAGATTATTTGAAGTAGTAAAATGCAGTCTTTGCATTTAACATTTAGAATTACAACAAACAGAAAATGTGTATCTTTCTGTCTTTTAACAAAAACGATGTGAATCTAAATCTTCTCTATATAAAGTTTATTTTAAAAAAAAGGAAACCAAGCTGAGGTAAAGCTATAGTCACCAACTTTTTGCAATTAGTCCCCATTTAACACAAACCAATACAGAAACTACATAAACCATGTTATGTTCTCTTAATTACACACACATGAAAGGAACAACGTTTAGGTCTCCTACCTTGGGCTGCTGGAGTGGGGGTGAAGGGGGTGACTGGGGAGAGCCACTGCTAGGCCATGGTGAAGTACTTTCAGTCATGTAGAGATTGCCAGGTGGTGCTGAGGGCGCTGACGAAGGCCATGGGTAACGGCCACCCATTCCATAAGCACCAGGAGAAGCCCACGCATCCTCTTGTGGTCGTACAGTTGGTCCTGATTGTGGAACACTACGATTACCATCTCCATAAGGATAATGGGGCAGGGTCATTCCAGTGTTCTAGATTGAGAGGAAGAAATATACTAGTCATTGTTAAAAACTTGTAATAAAAATATTCTACTACAGGCCGATTCTGAGATGCTTCCTCTCTTCTTAAAAGAGCATACATTCACTGCTACTGGACTAAACTGTAGTAACTCTAATCAGCTGCAGTAATTTCTCCAAGCCTCAAAAAGTTGGTTCCAAAGATACCAGGGGTAGATTTAATGACAATAAAACTCAGAAGGGGCCGGGCACGGTGGCTCAAGCCTGTAATCCCAGCACTTTGGGAGGCTGAGACGGGCGGATCACGAGGTCAGGAGATCAAGACCATCCTGGCCAACATGGTGAAACCCTATCTCTACTAAAAAATACAAAAAACTAGCCGGGCGAGGTGGCGGGCGCCTGTAGTCCCAGCTACTCCAGAGGCTGAGGCAGGAGAATGGCATAAACCCGGGAGGCAGAGCTTGCAGTGAGCTGAGATCCGGCCACTGCACTCCAGCCTGGGCGAC
>NC_045440.1:36501589-36577050 GCF_002776525.5 Piliocolobus tephrosceles | reverse complement strand
CAAAAAAAAAAAAAAAAAAAAAAAAAAAAAAAAAAAAAAAAACTCAGAAGGAATAAGGCCTAAAAATTCAATGGATGAAGCCCAAGTCTGTCCCATAGACACTATAAACAAATAGACTCATGTACTATAAGGGAGCACAAATAAAGACATGTTAGAACTCCTCTTGAAGTAAACAGAGAAATAAACATAGTTATTCACAGAATATTAAAAAATATGAAACTAACAGGGCACTAAAAAAGGCTAAGATTTGCGTGGCACGGTGGCTCATGGCTGTAATCCCAGCACTTGGGGAGGCTGAGGCGGGCAGATCACAAGGTCAGGAGATCAAGACCATCCTGGCCAACATGGTGAAACCCTATCTCTACTAAAAATACAAAAATTAGCTGGGCGTGGTGGCGTGTGCTTGTAATCCCAGCTACTTGGGAGGCTGAGGCAGGAGAATCTCTTGAACCCAGGAGGTGGAGGTTACAGTGAGCCGAGATCATGCCACTGCACTCCAGCCTGGCGATAGAGCAAGACTCCGTCCCAAAATAAACAAAAAAAAGGCTAAGATAGGGAGACTTTCAAGCAGCAAATCTCTAAGATTACTTTCAGTATAAAAATGTATGATTATGAGATTATGACATCTAGGGTACCTTCAGCCAAAGTCCATATACTGCAATAGCTGCTACAGATAAGAAAGGCATCAATATAAAAGACTTCCCAATCTAGAAGTGTCTTATTAAATCAGCACTAGTATGAACAGATGCTCTTCCACTGTTTACAAGAGGCAGAGACTTTGAATTCATTTTTTTCCCAACAAAAAACAACTCACCTGTGAAGCCGGATATCCTGGAACCTGCCCCCTAAGAGGGGGTGCTTCAGTCTGACAGTCCTGCTGGGGATAGATCCAACGAGAGACTGGAGTTGGGCTGTTGCCAGATGAACGGTAAGTACTTGGAACTTCTGTGGAGTAACTGGTCTGAGTATAACCAGGTGCGTAATAAGCCCCTGAGTATGAGGCAGTATTTGCCCCAGGGCCTGGGGGGTATGTTGGACCATATGCTCCATTTGTATAAGAATTCAAACTCTGAAAAAAAGCAAGTTGAGAGAAAAAAAGATGAATTAGTAGAAGAGCTGAAATGCCCTAACTTAATGCCTAAACTTGAAAACTTTGAGAAGATGTTAATCACAAATGCAGGCCAGGCACAATGGCTCACGCCTGTAATCCCAGCACTTTAAGAGGCCAAAGTGGGAGAATTATTTGAGGTCAGGAGTTTCAGACCAGCCTGGGCAACATAGTGAGACCCTGTTTCTACAAAAATAAAATAAAATAATTAGAGACCCTGTTTCTACAAAAATAAAATAAAATAATTAGCCAGGCATCGCCAGGCACGGTGGCTGAAGCCTGTAATCCCAGCACTTTGGGAGGCCGAGGCAGGTGGATCACTTGAGGTCAGGAGTTCTAGACCAGCCTGGCCAAAATGGTGAAACCCCATCTCTACTAAAAATATAAAAATTAGCCGGGCGTGGTGGCAGGTGCCTGTAATCCCAGCTACTCGGGGGGCTGAGGCAGGAGAACCGCTTGAACCCGGGAGGCGGAGGTTGCAGTGAGCCAAGATTGCTCCACTGCACTCCAGCCTGGGGGACAAGAGTGAGACTTCGTCTCCAAAAACATAAAATTAGCCAGGCATCATGGCGCACATCTATGGTCCCAGCTACTCAGGAGGCTGAGGTGAGAGGATTGCTTGAGCCCAGGAGGTCAAGGCTGCAGTGAGTCATGGTTGTACCACTGCACTCCAGCCTAGGCAACAGAGTGAGACTCTGTCTCAAAAAGTATATGAAAACAAAAAAATTATTTAAAAGACTATAGAGACAGATCTAGCTCTGCCATAGGCTCTGTATTTAACCTCCCCTAACTTCAGTTTCTCCATCAGGAAAATGAAGATCATAAATGTATCTTTGAGGATTACTGTCAAAATTAAATAAGATGACATATATAAAAGGTTTAGCATAGTGTCTGGCACACAGTATGCTCAATAAATGGTAATTATTTGCATTATCACTGTTGTTAGTATTATCATGGCTGGGTCACGACATGAACCCAGACCTGACTCCAAAGTCCAGTTCTTTGTATTATACTATCACTCTGCATCCCAAATGATACCAACAACAAACTCCTCACATATTGCTCACTGTAGTTTTAAATAACCTATTCAGACTCTTATCCACACCCAGAATCCTCAGTTTAATAATCCAAATGAGATTCAAGCTAGGCAGGCATGCTGGCTCATGCCTGTAATCCCAGCACTTTAAAAGGCTGAGAAGGGAGGATCACTTTTTCTTTTTTTGAGATGGTGTCTCACTCTGTCGCCAGGCTGGGGTGCAGTGGCGAGATCTCAGCTCACTGCAACCTCCACCCCCCAGATTAAAGCGATTCTCCTGCCTTGGCCTCCCCAGTAGCTGGGATTACAGGCGTGCTGTAATTTTTGTACTTTTAGTAGAGACGCGGTTTCACCATCTTGGCCAGGCTGGTCTTAAACTCCTGACCTCATATCTACCTGCCTCAGCCTCCCAAAGTGCTGGGATTACAGGCATGAGCCACCGCGCCTGGCCTAGAAGGGAGGATCACTCCTGAGTTACAGACCAGCCTTGGGAACATAGTCAAACCCCATCTATTTTAAAAAAAAAAAAAAAAAGTAATTTTTTAAAAAAAGATTCAGGCTTAATGCTAAATTTAAATGATCACCTCAATGTTTTCTATTAATTTCTACTTTACCCTTTAGAAACAATGAAAACACAGAATCAAGTTCTCCTATTCTCATCTCTATCTCTAAGACTATATAATCTTTCCCACTTCAGGTACGGGGATACCCATGACCAAAGAATTCCATGCAGGATGAGGTGTAATAAACAGTCTGCAATGCATTCCCTGAGCAGAAGACCATGAACCACCACTTTGTTAAAACTACTAAGAGGCTGTTAAGGTCTTCGGGCATAAACAAAGAACTCCTTAATACATCATACACACAACTGGAGACTTAATAAAACATTATGTGACTTTTTGTACTGTTGTTCAACTTCTAGAAATCCTAAGGAAATGATTCATCTAGAGAAAAAGTTATAGACATGAAGTTCTTCATTGCAGTATTATTTACAATCACATAAAACTGTAAACTACCTAAACGTCCTATAATAATGGAATCTTTAAGTAGATTAAAGACTATTCATTGAAAAAACTGTATTCAGTCTTCAAATTTTACTGTTATGGCCAGGCGCAGGGACTCATGCCTGTAAAAATCCCAGCATTTTGGGAAGCCAAGGTGGGAGGATTGCTTGAGCCCAGGAGTCTGAGACCAGCCTGGGCAAACAGCAAGACCTCATCTCTACCAAAAAAAAAAAAAAAAAAATTAGCTGGGTGTATAGTCCTTAGATACATGGGAGCCTGAGGCAGGAGGATTGTTTGAGTCTAGGAGTTCAATGTTACAGTGAGCTATAATCAAGTCACTGTTCTCTAGCCTGGGTGACAGTAAGACCCTGTCTTCAACTAGCTAACTAAATATTTTACTGTTAGAATTGACCAGATATTTAATGATATTAAATAATTATTTTTAAGGTTTTTTTTTCCTTTTAAGTTTTAATAATGACATTGTGGTTATGTTTTTAAAACTTCCTTATATTTTAAAGAAACATACTTAGGTATTTATAAGTGATAAAATGATATCTGAAATTGCTTCAAAATACTCCAAGGAAATACTCCAGAATAAATACAAGATGGCCATGTACTGATACCCACTGAAACCAATAGATAGGTTCATGTTAGTTTAGTGTGCTATTCTCATTGCTTTTATGTGCTTTTGTTGTTTATTTTTTTTTCTTTTTCCCTTCTCACAGGTGTTGGTTTTGTTTTTTTGTTGTTGTTGTTTTTCTTTAAATAGAAATGAGATCACGCTATGTTGCCAGGTTAGTCCCAAACTTTTGGACTAAAGTGATTCTGGCACCTCAGCCTCCCAAAGTACTGGGATTATACCATGCCCGGCCATTACTTTTTTTTTTCTCCCCAAGACACCCAGGGTAGAATGCAGTGGCACAATCACGACTTCCTGCAGCCTCAAACTCCTGGGCTCAAGCAGTCCTCCCACTTAGCATCCTAAGTAGCTGGGACCACAGGCATGCACCACCATGACTGGCTAATTTTTGTAATTTTTGTAGAGACAGGATTTGGCCATGTTGCCTAGGCTTATCTGGAACCCCTGGGCTCAAGCAATCCACTCGCCTCAGCTTCCCAAAGTGCTGGGATTACAGGTGTGAGCCACCACACCTGGCCAGCCATTACTTTTGATGCTTGAAAATTTCCTTGATTCCTGGAATTACTTCCTGGTTTTGAGATGTCTTCATGAGTTCATAGCTTCTATTTCCCAAATAACCACTGTCCTGACAGATCACAAAGCTGTCACATGCATGTTTATAAAAGAACACAGAATCAGAAGATTATATAACAGTCTTGCAGTTGCTAGAGATGTTTGCTAAGGATGAGCTAAAGATCCTATTTCAGAAACATGGCAAAGTTTTTAAGTCTTCATCTGAAAAGCAGCTTGTGTGAAAGTTGCCAACGCCAAGATGGAGTCACCTACATCCGACCCAAAATGGATGGGGGAGGTCATGAAGGAGGGGATCTCATGCACACATGTCTGCAATAAGTATTATCACAAGGACTTTTTTTTTTGGAGACAGGGTCTCACTCTGTCACCCAGGCTAGAGTACAGTGGTACCATCGTAGCTCACTGCAGCCTAGATCTCCCAAGCTCAAGTTATCCTCCTGCCTCAGTCTCCCGAGTAGCTAGGACTATAGGTGTGAGCCACTGCACCCAGCCTATCACAGGGCTTTCTAAAAACTCGCAAGAAATCCCTGTAGATAAATGTATAATCCCCATGTGATGTTTCAACAGAAAATACACATGTGCTCACCTCAAAAAGGTGACACCTTTGGGTTCTTTTAAATCCAACAACTTGTATGTTGTATCTAAAAACACTTGCACATTATTACTGTTGCTTTTAAAAAGTTACTACTAAATTATAAGTTAATCTTTTTTGAACCTACACATGAATGTAATAAATACTTTTACCTAAGGGGGAAAATGTCATGAGAAAAAGCAATCTTTATCAGTAAGATCAATCAGTGAAATCTGAAAAATTAACATCAACTTATAATTCATGACTTTGAGGAGTTTTGTCTCCCTCTTACATTAACTATAAAACTACACATGCTACTCTCCAAACTGATCTATGATGCAATCTCAGTGAAAACCTCAGCTGCCTGGCCGGTTGCAGTGGCTCACGCCTGTAATCCCAGCACTTTGGGAGGCCAAGGCGGGCGGATCACCTGAAGTCCGGAGTTCGAGACCAGCCTGACCAACATGGAGAAACCCTGTTTGTACTAAAAATACAAAATTAGACAGGCGTGGTGGCGCATACCTGTAATCCCAGCTACTCCAGAGGCTGAAGCAGGAGAATGGCTTGAACCCGGGAGACACAGGTTGCTATGAGCCGAGATCGTGCCATTGCGCTCCAGCCTGGGCAACAAGAGTGAAACTCCGTCTCACCAAAAAAAAAAAAAAAAAAAAAAAGAAAATCTCAGCTACCTTTTTTGCATAAGTTGAAAAGCTGATCCTAAAATTCATATGAAAATGTGACTCAGAATAGCCAAAACCGTATGGAAGAAGACAAAGAAAAAAGATAGAGTCCATCTCTTTGGAGAGACTCACACTTACTGATTTCAAATTTTACTTCAGAGTCACAGTAATCAAAATAGTTTGGTATTGGCTTAAGGACAGACATATAGATTAATGGGGCAGAATTGAGACTCTGGAAATAAACCCTTACATGTATGATTTTTTTTTTTTTTTTTTTTTTTTTGAGACGGAGTCTCGCTCTGTCGCCCAGGCTGGAGTGCAGTGGCCCGATCTCAGCTCACTGCAAGCTCCGCCTCCCAGGTTTACGCCATTCTCCTGCCTCAGCCTCCGGAGTAGCTGGGACTACAGGCGCCCGCCATCTCGCCCGGCTAGTTTTTTGTATTTTTTAGTAGAGACGGGGTTTCACAGTGTTAGCCAGGATGGTCTCGATCTCCTGACCTCGTGATCCGCCCGTCTCGGCCTCCCAAAGTGCTGGGATTACAGGCTTGAGCCACCGCGCCCGGCCACATGTATGATTTTTAAGAAGGGTACCAAGACTGGGCACGGTGGCTCATGCCTGTAATTCCAGCACTTTGGGAGGCCAAGGCGAGTAGATCACTAGAGGTCAGGCAATCCAGATCAGCCTGTGCAACATGATAAAACACCGTCTCTACTAACAATACAAAAAAATTAGCCCGGCATGGTAGCAGGTGCCTGTAATCCTAGCCACTCGGGAGGCTGAGGCAAGAATCACTTGAACCCGGGAGGCAGAGGTTTCAGTGAGCGGAGATGGCGCCACTACACTCCATCTTGGGTGGCAGAGCAAGACTCTGTCTCAAAAAAAAAAAAAAAGGGTACCAAGATAATTCAGTGGAGAAAGCATAGTCTTTCAACAGATGATACTGAGACACAACTATCCACACGTAAAGCAGTGAACTTGGGCCTTATTTTGCACCATATTGCAAAAATTAACTCAAAATGAATCATAGACTAAATGTGAGAGCTAAAACTATAAAAAATTTTAAGAAAGAGGGCCGGGCGCTGGGCCTGTAATGCCAGCACTTTGGGAGGCTGAGGCAGGTGGATCACGAGGTCAGGAGATCGAGACCATCCTCGCTAACATGGTGAAACCCTGTACTAAATATACAAAAAATTAGCCAGGCATGGTGGTGGGCGCCTGTAGTCCCAGCTACACAGGAGGCTGAGGCAGGAGAATCACTTTAACCCGGGAGGTAGAGCTTGGAGTGAGTTGAGACTGTGCCACTGCACTCCAGCCTGGGTGACAGAGCGAGACACCATCTCAAAAAAAAAAGAAAGAAAGAAAGAAATCACAGGAGTAAATCTTTATGATCTTTAGTTAAAGTCTTCTTAGATAAGACATCAAAAGCAGGAGCAACAAAAGAATAGAAAAATTGCACTTCATCACAATTAAAAGCTTTTGTGCTTCAAAGGACACCATCAAGAGTGTGAAAAGCCAACCCAAAGAATGGAAGAAACTATTTGCAAATCATATACAGTCATGCACTGCATAACGACGTTTCAGTCAGCAGTGGACTGCATACATAACAGTGGTCCCACAGGATTATAATGGAGCTGAATAACTGTATTGCCTAGTAACAGTGTAGCTGTCATATGTGATAGCACAATGCATTACTCACCTGTTTATGGTGATGCTGGTGTAAACAAACTTGCTGTGTGCCAGTTGTATATAACACATACAATTATATGTAATACATAATACTTGACGACAATAATTGACTGTGTTACTGGTTTATGTATTTACTACATATTACACTTGTTACCATTTTCTTAGCGTGTACTCCTTCTACTTGTACATTTTTTAAAGGTTAGCCGTAAAACAGCCAGAAGGAGGTCCTTCAGGAGGTATTCCAGAACCAGGCATTATCATAAGAGATGACAGTTCCCATTCGTCTTACTGCCCCAAGATGAGGAGGTGAAAGAGAGTGATACTGATGATCCTGACCCTAGGTTGCCCTATGCTAATGTATGTTTGTGTCTTCCTTTTTAACAAAAACAGTTTTAAAAAAACAAAAACAGCCAGGTGTGGTGGCTCACGCCTTTAATCCCAGCACTTTGGGAGGCCAAGGAGGGTAGATCACGAGGTCAGGAAATCAAGACCATCCTGGCTAACATGGTGAAACCCCATCTCTACTGAAAATACCAAAAATTAGCCAGGTGTGGTGGCACGCACCTGTAGTCCCAGCTACTCGGGAGGCTGAGGCAGGAGAATTGCTTGAACCTGGGAGGCGGGGGTTGCAGTAAGCCAAGATTGCGCCACTGCACTGCAGCCTGGGCGACAGAGTAAGACTCTGTCTCAAAAACAAACACAAAAACAAAAAAAAAACTTAAAAACAGGAAAAAGCTTAATAGAATAAGGATATAAAGAAAGAAAACTTTTTTTTTTTTTTGAGACGTCTGTCACCCAGGTTGGAGTACAGTGGTGTGATCTCAGCTCATTGCAAGCTCTGCCTCCCGGGTTCAGGCCATTCTCCTGCCTCAGCCTCCTGAGTAGCTGGGACTACAGGCACCTGCCACCTCGCCCAGCTAATTTTTTGTATTTTTAGCAGAGACAGGATTTCACTGTATTAGCCAGTATGGTCTCGATCTCCTGACCTCATGATCTGCCCACCTTGGCCTCCCAAAGAGCTGGGATTACAGGCGTGGGCTACCGCGCCTAGCCCCCAGGAAACATTTTTGTACTGCTGTACAGTATGTTTGTATTTTAAGCTAAGTATTACTATAAAAGAGTCAAAGCTTTTTAAAATTTAAAAGTTTATAAGGCCCAGTGCAGTGGCTCACTCAGGTCAGTAATCCTGGCACTTTGGGGGGCTGAGGTGGACAGATCACCTGAGGTCAGGAGTTTGAGACCAGCCTGGCCAACATGATGAAACCCTGCCTCTACTAAAAATACAAAAATTAGCCAGGTGTGGTGGCACACGCCTGTAGTCCCAGCTACTAGGGAGGCTGAGGTGGGAGGATCACTTGAATCCAGGAGGTGGAGGTTGCAGTGAGCCAAGATCATGCCACTGCACTCCAGTCTGGGGGACAGACTGAGACCCTGTCTCAAAAAAAGAACTTAAAATAAAATAAAGTTTATAAAGTAAAATGTTAACAGTATTTATTGAAGAAAGAAAAGTATTGTTATACAAATTTATGGTAAATTAAAGGTACAATGTTTAAAAAGCCTACAATAGTGTACAGTAATATCCTAGACCTTCACATTCACTCACCACTTACTCACTGACTCACCCAGAACAACTTCCAGTCCTGCAAGTTCCATTCATGGCAAGTGCCCTGTACAGGTATAATATTTTGTTATCTTTTATCTGTATTTTTACTGTATCTTTTCTATGTTTAGATGTGTTTAGATACACCAATACTTACCATGGTGCTACAGTTGCTTATAGTATTCAGTGCAGTAACATGCTATACAGGTTTGTAGCCTAGAAGCCATAGGCTATACCATATAGCCTAGGTATATAGTAAGCTGTACCATCTAGGCTTGTGAAAGTACACTCTATGATGTTTGCACAATGACAAAATCACCTCTTGATGTATTTCTCAGAAAAATCCCCATTATTAAGCAATGCATGACTATATTTGATAAGAAACCTGTATCTAGAATATATAAAGAATGCTGAAAACTCAACAATAAAAAGACAACCCAATTTTAAAATGGTCAAAGAATCTTTTTTTTTTGAGACAGAGTCTTGCTCTGTCACCCAGACTGGAGTGCAACGGCGTGATCTCATCTCAGCTCACTGTAACCTCCGCCTCCTGGGTTCAAGCAATGCTCCTGCCTCAGCCTCCCAAGTAGCTGGGATTATAAGTACACGCCACCATGCCCAGCTAATTTTTGTATTTTTATTAGTGAAGGGGTTTCACCATGTTGCCCAGGCTGGTCTCAAACTCCAGACCTCAAGTGATCTGCCCACCTTAGCCTCCCAAAGTGCTGGGATTACAGGTGTAAGCCACCACATCAGGCCCAAAGAATCTGAATACACATTTCTCCAAATAAGATATACAAATGGCTAATAAGCACATGAAAAAATGCTCAAATCATTAATCATCAGAGAACTGCAAATCAAAACCACAATGAAATACCACTTTGCACGCACTAAGATGGCTATAATAATTTCTTTTTTTTTTGAGACAGAGTCTTGCTGTATCGCCCAGGCTGCAGTGCAGTGGCATAATCTCAGCTCACTGCAAGCTTCGCCTTCTGGGTTCATGCCATTCTCCTGCCTCAGCCTCCCAAGTAGCTGGGACTACAGGTGCCCGCCACCACGCCCAGCTAATTTTTTGTATTTTTAGTAGAGATGGGGTTTTACCATGTTAGCCAGGATGGTCTCGATCTCCTGACCTCGTGATCTGCCCGCCTCGGCCTCCCAAAGTGCTGGGATTACAGGCGTGAGCCACCATGCCCGGCCTATAATAATTTTTTTTAAAGGAAAATAAGTATTGGTAAGGATGTGGAGAAATCAGAGCCCTCATACATTGCTGATGGGAATATAAAATGGTGTAATCCCTTTGGAAAACCATTTGCCAGTTCCTCTAATTGATAAATATAGGGTTACTCTATGACCAAGCAATTCCATTTCTAGGTATAGACCCAAGATAACTAAAAACATATTTCCACATAAAAATTTGTACATGAAGGCTGTAGCAGCATCATTTATAATAGACAAAAAGAAAGACAACCCAAATATCTATCAATTGATGAAATTTGGTATATCCTGACAACATGGAGAAGGCTGAAAACATTACATAGTGACAGAAGCCAGAAACAAAAGGCCACATACTGTATGATTCCATACAAAATGTCTGGTTAGAAAAATCCTGAGAGATAAAAAGTAGATTACAGGTTGCCACAAGCTGAGGGGAGGGAGTAATGACATTTTAAGTGCAGGGTTTCTATTCGGGGTGATGACAGTGTTCCAGAATTAGACAGTGATGATGGGTAAACTTTGTGAATATACTAAAAACCAACTGCATTGTACACTTTGAAGGGTGGATTTTATAGTATGTGGCCAAACCACAACTATGTAACATTCAGCAATAACAATGTCTACTTCTCAATTTCAGTCACAGGGATGAGGCTGACACAAGTAAAATGAAAGTTTGTGGTAAGTACTAACATGATCTTTATTTTACATTCCATTATCTCTGATCAGCCTCATCCTAAAGTTCATATATACATGATCATTATAGGCTAGGCACACAGGATCACACCTGTAATCCCAGTGCTTTAAGAGGCCAATTTGAGAGGGTAGCTTGAGGCTAGGGGTTTGAAACCAGCCTAGGTAACACAGAAAGACCCTGTCTCTACAAAAAAACAAATGAACTAAAAAGACATGGTGATGTGCATCTGTAGTCCCAGCTACTCAGGAGGCTAAAGTGGGAAGATCACTTGAGGCCAGGAGGTCGGGGATGCAGTGAGGTGTCATCATCACACTGTACTCCAGCCTGGGATACAAAGCAAGACCCTGTCTCAAAAAAAACAAACAAAAGCCGGGTGCGGTGGCTCACGCCTGTAATTCCAGCACTTTTGGAAGGCTGAGACAGGCGTATCTGAGGTCAGGAGATCAAGACCATCCTGGCTAACACGGTGAAACCCCGTCTCTACTAAAATTACAAAAAATTAGCTGGGCATGGTGGGGGGCGCCTGTAGTCCCAGCTACTAGTGAGGCTGAGGCCAGAGAATAGCGTGAACCCGGGAGGCAGAGCTTGCAGTGAGCCGAGATCACATCACTGCACTCTAGCATGGGCAACAGAGCGAGACTCTGTCTCAGGGGAAAAAAAAAAAAAAAACAGAAATATGGCTAGATAAAAAAAATTATGGAAATATGCAAATATGACAATTACTCCTTTGTCAGTACAACCATTTTGAAAAGTAATTTGGCTGTATCTAATAAAAATGTACACAACCTGACCGAGTGTGGTGACTCATGCCTGTAATCCCAGCACTTTGGGAGGCCGAGGCGGGCGGACCACGAGGTCAGGAGTTCAAGACCAGCCTGGCTAACAGGGTGAAACCCCATCTCTACTAAAAATACAAAAATTAGCTGGGCATGGTGGTGGGCACCTGTAATCCCAGCTACTCGGGAGGCTGAGGCAGGAGAATCGTTTGAACCTGAGAGGCAGAGGTTGCAGTGAGCCGAGATCACGCCATTGCACTCCAGCCTGGGCGACAGGGCGAGACTCCATCTCAAAAAAAAAAAAAATGTACACACCTACAGCCGACAATTCCATACCCTAGGGAAATTTTTATCTCATATTTATATAACAGAAAGATGAAAACCAACGATAAGCAAAAGAAGCAAGCTGCAGCAGAGTGTTTGTTAGTATGAAATCACACATATCAAGTTTAAAAACATGTAAAATAAAAGTATATAAAGTTTATGGATACATAGGCAAGTGGTAAAGGCATAAAAACACAAATGGGATCATAAATACAACTCCAGGCCGAGCACGATAGCTCACGCTTGTAAACCCAGCACTTTGGGAGGCCAAGGTGGGTGGATCACTTGAGGTCAGGAGTTTGAGACCAGCCTGGCCAACATGGTGAAACCCTATCTCTACTAAAAATCCAAAAACTGGCTGGGCGTGGTGGCTCACGCCTATAATCCCAGCACTTTGAAAGGCCGAGGCAGGCAGATCACGAGGTTAAGACATCAAGACCATACTGGCCAACATGGTGAAACCCCATCTCTACTAAAAATACAAAAATTAGCTGGGCGTAGTGGTATGTGCCTATAGTCCCAGCTGCTCGGGAGGCTGAGGCAGGAGAATCACTTGAACCCAGGAGGCAGAGATTGCAGTGAGCCAAGATCACGCCACTGCACTACAGCCTGGTGACAGAGCAAGACTCCATCTCAAAAAAGAAATCAAAAAATTAGCTGGGTATGGTGGTGCGTGCCTGTAGTCCCAGCTACTTAGGAGGCTGAGGCAGGAGAATCGCTTGAACCTGTGAGGAGGAGGGTGCAGTGAGCTTAGATCACACCACTGCACTCCAGCCTGGGCGACAGAAAATGACCCTGTTTCAAATAACTAAAAAAATAAAATTTCAGTAAATGAAAAGAAGTATCATTGGATTTCAATTAGTATTTGGTTTACTTCTTTCTTAAAAATCTGAAACAAATGTGGCAAACAGAAATTGACAAATTAGAATGCTAGGTTTTTGGGTTTTTTTGTGTTTGCTTTTTGCTTTGAGACAGAGTCTTAATCTGTCGCCCAGGCTGGAGTGTAATGGTGTGATTTCAGCTCACTGCAACCTCCGCCTCCTGGGTTCAGGCGATTCTCCTGCCTCAGCCTCCCAAGTAGCTGGGAGTACAGGCGCCCACCACCACATCCAGCTAATTTTTGTATTTTTGGTAGAGATGGAATTTTCCCATGTTGGCTAGGCCGGTCTTAAACTACTGACCTCAGGTGATCTGCCCACCTCGGTCTCCCAAAGACCAAGGGATTACAGCTGTGAGCCACTGCATCCGACCCTGCATGCTAGATTTAAAATGTACATATTTTCTGTACTTTCTGTAAGCTTAAAATATTTTAAATTAAATGTCTGTAATAAGTCAAATTTTCAAAAATAAGTACATTTTATGTTTGCTGATTCTGGGTCCTGAAAAATAATTTATTATGCCTCAAGCTATAGGTATACTTGCCTACATATATCCTTATCTCTGAGCTAAAAACATTAAAATGAGATTGATGGAGCCCATTAAAGCAAAGAAAAAAAAACAAACACTCATCACTGCTCTGAAATCTGCACAGGTTTTGAAAATAAATCTATTCATTAAGAAAAAGTTCAGAAAGTCTCTGTTCTTAAACCATACCTGGCCTTGCAATTCTGGTCTTACAGGATATGTACTTGGGTAAGGAGCCCTAGATCTCGCAGAAGAATTCCAATAGTTAGAATTGTAGCTAGGATATGGTGGCTGCTCCTAAGAAAAAAAGAAAAATAAATTCACTCTTAATAACATTCATACATCATTTTAAGATAGATTGATAGAGGCAGGTTATAAGGATTAAAAAAAAAAAAAAGCAACAGACAAAAAAAAAGCAATAAGCTGGGCACAGTGGCACATGCTTCTTGTCCTGCTACTGCAGAGGCTGAGGTGGGTGGATCACTTGGCCTCAGGTGATTGAGTCTAGTCTGGTCAACAGAGACCCCGTCTCTTAAAAACAAAAAATAAAAGAAAAAAGGCTATTCTACTACAAAGACACATGCACACGTATGTTTATTGCGGCACTATTCACAATAGCAAAGACTTGGAATCAACCCAAATGTCCATCTGTGACAGACTGGATTAAGAAAATGTGGCACATATACACCATGGAATACTATGCAGCCATAAAAAAGGATGAGTTTGCGTCCTTTGTAGGGACATAGATGCAACTGGAAACCATCATTCTTAGCAAACTATCACAAGAAGAGAAAACCAAACACCGCATGTTCTCACTCATAGGTGGGAACTGAACAATGAGATCACTTGGACTCGGGAAGGGGAACATCACACACTGGGGCCTATCATGGGGAGGGGGGAGGGGGGAGGGATTGCATTGGGGAGTTATACCTGATATAAATGATGAATTGATGGGTGCTGACGAGTTGATGGGTGCAGCACACCAACATGGCACAAGTATACATATGTAACAAACCTGCACGTTATGCACATGTACCCTAGAACTTAAAGTATAATAAAAAAAAAAATAATAAAAAAATAAAAAAATTTAAAAAAAGAAAAAAGGCAATAGGACCCCACTATAAAACTACTCATTATTCAGTACATGGTAAATCAAATGCTCTGGGACAAAACAATTATTAGTAAAAAGCTGTTCTTATCTGTTTTGCTAATGACACCACACCAAATGCTATATAAAGGAATTCTACTACATCAAGATGATTAGCAAAATCAGAGACATTAGATCACCTCTATCCTTCTCCAATAACTAACCCTCATGACTACTAATTTAATTAGTGCAACAAAATGGTTCTTTGCTGTTGTTATATTTACCGATAACTTTGGAACACAAAGACATTACTACTAGAGTTTAGCTCAAGCACATACATCTTCAATCTCCAACTTCTTTGCCTTGACACACCCTAGTTTTTTCATATTCTGCTCTCTGCTACGGCTAAGCTTTCTGCTGGCAACCTCAGTGTCAGGCTTTGATGCAGAACATTTACCAATCCAAAGAGAAAATCTAGCTATGACAATAATTTCATCAGCCTTTCTCTCCAACTCAGAAAGTTAATGCAATGATTTGCAAAAAGTCAATAAACTTTGATAAAAGACTAAATAGACTCAAAACTTCTCAGAGCACTTATTATCTGATTTATTACATACATTATCCTATGAGTTATTTTGCTTTCAACTATACAGATTTAGGTTTTGTTTATTTTTTTAATTTTTTTTTTTTATTTTTGGAGACAGAGTTTCACTCTTGTTGCCCAGGCTGGAGTGCAATGGCACGATCTCGGCTCACTGCAACCTCCGCCTCCCAGGTAGGTTCAAGCAATTCTCCTGCCTCAGCCTCCCGAGTAGCTGGGATTTCAGGCGCCTGCCACCAAGCCCAGCTAATTTTTTGTACTTTTAGTAGAGACGAGATCTCACTATGTTGGCCAGGCTGGTCTTGAACTCCTGACCTCAGAAGATCCACCTGCCTAGGCCTCCCAAAGTGCTGGAATTATAGGCGTGAGCCACTGTGCCTGGCCCAAGTATCGTTTTAAGCTTGAACAGGACCTTCGACATTTTTTCTAAAACTTTGAATATGATTTCACAAAGAAATTCATTGGCAGCTGAAATAACTGAGAGATTATCACTATTAGCTTAACTGCACTACTTATCAGTTTCATAATACTTTGTTTTCAGTAATACTTTGAATTTTTTTCAGTAATCATAATTATCAACACTGTTGGTACTGTTATCTTGGTACTGTTACGGGGGTATTATAGTTGCAAATGAATACTTACATTGGTATTGTTGGGAATCAGTATTTTCATAATGGGACAGAGGAGACACAGATATAAGAACAATGAAACTTAAAACCTTATAATCCTTAATTTGAATTGTAAATATCAGTATGAATTCAAACTGTATTTTATCTTCTTAAAAAACCACCAACTTGGCCAGGCACAGTGGCTCACGCCTGTAATCCCACCACTTTGGGAGGCCTGACGCGGGTGGATCACCTTGAGACCAGCCTGGCCAACATGGTGAAACCCCATCTCTACTAAAAATACAAAAATTAGCTGGGTGTGGTGGCAGGTGTCTATAATCTCAGCTACTCAGGAGGCTGAGGCATGAGAATCACTTGAACCCAGGAGGCAGAAGTTACAGTGAGCCAAGATCACACCACTGCACTCCAGCCTGGGCCACAGAGTGGAGACTGTCTCAAAAAAAAAACCCACCAACTCAGGCTGGGCGCAGTGGCTCAATCTGTAATCCCAGCACTTTAGGTACCTGAGGCAAGAGGACTGCTTGAGGCCAGAGACCAGGAGTTCAAGACCAGCCTGGAAAATAATGAGACTCAGTCTCTACTAAAAATAAATAAATAAATAAATGTCAGGTGGGCATGATGATGGGTACCTATAGTGCCAGCTACTCAGGAAGCTGAGAGGTGAGAGGCAGAGGCAAAGTCCAGGAATTTAAGGTTATGGTGAGCTATGATCTATGACTGTGCCACTGCACTCCAGCCTGGGCAACAGAGTAAGACCCCATCTTTAAAAAGAAAAAACCAACCAACTTGATAACCACACACAGAATATAATTCAAATAATTCTTGAACAGTTTTCTGAATGGACATCCTTAGTGGTACATATTCTAAAGGCAAAAGAAATTTAAAAATATCTTAAACTCTTCAAATAATGTTACTAGTAGTGATATTACTATCTAAATTTTTAAACTTTCTTGTGTGTATTGTAGAATAGAATAAATACATACAGTAGTGTTATTGGGAACCGATACTGTCACAAGGACAAGGAAAGATAAAATATGGAATGGGGCAAGATGAGGAAAAACTGGGGGATAGTGAATGTGGTTGTGTCAATACAAACTCACATAAGTAAAAAACATAATTTGGCTGGGCGTGGCGGCTCACACTTGTAATCACAGCACTTTGGGAGGCCAAGGCAGGCGGATCACGAGGTCAGGAGATCGAGACCATCCTGGCTAACGCGGTGAAACCCCGTCTCTACTAAAAATACAAAAAATTAGCCGGGCATGGTCGCGGGCACCTATAGTCCCAGCTACTCGGGAGGCTGAGGCAGGAGAATGGCGCGAACCTGGGAGGTGGAGCTTGCAGTGAGCCTAGATCGTACCACTGCACTCCAGCCTGGGCAACAGAGGCAGACTCCATCTCAAAAAAACAAAACAAACAAAAAAGGTAATTTAACCTTTTATGCAAAACAAACAAATACGGCTGAAAGTGACAGTGTGCCAGTCCACACAAAGGATTTAGGAGTCGCTGCAAATTCCAGCAACCCTCTTAAATGTTCCCATGCCCTCCACAAGACCTACATTATCTCATGGGAGCTGTGTTTTCAACTGAAGTTCCAGGATGAGAAGACACACAGGTAGACCTAAACTGAACCTGAGGCCTAGAGAAGAACCACTAGAGTGGACTCACAGAACCTGAGCAAGAAATAAATGTTTATCATTATAAGCTACTAAAACCCTGGAATTGTTTCAGCATAGGAAAAGTCAATCAATGCAATAATGATCAAGTTGGTAACACAACCATAGAGAAAAAAGAATTACTTCAAATGACTTTTAGCTCACATTATATTTTAACTGTATGTCCTCAGTGGAATTTATTCTCTAAGGATAAGTTGAACCGCAAAGAAACCTAAACTGCATCCATTAGTTGTTACTCATAAAACTGGTATTCTTATTTTCAAGTTTTACTCACTACCATCCAATTCACCTATTTAAAGTATATAATTCAGGCCTGGCATGGTGGCTCACGTCTGTAATCCCAACACTTTGGGAGGCCAAGGTGGGTGGGCCACTTGAGGTCAGGAGTTCAAGACCAGCCTGGACCACATGGTGAAACCTCATCTCTAGTAAAATACAAAAATTAGCTGGGTGTGGTAGCAGGCACCTATAATCCCAGCTACTCAGGAGGCTGAGGCATGAGAATTGCTTGAACCCAGGAGGCAGAGGTTGTAGTGAACTGAGATTGCACTACTGCACTCCAGCCTAGGCGACAGGGGCAAGACTCCATCTCAAAAAAAAAAAAAAAAAAAATTAGCCAGGTATGGTGGCACACACCCGTAGTCCTAACTACTTGGGAGGCTGAGGCAGGAAAATTGCTTGAACCTGGGAGGCAGAGGTTGCAACGAGCCAAGATCGTGCCACTGCACTCTAGCCTGGGTGACACAGCAAGGCTCCCTCTCAAAAATAAATAAATGAATAAAAAGTAAACAAAGTCTATTTGGTCTGATATTAATGTAGCCACTCTGGCTTTCTCATAGTTGCCATTTGCATATTTATTTTATATATATATATATACATTTATATATATGTATTTGTGTGTGTGTATATAATTTTTAATTGATACATAAAAGTAGTACGTATTTTTGGGATACATGTGACATTTTGATACATGTATGTAAAGTGTAATGATCAAAACAGGGTAACTGGGATATCTGACACTCAAACATTTATCTTTTCTTTTTTTTTTTTTTTTTTTTTTTTTTTTTTGAGACGGAGTCTCGCTCTCTTGCCGGGGCTGGAGTGCAGTGGCCAGATCTCAGCTCACTGCAAGCTCCGCCTCCCGGGTTCACGCCATTCTCCTGCCTCAGCCTCCCGAGTAGCTGGGACTACAGGCGCCCGCCACCTCGCCCGGCTAGATTTTTGTATTTTTTAGTAGAGACGGGGTTTCACCGTGTTAGCCAGGATGGTCTTGATCTCCTGACCTCGTGATCCGCCCGTCTCGGCCTCCCAAAGTGCTGGGATTACAGGCTTGAGCCACCGTGCCCGGCCTCATTTATCTTTTCTTTATTGCATTATATTTATTTTTCCATCCATTTACTTTCAAACTATTTGTATCTTTAAACCTTAAGTGTGCCACCTTTAGACATCATATAATTGAATCTTGTTTTTTCTAAATCCAGTCTATCTTTTGACTCAATTGTTGAATCCATGTACATTTAATATTATTGATACAACTGGATTTACATGTTTTATTTTTACTTTTTGTCATCTACTTTTACTTTTTGTTTTTTATATGTCTCATGTGTTTTTGTCCTTTATTCCACCTTTACTGCTTTCTTTTGCATTAAGTGAATATTTTGAAATGCAGCATTATAACTTAATGATTATACATTTTTATACTTTTTTTTTCTTTAGAGGTTACTCTTGGGCTAACAATATACTTCTTTTTTTTTTTTTTTGAGACAGAGTCTCGCTCTGTCACCCAGGCTGGAGTGCAGTAGCACGATCTCGGCTCACTGTAAGCTCCGCCTCCCGGGTTCACGCCATTCTCTCAGCCTCCCGAGTAGCTGGGACTACAGGCGCCCACCACCACGCCCGGCTAATTTTTTTTTTCTGTATTTTTAGTAGAGACAAGGTTTCACCATGTTAGCCAGGATAGTCTTGATCTCCTGACCTCATCATCTGCCCACCTTGGCCTCCCAAAGTGCTGGGATTACGTGAGCCACCGCACCCAGCTGGGCTAACAATATACTTCTCATCAGAATCAGCTTCTGATTTATACTAACTTAATTCCAGTGAGATACAGGAATGTTATTCCTATATAAGTCTGTTCCTTTTCCCCTTTTTTGTGATTTTACTATTATCCACATTATGTCTACAAATGTTACAAACTCAACATTATATTGTTATACTTATTACTTTATATAATGTCTTTAAAAGAATCTGAGAGAAGAAAAGAGCATATTTGTATCTTTTGTTATATTAACCTTGTTATTAATCATTTCTGATATGTTGGTGTGTTCAATGGTGTCTGACATTTCTTCAACACATCAGTCTTTTTTTCTCCTTCAAATTGCATAATCTGTATTGATCTATCTTCAAATTCATGAATTATTTCTTCTGTCAGCTATAGCCTATTGAACTCCCCTAATTTTTCATTTTAGTTATTGTACTTTTCAACTCCAGGATTTCTATTTGGTTCTTTTTTAATATATAATTTCTATCTCTTTAATGATATTCCCTATTTGACGTGACATTATCACACACCTTTGCTTCTTTAATCATAGTTTTTCAGTTATTTGAACATATACAATGGCTACTTTGAAGTCTCTGTCTATTAAATGTGACATCTGGTCACTTTCACAATCGGTTTCTGTTACCTGCTTTTTTTCCAGTGTATGGGTCATACTTTCCTGTTTCTTTCCATAGCTCATAATTTTTTGTTGGAAACTAGACATTTTAGCAACTCTGAGTACTACTGTTCCCACCTTTTCCACCTCAGGCTTGTTACTGTCATTTGTTCATTTGTTTAGTAACTAGCTGGATTATTTTTGTAAAGTCTGTTTGCCCTCAAACTTCAAGTATGAAGTATGTGATATTGCTCGTTAGAAGGCACAGCCTTGGGGATGCCCACAGTCACCCTGGGTGACAAAGGTCTTTGCAAGACTTTCCTTGAGTGTATCTTTCCTTGACCACATCTAGTTGTTAAAGCTTCACTAATTTCCAGCTGATTGCTCTACTGGTTTTAATAACACCCTGGGGCATAAATTGCTCCACAGACTGAGTAGATCAAATTTGGGTCCCTCTAAAGGGACAGTTAGTTCCCAACGTCAGTGCTTGAGAATGGTTCTGATACCAAAGGCTCCTCCTAGCTTCTTCTTTTCCTGGTTCTCTCCAGCAAACTAGCTGGCCTACAGTTTATCCTACATCTCTAGTGAATTTAACCAGTCTCTTTCCTATTGCTTTGCACAACAACCTCCGCAGTTTTTTTGAGTTTCTCCATACTCTTGAGCTTCTCCACACTTTGTTCCTTTAGGAAAAGATTAAGAGCTACCTGTTTTACAGCCTATTTCTGCTTCCAGATAAAACATCTGAACCACTCTCTACAGCTAGAGTGGGGACAATGGTGTGTTTATCTGAATGGCATCCCTGCTTTACGAAGTGGAGTACCCAGTGGAAGTGAGGTTATAGACTTAGGTCTTCTCGGCTTGAAAAGCAAGGGTAAAGATGATCAGAGCCCCAGTAGTTTCAGCAGTGCCTTGCCCAAGGTCAAGTCTCCATCCTAGGAGTAGGGACTGGGTGAAAGAAAGGAACCACCACCAGTCAGCCACAATTACCTAGAATTTTGCCTCAATGACAGGCACTTGGGGCAAAATGAGAAATGTTGGTATGCTACTCCTCCTCCTAGGATGAAAACCTTCTGACTGAGGCAATGGGGTAGAATACATGAAGCTGGAGCCCTGTGTTCTTGGCTACACCCTCTAGAGTGAAGTTTCTATCTCACTAGCTGTAAAAAAGGAGGGATGGAGAAGGTTTTAGTTCAAATATCACAGACTCAAGGTTCTTCATGTTTCTTCATGGCCAGGCGCAGTGGCTCATGCCTATAATCCCAGCACTCTGGGAGGTCAAGGCAGGTGGATCACGAAGTCAGGAGTTCAACACCAACCTGACCAACATGGTGAAACCCTGTCTGTACTAAAAATACAAAAATTAGCTGGGCATGGTGACACACACCTGTAACCCCAGCTACTCAGGAGGCTGAGGCAAGAGAATCACTTGAATCCGGGAGGCGGAGGTTGCAGTGAGCCAAGATCGCCGAGATCACCAAGATGGCACCACTGCACTCCAGCCTGGGCGACAGAGCAAGACTCTGTCTAAAAATAAAAACTTAAAAAAAAGGTTTTCTTCATTTGCTCTATTCCCTAGGACCATTTCTAGAAACTGTAATTTGTTGTTTTTTAAAATTAATGTTCACCAGTTTCACTGGGAACTAGGTCCACAGAATTCTTCATGCTGTCATGCCAGAACTGGAACCTAGCATTATTTTGAATTTATTTTACACATTATTGTTAGATTGTGCAAATATTTGTAATTATTTTAAGTTAGGAATCAAGATTTTTTCATATAAAATACACAAAGAAGTTAAAATTTCTATAGTGTTAAATTTGAATTAATTTAAGTATGAACTCATTTATTTTTCTATTTTAAAATACTTATTTTATAATTCTGCCCTTTGGAAAGGTCTAGACACAATGACAACACAATAATAATTAGTATATAAGCCAGGTACCCAACTGTAATTTCTGTACCAAGTATTAAGGTATTGGTCCTTGTCCCTCAGGTCCAAACACAGCACTCTATTTCTTTTTTTGAGACAGAGTCTTGCTCTTGTTGCCCAGGCTGGAGTGCAGTGGTGCTCTCAGCTCAATGCAGTCTCCGCCTCCCAGGTTCAAGCCATTCTCCTGCCTCAGCCTCCGGAGTAGCTGGGATTACAGGCATGTACCACCACGCCCAGATAATTTTTGTATTTTTAGTAGAGATAGGGTTTCACCATGTTGGCCAGGATGGTCTTGATCTCCCGACCTCGTGATCCACCCGCCTCGGCCTCCCAAAGTGCTAGGATTACAGGCATGAGCCACTGCACCCGGCCACAAGCATGGCATTCTACACTTGGCTCTGTGATGCAAGGCTGGAAGTCTATAAACATTTCTCCCTCCCCAGCTTGCTTGCTTTCTGGTTCTGCCAACACAGTATGCTAGGCTAGAGGAGGAGACAGTGGACTTGCTTCTTCCTGTCTGTTTGCTGTTTCTGTCAGTGTCAGCCCTGCAATGCCATTCAACCTGTATGCAGCAGTCAGTCAACAACACTCTTCAAGCTGAACGCCCTCAGAGGTACCTGCACCAGGTAGGAGGCGCCACCTCCTGGCCACTCTTCCAAGTTTCCAGGTTCTTTTTATATTTCATGTCATGTCCTTTCATTTCATTTATTTCATTTCATTTCATTTGAGACAGGGTCTCACTCTGTCACCCAGGCTGGAGTGCAGTGGCACAATCACAGCTCACCACACCCTCGACCTCCTGGGCTCAGGTGATCCTCCCACCTCAGCCTCCTGAGTAGCTAGGAATACAGGAGCCCACTATCACCTGGCTAATTTTTGTTTTTTGTAGAGACAGGATTTTCTCATGTTGCCCAGGCTGGTCTTGAACTCCTGGGCTCAAGCAATCCACCTGCCTCAGTCTCCCAAAGGGCTAGGATTACAAGTGTAAGCCACTGCGCCCGGCCATTCTTCCAAGTTTCCTGGTTCTAATCACCCCAACCTCTTCCCTTTATTCCCCAGCCTTAGGAATTGTAGCTACTTCCTCCACTTACTATTTTTTGTTACTTCTGTGTTTTCTTTTTCCCTTTTGAGAACTCTAATAACCTATTTAGCTAATTTCCTAAATCAAATTCTAACTAGTGTGGTTTCTGTTTTCCTGCTCAGATCTTGACTTGACGGTTTCTAAATGTAATTCTCCACTTGGGAGAAAAATTCAACCAAGTTCTTAAGGAATGGCTGATTATGAGGCTTGGGACAAAATATATACAAAGCCTGAGACACCTTGTTGTATCAGAAATCAAGGAAGCTATTAAAAATCAATGGGTATGGCCGGGCGCGGTGGCTCAAGCCTGTAATCCCAGCACTTTGGGAGGCCGAGACGGGCGGATCACGAGGTCAGGAGATCGAGACCATCCTGGCTAACACGGTGAAACCCCGTCTCTACTAAAAATACAAAAAACTAACTGGGCGAGGTGGCGGCGCCTGTAGTCCCAGCTACTCGGGAGGCTGAGGCAGGAGAATGGCGTGAACCCGGGAGGCGGAGCTTGCAGTGAGCTGAGATCCAGCCACTGCACTCCAGCCGGGGCGACAGAGCAAGACTCCGTCTAAAAAAAAAAAAAAAAAAAAATCAATGGGTCATGCCAGGCACGGTGGCCCATGCCTGTAATCCCAGCACTTAGGGAGGCAGAGGCAGGAGTATAGCTTGAGCCCAGGAGATTGAGACCTCCCTAGGTGATATAGCAAGACCCCGTTCTCCACAAAAAGAAACAGAAAAAAAAATCAATGGGTTATGTCCAAAGGAATCAGAAGCCAAGAAAAAGGGACTTCCATTGACATAATATGGTATCATTTAAGCATCAAAAAGAACGACTGCTCTCTGCTGCTAAGGCTTCCAGTACAGATGCAAGGAAAAGTGTCCTTGCGCTTTCCGTCTGTCTGATTGTGGCAGCTGAGATTAGATAGAATACAAGGAAACTCTGGAATAACCTTGAAAACAGTGAAGAGCCTATTTTACTCTGAAGAACCTAACTTTTGAGTCAGCAGGAGAAGTTTTGGGAAATGGCCCCCACCACCCTTACCTGGTTGACTACACTTGTAAAAGCTTAAAGGTGACCGGGCACAGTGGCTCATGCCTTTAATCCCAGCACTTTGGGAGGCCGAGGCAGGTGGATCACGAGGTCAGGAGACTGAGACCATCCTGGCTCATACAGTGAAACCCCATCTCTACTAAAAATACAAAAAAAAAAATTAGCCAGGCGTGGTGGTGGGTGCCTGTGGTCCCAGCTACTCGGGAGGCTGAGCGGGAGAATGGCGTGAACCCAGGAGGCGGAGCTTGCAGTGAGCCGAGATCATGCCACTGCACTCCAGCCTGGGTGACAGGGCGAGCAAGACTCTGTCACTAAATAAATAAATAAATAAATAAAGCAAGCTTAAAGGTTACAGCTAATTAAAGGCAAGCCAGTGACTCTTTGGTCCATTTGGGAGGAGAAAAAAAAAAGACTGCAACTGACTGAAACACACTCAATATATTGAGTGTATGTGTGCATATATATGTTATATATGTTATACAAATGAGTTCATAATGCGACTTTAAAAAACGAAGGTGGGATTAAATGTTTAAAATGAGAAATACAATTCCTTTTCTGTAATTTTAACAGGCTTTAGGGATAGGTAAAAATTAAATCTTCTTAAATTCTTACCCTAGAATTCTTGTTTAAAAGATGGGTCAGTGGCCGGGCGTGGTGGCTCACGCCTGTAATCCCAGCACTTTGGGAGGCCAAGGTGGTTGGATCACGAGGTCAGGGTTCAAGATCAGCCTGACCAACATGGTGAAACTCCATCTCTACTAAAAATACAAAAATTAGCCGGGCATGATTGTGCACACCTGTAATCCCAGCTACTCAGGAGGCTGAGGCAGGATATTCGCTTGAACCCAGGAGGTGGAGGTTGCAGTCAGCCAAGATTGTGCCATTGCACTCCAGCCTAGGCGACAGAGTGAGACTCCGTCTCAAAAAAAAAAACAACAAAAAAAGATGGGTCAGTATGTATAGCTCAGTTGTGGTGGTAGTGCTGGTTACATAATTGTATGCATTTAACAGAACTCACAGAACTATACCCTAAAGACAGTGAAATTTACTTTATGTAAATTATGCCATAATTCTTTTAATGAAAAAAAAGAATGTCCTCAATGAAGCACTAAAAAAGTAGAATTTTATTGTCTTAATGAAAAAAATAATGTCTTTGTCTTTTTTTTTCCTCCTTTTGGACAAAATGGGACAAATCTAAAAATATCCCCAGTAACAGTGAAAGTCTGTAGCTCATGGCCCTCCCAACATGACACTAATTCTATGAAACAGCGGTTTCACAGGAAACTGGCTGAAGCTGAACTCTATTCTATAAACTAAGTTACCAATTTTATCATGTGCCTAACTGTTTCCAAACTTTTTATTTGTTGAATGAAATACAAACTAAAAGGTAATAAAATGTTTTCACAAGCCACAATAATGTGAATTAAAGTTCTATGCCAAAGAAAATTTGATTAAAATTATGCAAGATAGCTAATGTATTTCCTTTCTTCTCTTTTGAGAAATAAATAATCCCAGATGAAGACTGGAGTCAATTCCTTTAAAGTGAATATATGATTACATTTTCCAAAGTGGCTTACCAACATTCCTCCAAACTGAAACCCCAGCCTAAGCAAATCTAACAGCAGAGGAATCAGTAGCACTTGTACTACATAAATTCCATTTACAGATTTGCTTATAGTTTTCATAAGAATTGGACAAAAATTATTAGTAAAGTACATGATAAATTATTTGTATAGCTATATAGTTCAAAATCACTAATAAATTACCTTATGCTCCTATACTGACAATCATAATTTTTTAACTTTTCAAACGCATTTGGATCTCTTCCAAATGCTTCTCTGTTCTGTCCCTCTTGTCCCAGCATCTGGTTCAAACATTTACCAAATAAATTTCACACAGCATCCCATTCTACTTCCTTCACTGTAAGAGGACCTAGCCTCCTACTCCACCATGAGAGGAGACCAATAGTTGTCAATGTCCCTCTGCTCCAATTCCAAACTTGTTGTTTTCTCCCTTTAGCTCAAAAGAGGTTTCTCAACTCTTTTCCCTTACTTCCTTTGTTTTTATTTTTGTTTTTGTTTTTGTTTTTGTTTTTGAGACAGAGTCTCGCTTGGTAGGCCAGGCTGGAGTGCAGTAGCATGATCTTGGCTCACTGCAACCGCCACCTCCCTGGTTTGAGCAATTCTCAGAGTAGCTGTGATTACAGGCGCCTGCCACCACGCACGGCTCATTTTTGTTTTTTGTCTTCTGGGACAAGGTCTTGCTCTGCTGCCCAGGCTGGAGTGCAGTGTTGTGATCTCGGCTCACTACAACCTCCATCTCCCAGGTTCAAGTGGTTCTTCTGCCTCAGCCTCCCAAGTAGCTGGGATTACAGATGTGAGCCACCACACCCAGCTGATTTTTGTATTTTTTAGTAGAGACGGGGTTTCACCACCTTGGCCAGGCTGGTCTCAAACTCCTGACCTCAGGTGACCTGCCCACCTCAGCCTCCCAAAGTGCTGGGATTACAGGCGTGAGTCGCCACGCCCAGCCTAAAGTTTTACTCTGAAAAAACATAGGGAGTGGCCGGGTACCAAAAATACAAAAGTAGCCGGGCATGGTGGCGGGCGCCTGTAATCCCAGCTACTTGAGAGCCTGAGGCAGGAGAATCGCTTGAACCCGGAAGGTGGAGGTTGCAGTGAGCCAAGATGGTGCCATCACACTCCAGCCTGGGCAAGAAGAGCAAAACTCTGTCTCAAAAAAAAAATTAAAAAAAAAAAAAAATAGGCCCAGCGCGGTGGCTCACACCTGTAATCCCAGCACTTTGGGAGGCTGAGGCGGGCGGATGACGAGGTCGGAGATCAAGACCATCCTGGCTAACACGGTGAAACCCCGTCTCTACTAAAAATACAAAAATATTGGCCAGGCGTCGTGGCAGGCACCTGTCGTCCCAGGCACCTGTTGTCCCAGCTCCTCGGGAGGCTGAGGCAGGAGAATAGCGTGAACCTGGGAGGCAGAGCTTGCAATGAGCCTAGTTCAGGCCACTGCACTCCAGCCTGGGCGACAGAGCGAGGCTCTGTCTCAAAAAAAAAAAGAAAAAAAGAAAAGGGAGTGATAGATTTCTAATTTTTTCCCTGCCATACTTAAATGTGTTAACATAGTCAAGTCTGTGTTGTAGTTCAGTACATCATCTCAATACAACCAGTTCTATACAGCAATGCTTCTCAAATATTAATGTGCACATGAATAACCTGGGGATCTTAATAAGTTGCAGCAGTAAGTCTGGAAGGGGAGAGATTTTGCATTTCTGTCAGCCTCACAAGTGACACCAAAGCTTCTAGTACATGGACCACACTTTTTGAGTAGCAAGGTTATAAAAGGTTTCTATACTGTTTGGTTTTCTAATTTGACAGATTTATACTATTAAAATGCAAAACATAAAAAGTCAAAAGAACAAATCTGGAAAAAACATTGCAACATCTGTGACAACATACATACCTTTTTTTTTTTTTTTTTTTTTTGAGATCGAGTCTTGCTTTGCTGCCCAGGCTGGGGTGCAGTGACATGATCTTGGCTTACTGCAACTTCCGCCTCCCGGTTTCAAATAATCCTCCTGCCTCAGCCCCCCTAGTAGCTGGGTTTACAGGTATGTGCCACCATGCCTGGCTAATTTTTGTGTTTTTAGTAGAGACAGGGTTTTGCCATGTTGGCCAGGCTGGTCTCAAATTCTTGACCTCAGGTGATCTACCCTGCCTCAGTCTCCCAAAGTGCTGGGATTATAGGAGTGAGTCACCACGCCCGGCCAACATGCATATGTTTGGTATGAGTTTTCTATTGCTGCAGAAAAATTATCATCCTATACTTTTAAAGTTGCAGAATCATCAATCTAAAAGTACAAACTCTTAAAATGGTTTACAAATGCCCATTACACATTTCCACCTTTATCTCCAAGTACTTCAGCACCATCACCCACCCTATGGGCACAAGTGTACTCAAACCACACTTGACAACTCCTTACACAATGCTAAAATCTTAACTTCTGTAGTGTATCCAACCCTCCCTAACTCTATCCCAGAAAACAGACTTTGGTTTTGATAATACAGCAGGCCTAGCAGAAGGTAGTCATCAGTTTAGAGGTCCTCTCCTCTTTCCCCACTTGGACTGAATTTTGGTCTAATTTGGCCAAGCATCTCATCACTCTATAGTCCCATGACCTACGTATACCAGATTTAGGCAGAGAAAATATGGATCTTTCTTTTTTTTTTTTTTGAGATGGAGTTTCACTTTTGTCTCCCAGGCTAGAGTAGAATGGTGTGATCTCCGCTCACTGCAACCTCCGCCTCCCGGGTTCAAGTGATTTTCCTGCCTCAGCATCCCGAATAGCTGGAATTACAGGCGCCCGCCACCATGCCCGGCTAATTTTTCTATTTTTAGTAGAGACAGGGTTTTGCCATGTGGGCCAGGCTGGTCTCAAACTCCTGACCTCAGGTGATCCACCCTCCTTGGCCTCCCAAAGTGCTGGGATTACAGGCGTGCCACCACACCCAGCCAGATCTTTCTTTAATTTATAATTAATCTTGTCCGGGTACTGTGGCTCACACCTGTAATCCCAGCACTTTTGAAGGCCAAGGCGGGAGGATACCCTGAGATCAGGAGTTCAAGACCAACCTGGCCCACACGGCAAAACCCCGTCTCTACTTAAAATACAAAATTTAGGTGGGCGTGATGGTGGGCACCTGTAATCCCAGCTACTAGGAAGGCTGAAGCAGGAGACTTTGACCCAGGGAGGCGGAGGTTGCAGTGAGCTGAGATTGTGCCACTGCACTCCAGCCTGGGCAACAGAGCAACACTCCGCCTCAAAAATAAAAAATAATTTCTCACTGCTACATGTTTTTCTCATACAATTGTTTAAACTGTGATATAATCAACATGCTATAAACTCTACCCTTTTAAAATGTACAACTCAGTAGTTTTTAGTATATTCAGAGTTGTGCAACCATCACCACTGATTTTAGAAGATTTCTTATTTTTTGTTTTCTATTTTTTATTTTTTTTTAGAGACAAGGTCTCACTATGTTGCCCAGGCTGGTCTCAAACTCCTGAACTCAAGCAATCCTCTGGCTTCAACCACCCAAAGTGCTGGGATTGATTACAGGTGAGAGCCATCTCACCAGGCCCCGATTTTAGAACATTTATTTCATCATCCCAAAAAGCATATTCTCACCTACACCACCAGTCCCCCAACCTCTGGCAACCATTAAGCTTTCTGTCTCTAGATTTACCTACTCTGGCCATTTCATATAAATGGAATTACACAATATGCAGTCTTTCTGACTGACTTTGCTCACGTAGTGTGATGTTTTCAAGGTTCATTCATATTGTAGCATGCATCAGTAGTTCATTCCTTTCTATGGCCAAATATTCCATTGTATGAATATATTAACACCATATTTTGTTTATCGATGCATCAGTCGTTATGTCCTTACAACATTCCTGTATTCGAATAAAGAACCAGGGCTCTGAGACGTTCACTCTTTTATTGTAACCCAAATAATAAAATGACATTTGGAGCCGAGCGCAGTGGCTCACGCCTGTAATCCCAACACTTCGGGAGGCCGAGGAACAGGGGAAAGGGGGATCACTTGAAGTCAGGAGTTCAAGACCATCCTGGCCAACATGGCGAAACCCCCCTCTGCTAAAAATACAAAGATTAGCCGGGCGTGGTGGCGGGCGCCTGTAATCCTAGCTACTCGGGAGGCTGAAGCAGGAGAATCGCTTAAACACGTGAGGTGGAGGTTGCAGTGAGCCGAGATGGTGCCACTGCACTCCAGCCTGGGCAACAGAGCAAGACTCCATCTCACAAAAAATAAATAAATAAATAACATTTCCACTTTTTGGCGATTATGAATAATGATGCTATGAACAAGGGTGGACAAGCTTTATGTGAACATATGTTTTCAGTTTTCTTGGGTATATAGCCAAGAGTGGACTTCCTGGGTGTTATATTAATTCTAATGCTTAATGTTTCGAGGAACTAGCAAACTATTTTCCACCATTTTACATCCCCACCAGCAATGTACGAGAATTTCACTATTACATTTTCAATAAATGAGGATAATTCTTGAACGAATAGAGAGGTGTGTCGCCACCATAGAACGACAACCCACTACCCAGAAGACTGCATTAAGAAAGCAGAAGTATATGTCCGGCGGGAAAACAGAATAAAATGTTACAGGTCCAAGCGTATTAGGCAAGTGAGTTAACCTCGTAGAGCCCCGGTTCCTTATTCGAAAAAACAAAAAAAAAGGGCGGGGGGGGGGGGGGGGGCTGCTGTAATGCCATTTTACCTTGCAGTCGCCGTGAAAATTAAATCAGTCAATCCGCGTAAAGGTGCTTTACAACACTGATTATTCACGATTCGATCTCAGGCAAGGCATTAGGGGCAAACGGCTAAATGCCCAGAACCTCCCCCTCGCAAAGGTTCTTTCGCCTCGGGAGGGTCACTGAGCGACATCGCGGGCTGCAGTCTCTTCCCTTCCCGGGGAGAGCCGGACTGCTAGTCACGCAGGACAAACTGCTAGAGCTGGAGCAGCAGATCCGTGCCACCCCTACCCAGCACCGCTCCCAGGAGAGAGATCTGCAGCCTGCTGCTAAGCTTAGTAAGCCCGCGCAGGATCTTTCTTTCTTTTTTAAATGGTAATAAACATATTTTTTGCGGTCGAAGCAGAAAAGGAGGGGCAAAGGGAACACAAGCATATCCCCCAACCTCTGATCCCAGTCTCGGTCTCTCCAACACCCACCCCCCGACCCTCCTCCACATGAGGAAAACAAATATGAAACCCGATCCTTTACGAATCCCAGCCCCAAGGGCCCTCACCTCCCCGCAAGGACAGAGGGTGCAAAGCTTACCTGGTGACTTCCTCCGGCTCGACCAGGCTCTGGCCAGGCGCCTCCAGAGGAATAGTAGCCATCGCCTCCTCCGCCTTCTCCCAGCCAGGTGGTCTCCGCTGGGCCGCCCCCGCGCACCCGCCAGGAAATGGGAGGCTGGGGAGGTTCGGGGCGAAGAGGATATAAGGGTGGAGGTGGGTGCACTGGCACATCGCCGCCCCCAGGCCCGTAGTAGCGGCCGTAGTGCGGACCGTCACTGGGGCCGTAGCCCGAGCGCCTCAGGGCCGACATGGGCTCTCCTGCCCTGAAGCGCTTCCCGCCCCCCCCCGCCACGGCCGACCCATCGCGCAGGCGCCCGCGGGCGATTGCGAATGGATAGCAGCGAAGGGGGTCGGACGACGTCAGCCAATCCCAGGCCCGGTCCCGCCCCTTCTGCTGCTGAGCCCCGAGAGCTGAGGGACGGAGGTCCGTGACTCTGGGGTCTCGGGAACCCGGGGACGAGGGAAGACACCGTGTTCCTTAAGAGGGAGTATACGTTTCTTCGCCATCTATCCAATGGATATTCCTCTTCCCTACTTAACAGGAACAGGGAAAGGGTGTCCCCCAACCGTACGGCTGCCCCTCCTCTTCCTGGGGGCCCGCACGTGTTACAGGAAGTGGGTGGGGGTAATATGGAGGAGCTTCCGGCAGGCCCCGGCGGCTGAAAGCCGGGGCAGAAGTGCTGGTCTCAGTCGGGATTCCGGGCTCGGTCCCGCCGAGGCGGCGACTGCGGTAGGAGGGAGGTGGTTTTGGACGCGCTGGCCCCCCGCCGCTGTGCATTGCAGCGTTATTTCAGTTCAAAATGAACTATATGCCCGGCACCGCCAGCCTCATCGAGGACATTGACAGTGAGTAGTTAATCTCCTCCCGGTGGAGCCTGGGGTGAGACCCTCCCGGGCGGGCGCCTCTTCCGAAGAAGCTTGTAAAATGAGTCCCGGGCGGGGCCGGTGTGTTCTGAGCCCAATCCGGGCGTTCCGCGTCGATGTCCTCCACAGCTGCGGTACATACCGTTTGCCCACCCAGTAGCCTGCTACTTGTTCTGTCCCTCGCAGCCTCCGCCGGCCCTCTGGCTGGTGAGCCCCAAGCGTTGGAACTCATTCGTACTTTCGTGGGTCGCGGCAGCAGAGGCCCGAACACGAAAGAAGCCCGGGGAGGGCTTCTCCCCCGTCCACTCTTGCCTGCAGTATTTCGAAGTATCAGCGTGTTACCAGTGGATGGATCGGAATACCTAGAGAAAGGATTTATTAAAAAGCAAAAATATTAAGACAGCGGCAGTTGCACTTAATTGGCAGTAAACGTAGGCACTCTACGGTGTGGCCATTTGCTAGCTTATTTTACTGTGAGGGTCATTAGCACCTTCAGGTTATTGTAGTAGAGACCACTGTTAGACATGGTATTGACTTTTCTGGAAAATCACTTGCAACTTTTTTTTTTTTTTTAAGACAATTCATTTTTGCTTTTACTAAGAAGGCCTCCTTTATTCCTAGTTTTTGTCCGGAAGAGGAGCTCAGTCCTATACGGAAAGAACCGCCTGCAGTTGTCCTGGCTTTCATTTTTTCTAAATTCTATCTGTGCATTATTCCTCAAGCAACATTTTTTATTGTTTTAATCACGTGATCTTTCTCATTAACTTACTGTTTCAAGATGATTTACACATAGTTTTAAACAAGTTGCAATCGTCTCAGTTACTCTGTGAATATACGATTTAGAATGTATGGTTAAAATTTCGTTTTATGGGCCTGGCGGGGTGGCTCACGCCTGTAATCCCAGCACTTTGGAAGGCCAAGGCGGGCATATCGCCAAAAAAAAAAAAAAAAAAAAAATCTGTCAACCATAAAATGAATTTTTTTTTTTTTTTTTTTTTTTTTTTTTTTTTTGAGACAGTCTTGCTCTGTCGCCGAGGCTGGAGTACAGTGGCGCGATCTCGGCTCACTGGAACCTCCATCTCCCGGGTTCAAACGATTCTTGTGCCTCAGCCTCCCCAGTAACGGATTACAGGCGCCTGCCACCACACCCAGCTAATTTTTGCATTTTTTACTACAGACGCGGTTCGCCATGCTAGCCAGGCAGGTCTCCAACTCCTGACCTCAGGTGGTCCGCCCACCTCGGCCTCCCAGAATGCTGGGATTACAGGCGTGAGCCACCGCCCCCGGCCGACAGATAGTTTTTTTTAACCCAAATTACTTATTTTGCTATGTAAGGGAAATGTGTAATTGGACTAAATACATATTAACATCTATATGAACCTGTTATGTGTAACAGGATGTTTTATTTTAATTGCTTGAGGATGCTCTTTTGCCCTCATCTCTCATATATCCTCTAACACATCCTGCCATTTTACTAAAAATCAGTTTTGCTTTTTGGCCCTCTAACCCCTACCACTTTGTAGATTCCAGACCCCCCACTTTATGAAAACTTGGAAACCGTTTAATATGCACCCTTTGCTCCCCCACCCTAACACAGTTTCCTGCCTGTCTTTCTGTATTTCCACCCATCCTCTAATTTCAGTAGGAAGGGTTCCTCCCTTTTTGTTATCTGTTATTACTGTCTCCTCTCACTGCTTGTGGAACCTTTTTTCGTTGTTACCCTTTTTCTTTCATATCCTCTGTCTCTCCCAACCCCTGCGTTCTTCCCCTCATATGTGTTATTGTCTATCCATCTCAAATATTTTCTCCGTTCTCTTCATCATATTCCCATCCCTTTTTTCACATCTTTATCCCAAAACCCCGAGTCATTTTCATTTTGTCTGTTTCCTCATCACCTTCAATAGACCACTTACATTACTCCTGCAATCTAATTTTTATCCTGAACACACTAGTCAAGCTGCATTCTTCAGTTATTCGTCTAAGGCATTCTTCTGCATTCTCTCCCCTCTGCAGCACTGTGATACTGTCCCCACCAGATTCTTTAATTCTCTTCTCTTGATTTCTCTAACAACTGGTACTTGGTGATTTTCTTACCTCTCTGGCTCTTACTGTCCTCCAATATAGATGGTCACTTGGATGCCATGTGGCCTACTTCTTTAAATCTTTAGTAGATCTCCTGTACTTTAGTAATTTTATATCACCTCTTTGCAGATTTATCCAAAATTGCTTTCTCTAATCTTGACGTCTTTGGTTTTTCAGTCTTATTGTTTCCAACTATCTGCGTATGTTTCTGTTTAAGTGTCCTGATAGCACTTTAGAATCACAAAGAGCTAATAACCTTCACCCTGAGCTTGCTGCTTTTATTCCCAACTCTTGGTAAATAGTTTTATGATGTCTCATAAAATTCCTCCATCTTTATCTCGCATCCCACCCTCACACATATACCCACTTATACAAACTCAGTTAACAGACTCCATCACTTTATGTTTTCTTGTTCCCTGTGAAGTCAAATCCAAATGCAGCCTGTCCCCAGTACTTTTCTGACTTTATCTACTGTCCTTTCCCTTCACAGCCTCAGCTTTTAGCTAAACATGGATGTATGGCCCTTTTTTTCCTCCTCTTTAGTTTACAGATTTCCTTCTCCCCCCAGCCTCCTTTCTATCACTCTTCCCGTGCCCTAAAATTATCTACCTTTCAAGGTCCAACTCTGATACCTCCTTCAGAAATACAGCTTCTCTCTCTGTAGTCTCATATAATTAATATTTGCTTTCTGTGGTACTTATTTATAGTCCAAGGAAGAGTATAAATTCCTTCAGGGCAGAGTCACTGTGTTTTTCCTCTGTTCTGCATCTAGAAGGTACTTTAGGCATGGAATGAAAGAAATTTTGCTGGGTGTGTTAGTAACTGGCTTATTCTCATTCTTGAGTGTCAGCTCAAAGTCACCTCTTCAGAGAGGCTTTCCCTTGCCACCCTTCCTTCTGTAACCACTTCTCTCCCTTCATCATACTGCCTTGCTAGTTTGTTAATTATTCCATTGTCCTAATCACAATAGGTTATTTTCTTGTTTATTTGTCCTCCTCCACCATGAATATAAATTCATAACGTTGGTGACTTTCTAAGTCTCATTCTCTACTGTATGTTTAGACCCCAGAACAGCACATGCCCTCTCAGTAAATATTGAATTTCTGCTCTAGCTTATTATTAGAGTCTTCATTTTAAATGCCTGAAGCATTGTGTTTTTATTTAAAGCCTTACCTGGTTACAAACAAAATGTGAGATAGAAGCTTGTCTTTTGAGGACAAAATAATTCTATAAATAAGATCATAAGAATCATCTAGGCCGGGCGCGGTGGCTCAAGCCTGTAATCCCAGCACTTTGGGAGGCCGAGACGGGCAGATCACGAGGTCAGGAGTTCGAGACCATCCTGGCTAACACGGTGAAACCCCGTCTCTACTAAAAAATACAAAAAGCCGGGCGAGGTGGCTGGTGCCTGTAGTCCCAGCTACTCGGGAGGCTGAGGCAGGAGAATGGCGTAAACCCGGGAGGTGTAGCTTGCAGTGAGCTGAGATCCGGCCACTGCACTCCAGCCCTGGCGACAGAGCGAGACTCCGTCTCAAAAAAAAAAAAAAAAGAATCATCTAGACTGTATTTGTCAATTTACAGATATAAAAACTGACATGACACTGAAATGGTTTAAGTGTCAAACATAAGGGTCTTTGGCTAGGCACCGTGGCTCATACCTGTAATCCCAGCACTTTGAGAAGCCGAGGTGGACGGATCATCTGAAGTCACGAGTTTGAGACCAGCCTGGCCAACATGGTGATACCCTGTCTCTACTAAAAATACAGCAATTAGCCAGGCATGATGGCGAACTCCTGTAGTCCCAGCTACGAAGGAGGCTGAGGCAGGAGGATCACTTGAACCTGGGAGGCAGAGGTTGTAGTAAGCCGAGATTGTGCCACTGTCCTCCAGCCTGGGTGACAGAGTAAGACTCTGTCTCAAAAAAAAAAAACAAAAAAAGACATAAAGTGTCTAGAGCCAGCTGAGTCAGGCTTCCTGATGCCGTGCCCTGTCCTTTTCCCACTCTGCCACACTGCTCTGATTCTTTTCATCACTGATGTTATCTAAATCCGGGCTGCTGTGCTGCTTTCTTCAGTTTTCCAGTGAACTTGAACTTCACCTTAAATGCATTGGCAGAGGAAATGGTACAGCTTAAACTGTTATTTATTTTTATTATTATCCTAAATACTCACTGAACTTGTCAGTTTTCATTTAAAAGACTTGTTCTCCTCTCCCCAGAAAAGCACTTGGTTCTGCTTCGAGATGGAAGGACACTTATAGGCTTTTTAAGAAGCATTGATCAATTTGGTATGTATGAATTTATGGACATCTCTCATACTCTGGATAATAACAGCTTCCCACTGCATTTTTTGTTATTTAATATTGAAATTTATCTGCAACTTTTTCACATGTGTGACTTAGTAGGACTGATCTTAGTGAGTGTATCATTGTTTTCTATACATTCAGGTTAGGTTGTTCAAAGCTTATGTATATTTCCAAGTTCGTTTCTAAAACTGGCTTTCACTAGAATCCCCAGTAGGGGGAGCCAAATGATAGAAATAAACTCAGTCCACTGACGAGGCTGCTCATCTTGTTTTGTTTTGTTTTGTTTTTTGTTGAGCTCTCACTCTGTCGCCCAGGCTGGAGTGCAGTGGCACAATCTTGGCTCACTGCAACCTCCGCCTCCCGGATGCAAGTGATTCTTGTGTCTCAGCCTCCCAAGTAGCTGTAATTATAGGCTCCAGCCACCACACCCAGCTAATTTTCCTATTTTTAATAGAGATGGAGTTTCACCCTGTTGGCCAGGCTGGTTTTGAACTCCTGACCTCAGGTGATCCACCCACCCAGCTGAGCTGGACAGGTGTTCTGCTCCTCATGGCTCTAGGACAGTCCCTTGGTGTCTAGAAGGTGAGTCGGCTAGTTTGAAGGAGCTTCACTCACATGTCTGGTGCACTGATGGGGACAGCTAGAAGGCTGGTCTTAGCTCCCATAGTGCTGGGATTATAGGCGTGAGCCACTGTGCCTCGCCCAAGGCTGCTTATTTCTACATTGGCAGGGTGTAGTGACTTCAGAGCAGTTCCAGAAGTGAAGGTAATCCCTCCCTAGCCAATGAAAATTGGGTAGAAGGCATTTCCTGTATTTTAAGGACCCCAGCATTAAGCTTAATACTTTACGTATAGGGACACATTGAAATAAGAGGCCTCTGTCTTCGTTTTGCATCCTGCATTTTTCTTAAGTTAAAAGATTATGTTTCCTTCTGTTTCAAGGAACTTCATGTTCATGCTAACATTTATTGGATATCTGCAAAATCATTGGATTTGAGCATGAGGAAAAAACGTAATTAAAACATTGTAAGAATTATGGAAGATATGAACATAGATTTCTCCTTCACTTCAAATAGGACAAGTAGTACTAATTAAAAGAGGGAAAATGGCCGGGCGCGGTGGCTCAAACCTGTAATCCCAGCACTCTGGGAGGCCGAGACGGGCGGATCACGAGGTCAGAAGATCGAGACCATCCTGGCTAACACGGTGAAACCCTGTCTCTACTAAAAAATACAAAAAAACTAGCCGGGTGAGGTGTCGGGTGCCTATAGTCCCAGCTACTCAGGAGGCTGAGGCAGGAGAATGCTGTAAACCTGGGAGGCGGAGCTTTCAGTGAGCTGAGATCCGGCCACTGCACTCCAGCCTGGGTGACAGAGCAAGACTCTGTCTCAAAAAAAAAAAAAAAAGAGGGAAAATAATTATTGTTAACAAATTGGAGTCCTGATTCTTAAGTCAGATTCATCAGAGTACTTTGAGTGAAAGGTAGTGAATATTAAGTTGACTTTTAGATTGCAGATATAGTTATCTGTCAAGGCGAAAAAATAGGTTTTTGCTGTATCATAACCCATGGATACCTGCATTGGGTTAAATGAATCCTAATTACATGAATCCTAATTACTAAAACAAAGTTGAATCTTCAGCAGATCATCACATACACACACCCACACAAAAAGAAAAGCTGTTTCTTTCCAGAAAACAAATTTTGATCTCTGTGGTTGTTTAGACCCAAGTTTTCCAAGGTCCTTATTCATTTATATTTTCCTATGGCTTTTTTGGTATTAGCAATTAACTTATAAAGGAATTTATTTCTCTTATTTCTACCATCATTCATAATCCCAGACGTCTCCTAACTGGTATGTCTCAATGAAATAGGAGAAGATTATTTGAAATTTTAGCCTTCCTCAGAATTAGAAATCTTGAGGGTTGGGCACTGTGGCTCACGCCTGTAATCTCAGCACTTGGGGAGGCTGAGGCGGGCAGATCACAAGGTCAGGAGTTCGAGACCAGCCCGGCCAATATGGTGATCCCTGTCTCTACTAAAAATACAAGAATTAGGCCGGGCGCGGTGGCTCAAGCCTGTAATCCCAGCACTTTGGGAGGCCGAGACGGGCGGATCACAAGGTCAGGAGATCGAGACCATCCTGGCTAACACGGTGAAACCCCGTCTCTACTAAAAATACAAAAACTAGCTGGGCGAGGTGGCGGGCGCCTGTAGTCTCAGCTATTCGGGAGGCTGAGGCAGGAGAATGGCGTAAACCCGGGAGGCGGAGCTTGCAGTGAGCTGAGATCCGGCCACTGCACTCCAGTCCGGGCGACAGAGCAAGACTCCACCTCAAAAAAAAAAAAAAAAAAAAAATACAAGAATTAGCCGGGAGTGGTGGCAGGCACCTGTAGTCCCAGCTACTCCGGAGGCTGAGGCAGGAGAATTGCTTAAACTGGGAGGCGGAGGTTGCAGTGAGCTGAGATCGTGCCACTGCAGTCCAGCCTGGGCAACAGAGCAAGACTCAGTCTCAAAAAATAAATAAAAAGAATTACAAAGCTTGGAAATCGTGTTTAGCTAAATCTTTTCTGTTCAAAATAAATGATTATTGAGTTATGGACCTTTACCCAATAGTTAAACTAAATATCTTTGTTTTTTCCCTATACACTTATAGCAAACTTAGTACTACATCAGACTGTGGAGCGTATTCATGTGGGCAAAAAATACGGTGATATTCCTCGAGGGATTTTTGTGGTCAGAGGAGAAAATGTGGTCCTACTAGGAGAAATAGTAAGTGAAAACTGTTAAGCTGCTGTAGATCTTCATATTCATGCTAGTTAGACTTCTTTTTTTTTTTTTTTTTTTTTGTCTTTTCAAGAGAGAATAAAAATATTTTCCACATTTTATCTGGCTTCTTATAGGCAACTACCAAATTAGGGAAGCTACAGAGAATACTTAACTTTGTTTCAGTGCCTTTTGGTATTTTAAAGATTTTTGATCCCACTGGCAGCAAAGTATCTTTTTACTGGATACCAGTAAAAAATACTATTCTGTAACAAATGTGTTCATTAATATATTTGTTTAATAGCAGAAAATTGACAAAGCTTGATTTATATATGCTGGGGAAGGTGTGACTTACATACGTTGGAATATTTTACAGTCATTTAAACAATTGGATACAAGTAGTTTTTCATGGCATAAAGCTAATGCACAATATTTGAGGGAAGCACACATTGCATATGTAGTACAATGTGATATCCATATTAGTAAAGAGGGAAAGGGAAAGAGTGGCTATAGGAAAAACTTTTCTGTTGCCTATCACGAGAATGGAATTCAGTCTTACTTGAATCCTTAGCTCACAGCCAGGGAGAGGGCATTTTGGTATCTGTGCCAGAAAGACCAGCTGGCAGGTGAAAGGTTAAATCAGTTTTTCTGAGGTGTTGTTGCTGTAGGTCTTTGTGTGTGCAGACATACACACACACCCCTACTAGAAGTACTCAGATAATTTTTTAGGTGCCTTATTTAAAACGTTTGATTTCATCTTGCTACTTCTGATTATTGGGTTTGCAAGGAAAATAAAAATATCTTCAAGAGTAGTTGAAATTAAGGGTTGAGCTAGCACTGTCTTCTTTTTTCTTCCAAAAACTTTGGTGTTTGCTTAATTTTTAAAGTTTTTCATACTGTTTTCTAAATACCTAGCCATGTCTTCAATCAATTTGCAGAAGTCTTTAGAGTGGTTTGGTTTGTAGCCATTTTTAACAGCCATTTGAGAAAGCAGGAGATAATTCTGCCAGGGTTGGGTTGGTTCAGAGACCTCATATTGGAAATAGTCAGCTAGAAATGACTAATCCATGCAATTAATCAGTACTGCCCAAGTGCTGCTGTGAAATATATGAAATATCTTTTTCTTACTTATAAAATATTTTTGTAGTTTGTACTTTTAGTTCAGTTTATCATTTCTTGCATGTTTAAGGAGCAGAAATTATTTTTTGTTTTTTGGGTTTGTTTTTTGTTTTTTTTTTTTGGTTTTTTTTTTTTTTTTTGAGACAGAGTTTTGCTCCTGTTGCCCAGGTTGAAGTGCAATGGTGCGATCCTGGCTCACTGCAACCTCCGCCTCTCAGGTTCAAGCGATTCTCCTGCCTAGCCTCCCGAGTAGCTGGGATTACAGATGCTAATTTTTGTATTTTTAGTAGAGACGTTGTTTCACTATGTTGGCCAGGCTGGTCTTGAGCTCCTCACCTCAGGCGATCTACCTGCCTCAGCCTCCCAGTGTGCTGGGATTACAGGCATGAGCCACCATGCCCAGCCAGGCGGCAGAAATTGTTTTCTTCTTATGTCACGTAAAGGCTGAAACGAGGCCAGGCACAGTTGCTCACGCCTGTAATCCCAACACTTGGGAGGCTGAGATGGGCGGATCACTAGGTCAAGAGATTGAGACCATCCTGGCTAACACAGTGAAACCCAATCTCTATTAAAAATACAAAAAAATTAGCCAGATGTGGTGGTGGGCACCTGTAGTCCCAGCTACTCGGGAGGTTGAGGCAGGAGAATGGCGTGAATCCAGGAGGCGGAGGTTGCAGTGAGCCGAGATCGCACCACTGTATTCCAGCCTGGGCGACAGAGCAAGATTCCATCTCAAAAAAAAAGAAGGGTCCGAAACAAAGCACCTAGTACCCAAGGGGAGATACTAAATGACTGTAAAGTAGTCTTCCAGTACTTTTTTTCTTCCAGAGATGGGGTCTCACTGTGTTGCCCAGGCTAGATTCAAACTCCTAGGCTTAGGCAGTCCTCCTGTCTCAGCCTCCCAAGTAGCTGGGACTACAGGTACATGCCACTATGCTTGGTACGCCAGTCTGTAGGGGAGCTGACCCATCTCTCTGTGGTGGGGTTATAGATGATTTTTTAAATACTTTTCTGAATGTAATTTTGAAGAGGCAACATATCAGAGGAAAAGACTTACGTTACAATACTGGGGTGGGTGCAGTGGCTCACATCTGCAATCCCAGTGCTTTGGGAGGCCGAGATAGGCAGATCGCTTAAGCCCCAAGAGACCAGCCTGGGCAACGTGGCCAAACCCTGTCTTTCCAAAAAAATACAAAAATTAGCCAGGGGTGACGGTGCAGATGACCGGTCCCAGCTACTCGGGAGGCTGAGGTGGGAGATTCACCTGAGCTCAGGGAGGTCGAGGCTACAATGAGCCGTGATTGTACCACTGCACTCCAACCTGGGTGACAGAGCAAGACCCTGTCCCAAAAAAAAAATTCGCCGATACTATGCTTCTGTTTTATAGTAGTAAACGTGGCAGACATGCTTTTTCTACTGGTTACACTGGCGCAAAGGTACATCTAAGTAGATGTGTGTGCAGAGAAAGAACTGAACGTGTTTGTTCTTGAAGTTTCTTTGTTTTCTTGGATCCTTTTTGTGAGGAAAAGTTCCCTTTTTAAAAAAAATATGTTATGGTTTGGATGCTGCAGAAGTTTTACAGGGGTACCGCTAGAGAAACATGGTTCCAGGAATGCCTGCATGGTTATATGAATCAGCAGTCAGGAGAAACTGTGTACCAACCCCGGAGAAATTCATACGTAGAAATCACTTAGTTTCTATAAACACTATATTGGTTAAGAAATCCCTGAATTCTGCCTCAAGGATGATGATGATGACACAGCATTAAGTAATAAGACTGTTGGGAAGCAGCAGCAACAGCAACATGAATTGCTCAGCGAGTAACATACTGAAAAGCCCAAGAGGCAGCGCATTAGGCTGAGAACACTGTCCTCTCTTTAGCTGCTACTCATGGGGTGGGAGGGCAGGTGGTAATACATACTTTGCTGGGTGCTGTTAACTTTGGACCCAGAGCAGGGCTTGCTTATGTAATTTGTGTGGCTTTCATTGTAACTTCTGTGGTGAGAGTCCTCTCTCTGTCTGATAATGCCACTGCCTGTGGGTTCTGAGACCTTGGCAGCATGTGGTGATAGTATGCAGGCCAGAGCATCGGGAGTTGTGTGTCAATACCGTCCCAAACTTTGTCATTGAAAATCATAGAGGAGGATAAGAAACAGGAATACTTTGTCTATATAGGCTTTCCATCTTACAAAAACACTAAATAATACCTGTATATTCATTTTAAGGACACTAAACTGAATCTGTGGATAGTGAGATACTTTTTTAGCAAAGTTATTCCGCATTATGACATTGGTTAGCAAATGTTTATAAGGGCCAGGCACAGTAGCTCACACTTTGGGAGGCCAAGGCAAGAGGATGCTTGAGGCCAGGAGTTGGAGACCAGCCTGGGCAACATAGTAAGACCGCATCTCTACAAAAAGAAAAAAAAATTAGCCAGATGTGGTGGCACATGCCTGTAGTTCCAGCTACTTAGTAGGCTGAGGCAGGAGGATCACTTCAGCCCAAGAGTTTCAGATGATGGTGAGCTGTGATCGTGCCACTGCACCACTCCACCCTGGGCAACAGAGCAAGATTCTGTCTCTAAAAAAAATGAAAAATGTGCTCGCATTGGCAGCACATATACTAAAATTGGAACAACACAGAGAAGATTAGCATGGCCCCTGCATAGGGATGACACGCAAATTCATGAAGCCTTCTATATCTTTAAAAATAAATTAATTAATGAAAAATGTTTATAAAGCATTCAAAAATAAAAATATTAAGCATACTATGCCACATTTAAGTGAAAAGAAAACGAATTACAGTCAGTATTTGCATTGTGGGTTTTTGGGAGGAGTTTGTTTTTGAGGCAGGGTCTCACTCTTATCTAGGCCGACTGCAATGGTGTGATCACGGCTCACTGCAGCCTCAAACTCCTGGGCTCAAGTGATCCTCCCCCCTCAGCCTCCTGAGTAGCTGGGACTACAGGTATGCGTCACCATGCCCAGCTAATTTTTGATTTTTTTTTTTTCCTTTTGAGACAGAATCTCACTCTGTCACCCAGGCTGAAGTGCAGTGGTGTGATCTTGGCTCACTGCAACCTCTGCCTCCTGGATTCAAGTGATTCTCGTGCCTCAGCTTCCCGAGTAGCTGGGATTACAAGTGTGAGCCATCACGCCTGGCTGGGTTTTTTTCGTTTAAGTCAGTATATATGTAGAAAAATTGTAGGGATATTATCAAAATGTTAATCCTCCATACTGGAATTATGGATAATTTTTAAATTTTCCTTGTTTGTCTGTTTTCTATATTCTTTACAATAAGCATGTATTTTTTAAATAAGGAATTTTTTATTAGGCAACAATTTGGTTTTTGTTTTTTTTTTGAGATGGAGTTTTGCTCTTGTCACCCAAGCTGGAATGTAATGGCGTGCTCTCCGCTCACTGCAACCTCTGCCTCCCAGGTTCAAGTGATTCTCCTGCCTCAGCCTCTCAAGTAGCTGAGATTACAGGCACCCGCCACCACGCCTGGCTAATTTTTTTTGTATTTTTAGTAGAGACGGGGTTTTGCCATGTTGGCCAGGCTGATCTCAAACTCCTGGCCTCAAGTGATCCACCCGCCTTGGCCTCCCAATGTGCTGGGATTACAAGCATGAGCCACCGCGCCCAACCTAAGCAGCAATTTTTTAAATAGTGGAGAAAAATATTAGGACCAAATTGGTTTAGTAACCTAAATGGTCTGCTGAGGTTCTCCCTAGAAGACTTGTTGCCGTAAAGGGAAAAAGAGTCTTGTTATAGTTTAGAGACTACAGAACTGGTACGGTGGTGCACACCTGTAGCCCCAGCTACTTAGGAGGTGAAGACAAGAGGATCCCTTTTATTTTTGCCTTTTTACTTTTTTTGAGACAGGACCTTGCTCTGTTGCCCAGGCTGGAGTGCAGTGACATATTCATGTCTCACTGCAGCCTTGACCTTCAACCTCCCAGGCTCAAGCAGTCCTTCTACCTCAGCCTCCTGAGTAGCTGGAACTGTAGGTGAACACCACCACACCAGCTGTTTTTTTTTCTGGGTTTTTTGGGTTTTTTTTTGGTGGAGTTAGGGTCTCACTGTGTTGCCCAGGCTGGTCTCGAACTCCTAGGCCCAAGTTATCCTCCCATCTCAGCTCCCAAAGTGCTAGGATTAAAACTGTGAGCCAACCCACCCATCCTTAAAATAATTTAATAAAAAAAAGTCTAAGGCCGCATTGCCTCAATAACCTCCCTTTTGGATTCTCTACAGTGGGGGAGATAGCTGTCTATAAGCAGCCCTAATTTTTTTTAAAGGAAATTAATCCTAATATGGGATTTTGGATCACATAAAGCTCTGTTATACCTTATCACTGCCTATAATCCCAGCACTTTGAGAGGCCGAGGCAGGCAGATCATGAGGTCAGGTTTCGAGACCAGCCTGACCAGCGTGGTGAAACCCTGTCTCTATTTAAAATACAAAAATTAGCTGGGCTTGGTGGCACGTGCCTGTAAGCACAGCTACTCAGGAGGCTGAGGCAGGAGAATTGCTTGAACCCAGGAGGCAGAGGTTGCAGTGAGCCCAGATGGTGCCACTGCACTTCAGCCTGGGCAACAGGGAGAGACTCCATCTCGGAAAAAAAAAAAAATACTGATCACTATTAACCATATTCATTGTAAGTATGTATCCTATAGTAGTGTTATCAGGCATTTCTTTGAAAAACTTACCTGTCCCTACGAGAAGGATATTTCAGTCCTGTCACAGTTACGAAAAATAATCTGAACCTGATAGAGGAATCCATTTGCTTTTAGATCTATAATGTTTTCTATTCTTGGTCTTCAATTGAAGTTTTCAAACCTGTCTCTTTTGTAGGACTTGGAAAAGGAGAGTGACACACCCCTCCAGCAAGTATCCATTGAAGAAATTCTAGAAGAGCAAAGGGTGGAGCAGCAGACCAAGCTGGAAGCAGAGAAGTTGAAAGTGCAGGCCCTGAAGGACCGAGGTCTTTCCATTCCTCGAGCAGATACTCTTGATGAGTACTAAGTCTTTTGCCCAGAGCCTGTTGCTCTTGAAGAGTAGGGACTGTCACTGAGTGAAAGTGACAACCTGGCCACCTCACACATTTGATCAGAGACTGTAGAGTTTTGAAAAGTCACTTTTATTTTTAAGTCTTTTACACATGCAACATGAAGAAATCGTGTAGGTGGGTTTTTTTTTTTTTAGTAACAAAATCATTGTTTAAAGAAACAGTGGCATAGACTCCTTCACACGTCACTGTGGCACCAGCAACTACTTTTTTTTTCTTTTTTTTTTTGAGACGGAGTCTCGCTCTGTCGCCTGGGCTGGAGTGCAGTGGCCGGATCTCAGCTCACTGCAAGCTCCGCCTCCCGGGTTTACGCCATTCTCCTGCCTCAGCCTCTCGAGTAGCTGGGACTACAGGCACCAGCCACCTTGCCCGGCTAGCTTTTTGTGTTTTTTAGTAGAGACGGGGTTTCACCGTGTTAGCCAGGATGGTCTCGAACTCCTGACCTCGTGATCCGCCCGTCTCGGCCTCCCAAAGTGCTGGGATTACAGGCTTGAGCCACCGCGCCCGGCCAGCAACTACTTAATATTATTCTTCGTATCCCAAATTAGAGTTTACAGGGACAGTCTTCATTTACTTGTAAATAAAATATGAATCTCAAAAGTGTCATGTTATCTCCCAGTTTGAGTTACCTGTAATGAATAGACGAAATTAAGTTTCTGCTCTCAAAGGTATAAGCAGGCCACATACTGGGATTTCCCCCTTCAGTCACAGTTTTAAGTAGCTGGCTACTTAGGAAGGAATACTTTTATTCTGATCATCTCAGGGGTCCTCTCCTGTTTTCATGTTTGTATCTGTTAAGAAATACAAATATTCGGCGGGGGCGGTGGCTCATGCCTGTAATCCCAGCACTTTGGGAGGCCGGGGTGGGCGGATCACCTGAGGTTGGGAGTTCAAGACCATCCTGACCAACATGGAGAAACCCTGTCTCTACTAAAAATACAAAATTAGCCAGGCATGATGGTGCATGCCTATAATCCCAGCTACTCGGGAGGCTGAGGCAGGAGAATCGCTTGAACCTAGGAGGCGGAGGTTGCAGTGAGCCGAGATTGTGCCATTGCACTCCAGCCTGGGCAACAAGAGCAAAACTCCGTCTCAAAAAAAAAAAAAAATTCAAATGTTCAGGCGTGAGGAGGGAGCTTTCAGCTGAGTTTCCCAGTTACTGGTTACTGCAGAAGACTCGTGTTTGAGAAATGACATCACTGTTGCTCTTGCTCCTGCTTCGCCCCTGGCTAACCCAAACTAAGTTCCCATGAGACCCAACATGTTCTTACAGTGGCTTGTTCTCCAGGTTTTCTGCTAATTTAATTAGGTTTTCTAGTCCCTTGAATTGAGTCTTGAGTATCTTATGTTCTCATCAAAAAGGAACATAAATGGTATTGTAGTGACTGAAAACCCATAGTGATGGCACTTTGTGTGATTGTTGAAGAGTAGTGATTGCATAAAAAGCTTAACAGATTTGTACTTCAAGAAGGAAGCTTGGGCTGGTGTGGTGGCTCACACCTGTAATCCCAGCACTTTGGGAGGCAGAGGCATGCAGTTCACCTGAGGTCAGGAGTTCAATGCCAGTCTGGCCAACATGGTGAAACCCCGTCTCTACAAAAAATACAGAAATTAGCTGGGCATGGTGGCACACGCCTGTAATCCCAGCTACTCAGGAGGCTGAGGCAGGAGAATTGCTTGACCCTGGGAGGCAGAGGTTGCAGTGAGCTGAGATTGCACCGCTGTGCTCCATCCTGGGCGACAGAATGAGACTCCATCTCTAAATAAATAAATAAATAAATAAATAAATAAATAAATAAATAAATAATCCTGGTTTAGTAGACAGTGGGCTCAACTAGGAGTTAGGAGATGTGGTGTAAAATTGGCAATTATTAGCAGATTAGGCTTGAGTAAGTCATCCTCTTATTCTCAGTAATTTTAACTATGATTATTCCAGGTAGTTCCTTTTTATATTGTTAAGCAAAGATGTTATTTTCATAAATTTTATATCTTATTTGTATGTGTGTGATTTTTTATTATGTGTTTTTTTTTGAGACAGAGTCTTGCTCTGTTGCCCAGGCTGAAGTGCAAAGGTGCGATCTTGGCTCGCTGCAACCTGCACCTACCTCCCAGGTTCCCTGAGTAGCTGAGATTATAAGCATACACCACGACACCCCTGTCTAATTTTTGTATTTTTAGTAGAGACGGGGTTTCACCCTGTTGGCCTGACAGGTTCCCGAACTCCTGACCTGAAGTGATCCTCTGGCCTCAGCCTCCCAAAGTGCTGGGATTACAGGCATGAGCCACCACACTTGGCCTGTGTGTGTGTGTGAATTATTTTATAGTATTAACATTTTATGAGCTCGGGGGTTTTTAAAACTGCCCAAAATGCCTATAAACCATTTGACTTCTGAACTGTTCATCATTGGACTGATTTTGCAGTAGGTAATTTATGAGGAAACTATTGCACTTAATGGCTTATTTAATGTTTTGCCCATAATCTTACTGTTTAAAAGAATGTATTATTAACTACCCACATAAAGAGAAGAAAGAAATACCAACTTTTGAAAAACATGTCTGACTACAGTAAGATACTCTGAAGTTCAGCGGAATGACAGCATTTGTTTTTCAGAGCCCCAGTGCTTCAAAACGTGACACCTCCAAGAAATATGAATTCGTTACAGTTATCTTGTGTTTTGTTTTTTAATTTTTTTTATGATTATTATACTATTAAGTTCTAGGGTACATGTGCACAACGTGCAGGTATATTACATATGTATACATGTGCCATGTTAGTGTGCTGTACCCATCAACTCATCATTTACATTAAGTATATCTCCTAATGCTATCCCTCCCCCGTCCCCTCCCCACAATAGGCCCTGGTGTGTGATGTTCCCCTTCGTGTGTCCAAGTGATCTCATTGTTCAATTTCCACCTATGAGTGAGAACATGTGGTGTTTGGTTTTCTGTTCTTGCCATAGTTTGTGAGGATGATGGTTTCCAGCTGCATCCATGTCCCTACAAAGAACACAAATTCATCCTTTTTTATGGCTGCATAGTATTCCATGGTGTATATGTGCTACGTTTTCTTAATCCGGTCTGTCACTGATGGACATTTGGGTTGATTCCAAGTCTTTGCTATTGTGAATAGTGCTGCAATAAACATACGTGTGCATGTGTCTTTATAGCAGCATGATTTATAATTTTTTGGGTATATACCCAGTAATGGGATGGCTGGGTCAAATGGTATTTCTAGTTCTAGATCCTTGAGGAGTTGCCACACTGTTTTCCACAATGGTTGAACTAGTTTACAGTCCCACCAACAGTGTAAAAGCATTCCTATTTCTCCATATCCTCTCCAGCACCTGTTGTTTCCTGCTTTTTTAATGATTGCCATTCTAACTGGTGTGAGGTGGTATTTCATTGTGGTTTTGATTTGCATTTCTCTGATGGCGAGTGATGACGAGCATTTTTTCAGGTGTCTTTTGGCTGTATAAATGTGTTCTTTTGAGAAATGTCTGTTCATATCCTTTGCCAACTTTTTTATGGGGTTGTTTGCTTTTTTCTTGTAAATTTGAGTTCTTTGTAGGTTCTGGATATTAGCCCTTTGTCAGATGAGTAGATTGCAAAAATTTTCTCCCATTCTGTAGGTTGCCTGTTCACTCTGATGGTAGTTTCTTTTGCTGTGAAGAAGCTCTTTAGTTTAATGAGATCCCATTTGTCAATTTTGGCTTTTGTTGCCTTGCTTTTGGTATTTTAGACATGAAGTCCTTGCCCATGCCTATGTCCTGAATGGTATTACCTAGGTTTTCTTCTAGGGTTTTTATGGTGTTAGGTCTAACATTTAAGTCTCTAATCCATCTTGAATTAATTTTCATATAAGGAGTAAGGAAAGGATCCAGTTTCAGCTTTCTACTTACGGCTAGCCATCTTGTGTTTTCAACATCCATCAATTCCCACTGTAATGGCAAGAGTTATGATTTACTCTTACATTAAATTCCAGGAATTTCCAAGCCATAGCAAGGTTTCAGTCATTGTGTGTAATGTCTTGCTTTAGACCTTTATCATACAGCCAACAGCCAAGACTTGGACCTAAAGGATGAAACTTTCCGGACTATCTGCAGCATTCTTAGTTCCTCGACTGCCCAGTGTGATGGTTTGCCCTCACCTTACCCAAGCCAGTCTTTGCAGATACTGAAATCCAGTGCTTTCTTCCCCGATCATTGCTGGACTCTTGTATTATTAGGCTCCAGGATCAGTCCCATTTCATACTTTTTTTTTTTTGGAGACGGGATTTTGCTCTTGTTGCCCAGGCTGGAGTACAATGGCACAATCTCAGTTTACTGCAACCTCCACCTCCCGGGTTCAAGCAATTCTGTCTCAGCCTCGTGAGTAGCTGGGATTATGGGCATGCGCCACCATGTCTGGCTAATTTCTTGTATTTTTAGTAGAGACGAGGTTTCTCCATGTTGGTCACGCTGGTCTTAAACTCCCGACCTCAGGTAATCCGCCTGCCTTGGCCTCCCAAAATGGTGGGATTACAGGCATGAGCCATTGCGCCCAGCCTATGTTTTATCTTTAATAGTTTCTTCCAGGCCAGTGGCTCACGTCTGTAATCCCAGCATGTTGTGAGGCTGAGGCGGGTGGATCACCTGAGTTCGGGAGTTCAAGACCAGCCTTACCAACATAGAAAAACCCCTTCTCTACTAAAAATACAAAATTAGCCGGGTGTGGTGGTGCATGCCTGTAATCCCAGCTACTCGGAAGGCTGAGGCAGGAGAATCGCTTGAACCTAGGAGGCGGATTTTGCTGTGAACCGAGATCACGCCAATGCACTCCATCCTGGACAACAAGAGCGAAACTCCGTTTCAAACAAAACAAAACAAAAAACCTTCCAAATGGGGCTTCCCTTGAGATTGCTTTCAGGGTAGAAAAATAAATAAGGAAGATCTACCAAAGCCCCCTTTTTGGCCATCTTTAGTCTGAAATAATTGAATACAGCAACATAACTCTTACTCTTCTTTTTTTGCCCGTAGCCCTTGACCTTCTTAGACTGCATGGTCTTAGCTGAGTTTAAACCGCAGTATCTGCTCCCCTCCCTGCTCTGATGAAATCCCAACAGGCTGTGGATATTCAGCAGAACCAAGTACCCTCATCCTGTCCATTATGGAGGCTCAGGGAAGCCGGCTCAGGATGAGTTCTAGTGATACCACAGGTGAAGAAGGCTGGAAAGTATCATTTTCCTCATAGGAGTGTGGGTGGGCCAGGATGGGGAGGCCGAGCACAGTGCAGACAGCAGAAGGGGTAGGCCAGCAGGCAGAGTAGGCACGCCTGCGAAAGATGACTGACTGCACCTGGCCCAGAATTTCTTTTTTGAGTGGACTAGAATAGAAAATAGAGTGCAGGTGACTCACGCTTGTAATCCCAGCAGTTGGGGAAGCCGAGGCCGGTGAATCACTTGAGGTCAGGAGTTCGAGAGTAGCCTGTTCAACATGGCGAAATATCTCTACCAAAAATACACAGAATTAGCCAGGCGTCGTGGCATGAGCCTGTGGTCCCACCTACTCAGGAGCAGACTGGGTGACCGTGAGACTTCGTCTCAAAAAAAAAAAAAACAAAACAGCTGGGCATGGTGGCTCATGCCCCAAAATCCCAGCACTTTGGGAGGCCAAGGCAGGTGGATCACCTGAGGTCAGGAGTTCAAGACCAGCCTGGTCAACATGGTGAAACCCCATCTCTACTGAAAATACAAAAATTAGCTGGGCATAGTGGCACATGCCTGTAATCCCAGCTACTCAGGAGGCTGAGGCAGGAGACTTGAATCCAGGAGATAGAGGTTGCAGTGAGCTGAGATCGCACCACTGCACTCCAGCCTGGGCTACAGAATGAGACTCTGTCTCAAAAAAAACAAAAAAAAAAAAACCTGGGTGTGGTGTCAGGCACCTGTAATCCCAGCTACTCAGGAGGTTGAGGCAGGAGAATCGCTGGAACCCAGCAGGTGGAGGTTGCAGTGAGCCTAAATCGCACCACTGCACTCCAGCCTGGGTGACAGAGTGAGATTCAGTCTCAAGAAAAAAAAAAAAAAAAGCAAATAGCACTCCTACCCCCATCTATAATTTTCCAACTTTTCACCCTAGCAAGTATTGCTGTCTGACATGTTTTTACCTGTTTACCGTCTGCCCCCCTCCCTCGCTAGAATGTAAACCCTTAAGGATGGATTTCTGTCCGTCTTGTTCACTCTTAAATCCCCAGCATCTAGAATGATGCCTGACGTGCATTAAGTCTCAGTATGTATTTGTTGAATTGAAGGATCGATGGATGGATGGATGGGCGGACGGACGGACGGACGCACGCACGCACGCACGCACGCATGGATGGATGGAGTAAGTTCAGGCTGGCTTACCAGTACACTTCAGAGACCAGTAGGACCCCAAAAGGTGAAGACAGCTGGAACCACTGAGCAGCCAGGAGTAGGGTAATTAGTAGTGATCAGTCCTTACATTGAATATGGAGATGTTCCCCTACTGTGGAGTCAGCCTTTAGTGCAGGCCATAGCCCTTCAGGTGTGAAGAGTTTGGAGGTAATTGGTGTTAAAAAAAAAAAATTCTGAGACCAGGTGTGGTGGCTCATGCCTGTAATCCCAGCACTTTGGGAGGCCAAGGTGAGTGGATCACCTATGGTCAGGAGTTCAAGACCAGTCTGACCAATATAATGAAACCCCGTCTCTACTAAAAATACAAAAATTAGCTGGGCATGGTGGCACACACCTGTAATCCCAGCTACTCGGGAGGTTGAGACAAGAGACTTGCTTGAACCTGGGAGGCGGAGGTTGCAGTGAGCCGAGATCGCGCTATCGCACTCCAGCCTGGGCAACAAGAGTGAAACTGTCTCAAAAAAAAAATCTGGAAAAGCATCCCAGGAAAACATGGGGATGAAGGGTGGGGTTGGACAGGGAGCTGGGTGCCTGTCAGGGTTGCTGGAAGTAAAGATTTTCTTCTACCTGTTTTCCTCCTAATTGCCCTCCAGGCAGATGTGGGCTGCAGTGCCCACCCCCATCTTGCATGTCACCCTATAGGGGTCCTGTAGATAATGGGAGCAAGAGACTGCTTTAAGGGTGCTTGATTTTACCAATTAAGCTGATCTTGTACTCACCCAAGTAGCCAAAGATCAAAAGTTAATTTTCCAGCCAAGCATGGTGGTTCACGCCCTGTAATCCCAGAACTTTGGGATGCTGAGGCCACATGGAATGACCCAAGCTCCCCCTGACAGCCAGCTCGCAGCCCTCAGAGCTTCCTTGGCTCTATCTGGGACACCCTCACCCCATCAACTCTCTATTTTCAACCCCCTCCACAAACCTACTAACTCCCAATCATACTTTCCAGAAGCCTTCCATAACACTCCTCCCTCCCCCATAGAATTAGGGGTTCCATCATCTCTACTTCCAAAACACCTCATCTGCCCTATGACTGTCCATACTGGGTCTATGGTTCAATTCATATAGTCCTAACTTTAGAGGGAGGGAGGGAGGGAAGGAGGGCGGAAGCACCCCACTACCTGTCCAACCCCACCACTCACCCCCATGTTTTCCTGGGATGCTTTTCCAGATTTTTGTGTGTTTTTTTTTTGAGACAGTTTCACTCTTGTTGCCCAGGCTGGACTGCGATGGCGCAAAGGAAGGAAGGGAGGGAGGGAGGGAGGGAAGGAGGGAGGAAGAAAGGGAGGGAGGAAGGAAGGGATTGGAATCCCCTTTTCTGCTCCAAAGCCCTGGCTGTCTCACCTGACCTGGGGGCCTTCCTCTCCCGCATGGCACGTGCACACCACCTGAGCTGGCTCCCTGGCTCTCCTTCCCCATGGCCTGCTGTGGTCATCTGGCCTTCTTTCTTGGAAGCTCTGCCCTCATCAAAAAGCAGAGCCAGATACAGATGGTCCGGAACCAGAGGAAATTCCCAGACCCCTCTCACCAATTTACTGCTCTGAGGGATGGAGAGAGTTAATGAGTCATTCTGCCTGGAAAGGATGAGGAAAAGAGCCTTGGCCCTTGCAGAGGTCACTCAGCACCACCTCCCAACCGCCTCCCCGGGAGTCAGTGGCAGCCTCTGACATCAGCCACAGCCATAGGCTCTATCCTCTTTCTCCCACACCACCTCCACCCCTTTCAGAATGGCCGTAATTCTCCACAGGAAGGCAGCAGCAGGGCCTTGATCATCATCTGCATGGCCTGTCCCATAATAACTGCCTCCCCACTCCCCCCACCTCGCTGAGGCAAGCCTGCAGGCACACATGTGCAGGAGGGGCACGTGCCCCAGCAGATCAGAGGGAGGAGCTGGGGGAGCTGGCGCCCCACCTGCCCAGCTCATCCTCTGCACCTCCTCTCTGAAAGGTAGAGGGCCTACGCACAGGCTGGCGGCGGGGAGAGGCCCTGCTGTCTTTCTTGGCGACTCTGACGGTGGGAAACAATGCTTTTGGGCAGGTTTCCTGAGTCTAAAGATGGACCTGCACCCCTAGCTGCTTTCCCAGTTGGTCACTCAATAGAGGAGGAGCACACCAGGTGCAGTGGCTCATTTGGGAGGCCAAGGCAGGAGGATGGCTTGACCCCAGGAGTTCAAGACCGCCCAGGTAACATAGCAAGACCCCATCTTTATTTTTAAAAATTAAAAAAAAAGTTTTAATAGAGAAGGAGCAAGAATCCCCTGTGTCTCTGCTAGAGGTGAGTGCTGAGGGTGGGGACAGCGTTTAAGGGGGAAAGTGGACCCAGCACCTGCCTTGGGGAAATAATTCCACAGAAGAGACAAGCAAACACACACAAACCATTCAACAAATCAGGACCAGAGCTAAGCCCCTTGAGTGATACTGACAGTAAGGGTGTGGTGGGAGGAGCCAGCATTCCAGAAGATGGTCTAGGACGGTTTCCGGGAGGAGAAGGTTTTGAGGAACGGGCTGGGTGCCTCTGGGTGGCCTCTGCTCCCAGGATCCCCCGACTGTATCACCAGGGTGGAAATGGGGGGCCGAGGGGACGACTCCCCTGTTCTATATGGGCTCCAAGCGCCAGGCCTGGTTCTGAGCAGATCCTATCCCTTTCACCCCATCTGGAGTGGGGGAGACAGCAAGACTGCATGGGACCCTGGCACTGCTCCCCATTTTTAGGGCTCCCCTCTGCCTCTGCGAGGTGGTGGCAGGACACAGAACTCCCTCACACAGGGAGCAGGGCCTGGGCCAGGGGCAGTTCCAGTGTGAGTTTTTCCACTCCCAATATTCTTGCCCAATGAATCTGGCTTAAAAGCAGCCACAAGGTCACTGTAAAGGGAAGAAATTCCGTCAGAGCCCAGCACATGCTGCGCCAGGGTGAGGGTGAGTGGGAAATGCAGAGGCCTCGCGGGGCCTTGCTCAGCCTGACAGGGCCCCTAAAGTGCAAAGACTAGGGTGAACACCCCAATGCCCTGTCTTTTCTTTTTTTCTTTTATTTTTTTGCGACGGAGTCTCGCTCTGTCATCCAGGCTGGAATGCAATGGTGTGATCTCAGCTCACTGCAATCTCTACCTCCTAGGTTCAAGCAATTCTCCTGCCTCAGCCTCCTGAGTAGCTGGGATTACAGGCGCCTGCCACCACGCCTGGCTACCTGCTAATTTTTGTTTTTTTGGTTTTTGGTTTTGTTTTGAGACAGAGTCTTGCTCTGTCACCCAGGCTGGAGTGCAGTGGCGCGATCTTGGCTCACTGCAACCTCTGCCTTCCGGGTTCAAGTGATTCTCCTGCCTCAGTCTCCTGAGTAGCTGGGATTACAGGCATACGCTGCCACTCCCGGCTAATTTTTGTATTTTCAGTAGAGATGGGGTTTCACCATGTTGGTCAGGCTGGTCTCAAACTCCTGACTTTGTGATCTGCCCGCCTTGGCCTCTCAAAGTGCGAGGATTACAGGCATGAGCCACCGCACCCAGCCCATGCCCTGTCTTTTCAAGCTTTCAGCACATACCAAGACCCCCAGCCCAGCTCACCCAGACAAAGCTACTGGGGGGAAAGTGTGAGGAAGGCTGTGGGCGTAGCCCAGGCCCTCATCTTCTCTCTGCTGTAAGCTGATAGGGCTGCACCCCCAACTCAGCAGTGAGAGGTCATCCTTGCTCCAGCACAGACCCCTGAGAGGAACCCTCACTCAGAACAGGACTTTGGGAAAGGTGGTTTCTATAAATGGATGAGTAAATAAATGGACAATTGAATATGCCCAGTGTCCTGGGGACCACAGGAGAAACTGTGTACAGATGACTTGAAGGCCAGAGGCTTGGGTTGTTGTCCTGGCCCTGCCACTGGCCAGCTGTTTGACCTTGAACCAGTCAGTTCCACTCTGTGGACTTCAGGGTCCTCTCCCAGAAGAACAGCAGCCGTACGGTCTCTACTGCCTGGTAAACACCCTGGCTCACTCTCCCGAGACGGTGGTTCTCATAGTGTGTAGTCCACACAACACCTGCATTGCAACCACTGGGTATTGATTTATTTATTTATTTATCATGGAGTCTCACTCTGTCGCCCAGGCTGGAGTGCAGTGGCGTGATCTTGGCTCACTGCAACTCTGCCTCCTGGGTTGAAGTGATTCTCGTGCCTCAGCCTCCGGAGTAGCTGGGACTACAGGGGCCTGCCACTTCGCCTGGCTAATTTTTTTGTATTTTTAGTAGAGACAAGGTTTCACCATGTTGGCCATGCTGGTCTCGAACGCCTGATCTCAAGTGATCTGCCCACCTCGGCTTTCCAAAGTGCTGGGGTTATAGGCGTAAGCCACCCCGCCTGGCCAAGGGAAGCTTTTTTCTTTTCTTTTCTCTTTTTTTTAGCGCATGTTTCTGAGCCTCAATTCCAGATCAGCTGAGCCTGGAGTTTCTGTAGACAAGGGCTAGAAATCCGCACTTTAAACTCTTGAAAACCACTATGTGCCTCCATCTAAGCTTCCCCTGCTTCTCTCCCCTCCATCCCTCCAGCCCTGGCCCTGTCCTCCTCACTCTCCCCTGCACCCTCCCCCACTCCCCGCTCCCCACAAACGGCCAAAGCAGCAGTGTGAGGCAATCGCTCTATCCTTGACCCCTTCCTTTGCACAGTGAGTGATGGCATTTTTATCTCCTGATGATGATGCACAGCCTTCAGCGGGGGGGCATTTAAGACGCAGAATACCAGGTCCAGGCTGCAGCTGCGGGACTCAGAGGCGAAGCTTGAGGGGCTCAGGAAGGACGAAGAACCACTTCTTGAGAGAAGAGGCAGCAGCAGCGGTGGCAGCGACCCCACCACTGCCACATTTGCCAGGAAACAATGCTGCTAGCGACATTCAAGCTGTGCGCCGGGAGCTCCTACAGACACATGCGCAACATGAAGGGTGAGCGCTGCGGGAAGGAGGCAATGAGGGGTTGGCCAGCTCTCAGCGGATGAGGCTCAGGCCACCCAATTCTGATCCTAGTTGTGCCTCTTACTGGGTGAACCTGGGCAAGTTTCTTCCCTTCTTGAATCTCAGTTTTCCCCTCCGAAGAAGTGCGCTGGTTACTAAGATATATCCCTTCCAGATTCTGTAATTTCTGGTCTTCCCTCTAGGACTCCAATCTTTTTTTCTGCTTTTCTTTCATTTTTAATCTTTTTCTTTCTTTCTTCCCTCCTTCCTTCTTCCTTTCCTTTCTTCCTTCCCCTTTTCCTTCGTTCATTCTTTTTTTCTTCTGCCTTTTCTTTTTTTTGTTGTTTGAATCAAGGTCTCTGTCACGGAAGCTGGAGTACAGTGGAACAATCATAGCTCACTGCAGCCTCAAACTCATGGGCTCAAACGTCCTCCCACCTCAGCCTCTTGAGTAGCTGGGACTACAGGCGTGCACCACCATAACAAGCTAGTTTTATTTATTTATTTATTTTTATTTTTATTTTTATTAGAGACAAAGTCTTGCTGTATTGGTCACGCTGGTCTTGACCTCCTGGGCTCAAGGGATTCTCCCCCCTTGGCCTCCCAAAGTGCTGGGATTACAGGTGTGAGCCACCATACCTGGCTTACTTTATTTATTTTGAGGCGGAGTCTCACTCTGTTGCCCAGCCTGGAGTGCAGTGGCACGATCTCGGCTCACTGCAACCTCCGCCTCCCGGGTAGCTGGGATTACAGGTACATACCATGATGCCTGGCTAATTTTTGTGTTTTTAGTAGAGACAGGGTTTCACCTTGTTGACCAGGCTGGTCTTGAACTCCTGACCTCAGGTGATCCGCCTCCCAAACTGCTGGGATTATAGGCATGAGCCATGGCGCTCGGCCTATTTTATTTTTGAGGCAGAGTCTCACTCTGTTGCCTAGGCTGGAGTACAGTGGCACTATCTTGGCTCACTGCAGCCTCTGCCTCCTGGGTTCAAGCAATTCTCCTGCCTCAGCCTCCTGAGTGGCTGGGACCACAGGCATGCACCACCATGCCCGGCCATCTTTCTTGAACTATTCCTGACTTTGCCTTCCTTCAGAGCTGGACAAGGCTTGTAGCAGGGGTACCCAGGAAAGTCTTGCCCACAGTGCCAGAGTAAATATTAGACTTGACTCTCACAGGCAAAAAAAGATGGAGGAGAAGAGAGACAGGGGAGTAAGACAGGAGGGCAAGGTAAAGAGAGAAGACGGTGGGGCTGGGAAGACTGTTATCATTGAATACCCAGAAAGGGACAGAAACCAGCTACAAGAAGCTACTTTTGTAGAGCTGATTAGCATCCGAGGTCATTTGAATCCCCTGCTGCCACTGAAGGGTACACAAGTCAGTCTAGACACGATCTTTCCAATTACACTGGATTGAATTAGCTACCTTTAGAGCAAGAAGCCATGCTTAGCTCTGCAGCTGGCAGTGGGGTTGTCCTCACTAGATGGACAGGACTTCCCTGGCCCAGAATCCAGGGGCACACAGAGCAGCTTATGGCATGCAAGCCCGCAGACTCATGGAAGCACAGAGTCATGCAATCAGATTCAGGCAAGCACACAGACCTCATGCAAACACACAGAGTCATGGAAGCACAGATTCATGCAAGCACACAGACCTCATGCAATCACAGATTCATGCAATGCAAGCAGATTCAGGCAAGCACACAGACTCATGTAACCACAGACTCATGCAAGCACACAGAGCTCATGCAAGCTCACAGACTCATGCAAGCACACAGACCTCAGGAGTTGTATTCTCCTTATGAAGTAGGGTTCTTCTGTTGTTTGAACACAGCTTCTTCCCCTTTTAGGGACAGAAACTCCAGCAGGCTCTGGTATAGCCCGTCTCCAGGCAGGGCCAGACCTGACCACCCCAGATGGAAGGCAGATTTCTGGACCCTGGAACACTGCGGTGGGAGTTGGGGGCCTGGCTGTAGTTCAGATCTCTGCTAGAATCCTGTGTGCTCCTGAGCAAGTCACTGCCCTCTCCAAGCCAACTTCCTAATTTGTGACAAGATGAGGGGGTGGAATGGTCCATCTCTAAGGGGCTTTCCAGCTCCTAGACAAGGGTTCTTCCCTTCTGCAGGGCTGAGGCAACAGGCTGTGATCGCCATCGGCCAGGAGCTGAACCGAAGAGCCCTGGGGGGCCCCAACCCTAGCACGTGGATTAGCCAGGTTCGGCGGCGGAGCTCTCTGCTTGGTAAGTGCTGAGGCTTCTGGGCTCCTGGGGCTGGCAGGAGGCTCCCGGGAGGTGATGTGGTGCGTGTGGCCTGGGCTCCCTTCCTGCCCTTCCTTCATTTTGAAAGGACGTTCCCAGCCTAGAGTTCCTCAAGGCCAGATCCCCCTCCGGTCACCTGTGGTGGCTGTGTCTAACTCGAACAGCAGGCTGGCCCCTATGGCTTTAGTCCAGGCTCTTCAGAATAATGAGCAGACCCAGAGCTCCAGGGATGAGAGCTGGTGGAGGCTGGGAGAAGAAGGAAGCTCTGTCTCTCTTTGGCTGTGTACCCAGGTTCTCGGCTGGAAGAGACTCTCTACAGTGACCAGGAGCTGGCCTATCTCCAGCAGGCGGAGGAGGCCATGCAGAAGGCCTTGGGCATCCTTAGCAACCAGGAGGGCTGGAAGAAGGAGAGCCAGCAGGTACGTGTGGGGGAGAAGCCTGTGGTTCCTCCATGCTCTACTGCCATCCTCAAGGCCAGCTGGGGTTACTGTTCTTCCCAGAATTCCTGTCTCATGCAGCAGTCACTGGGTAGCAAGTGGTTTTAACTTGAGAACTCTCTTTTCCTGAGAATATATCCTCAGATAATGCTCTTCCCCCAGAAAAGACACCCTGGAGAGTCCTATTTGAGAAACACTATTCCTGTGTCCTTAGCTATAGAATAGGATTGCATTGTGCACCCACTTGGCAGAGACCATGCAAAGGGGACTCCAAGTGCAAGTGAGGCCTCATCACCCTGGGTCAGATATCCCAACGATGCCAAAGTGCACTGTCTGTGCTGTCAGCCCACATGTGGCTGGGCTGGCAGGGGTGACGTGGGCTCACTCTACAACAGCCTGGACTAGAACACAGAGTGGTCCACAGCCTTCTGGGGTTCTCTGCGCTTGAGCACTGACCCATCACTGGGGACAGTAACCAGGTTCATGGTAAAGGCTGGCAGCTCTGTTATGGAGATTTTGGTGGCTTTACCTTCAGCAAAAGCTGACATGCTGCCCACTACCCAAAGTTCAGGTAGAACCCCTCCGTCCCTAAGTTCTCAGAGTAACGGAGTTAACAGACTACTAGTTTGGCAGTCAAGGAACCTGGGACTTAGGTCGGCACTGCTCTTAGCTAAGGGTCCCTGGGCCGATCACTGACCTTCTCTGGCCTCACATTTTTCTGGTGTGGAATGAGGTACTGAACTAAAACAAATCTTGAAGATCCCATTGAACATTCTATGTATCTAATCAAGCTGGTGTAAACCACTTTTCCTATTCCCAGGTTTCTCTCTTGGGATCTTTGAGCTTCTGAAGTCAAGTAACAGTCTTTTCAGTTGGACCTACCCATACCACCATCATTCCCTACCAAGACAAAGGGTCCAGGGGAGCTGGGTGCAGTGGCTCACACCTGGAGGATGAGATGGGAGAACTGCCTGAGCCTAGGAGTTTGAGACCAGCCTGGGCAACACAGGGAGATCTCTCTCTACAAAAAATTTAAAAATTAGCTAGGTGTAATGGTGCATGCCTATAGTCCCAGGTACTTGGGAGGCTGAGGCAGGAGGATTTGAGCCCAGGAGGTTGAGGCTGCAGTGACCCGTGATTGTGCCACTACACTCCAGCCTGGGCAATAGAGCAAGACTCTGTCTCAAAAAAACAAGAAATCTTTAAAAGGGTCCAGTGGCAGCATGTAACTTCCTCCAGTTGTCAGCAAATACACAAGGCCATGGCAACAATGATTACTGACTCTATCTTAGGACAGTTCCAGGCTTCCTCGTGTTCAGCTTGGAGTTCCTTTGCTGTACCTCTCCCCACCTTGCCTTGTATCGCCTTTGAGACCTAGGCTAAGAATATACATATATTTTATATATATATATTATTTTTTTGAGACGGAGTCTCACTCTGTCACTCAGGCTGGAGTGCAGTGGCGCGATCTCCACTCACTGCAACCTCTGCCACCCTGGTTCAAGCGATTCTCCTGCCTCAGCTTCCCAAGTAGCTGGGATTACAGGTGCCTGCCACCGTGCCTGGCTAATTTTTGTAGTTTTAGTAGAGACAGGGTTTCACCATCTTGGCCAGGCTGGTCTCAAACTCCTGACCTTGTGATCCATCCGCCTTGGCCTCCCAAAGTGCTGGGATTATAGGCGTGACACACCGTGCCTGGCCAAGAATATTTTTGTCCAACCACCTTCTGCGGCTCCTTTCTCTGACAGGACAATGGGGACAAAGTGATGAGTAAAGTGGTCCCAGATGTGGGCAAGGTGTTCCGGCTGGAGGTCGTGGTGGACCAGCCCATGGAAAGGCTCTATGAAGAGCTGGTGGAGCGCATGGAAGCAATGGGGGAGTGGAACCCCAATGTCAAGGAGATCAAGGTGAGCAAAGTCCAGGTGCGGGTGGCAGGGGCCCAGGAAAGCCCAGTGTGAATGCTGTATCAAAGAGAGAACCCCTAGCTGTGGGGGGTGCTTAGCCCAACACGGGCTGAGTCGTGATTCTGGTTCCCCATGGCCTGGTAGGTCCTGCAGAAGATCGGAAAAGATACATTCATTACTCACGAGATGGCTGCAGAGGCAGCAGGAAACCTGGTGGGGCCCCGTGACTTTGTGAGCGTGCGCTGTGCCAAGCGCCGAGGCTCCACCTGTGTGCTAGCTGGCATGGCCACAGACTTCGGAAACATGCCTGAGCAGAAGGGTGTCATCAGGTAATACGGGCGGCAGGTTCCAAACTCCCATCTTCTAACACGGGCCTGCAGGTACACACCCAAGCATGTGGACTGCATCCCCAGCTCCAAGAAACCAACCCTTGGTGCACCCATGCCTTCCTTCTACAAAAGAACATCCTTATTTACCAAAGGAGGGACAAAGACAAGATAGGCCCTACTTTGACAGCCAACAGCTTGTCCTGACCCTCCCAGAAAGTTTAAGAACTTAATCATTTGCTGAAGCATGGGGCAGGGCTGAGGTTCAGCTGGTACGCTCAGGTACAGCTGTAATGTCGACCAAAATAATGAAATAATCCATACCACTCAGTACACCATGGCCTCCTGAATTTCCCAAGGCCCCAGCCCAGCCACCAGCCTGAATCCTTTCCCTGACCTCTCTGTAATCCAGCAACTAAAAGGCACAAGAGGCCTCAGGGGCCGCTCCAGCTACAAGCAGCCTTTATTCTGATGAGCTGGTAACCATGCCAATTGCCAAATAATTACCCTTTGCAAAGGGCACTTCCCTGATAAAACTTAGAAAAGCAAGGTACCGTAGAAACGTGTATCTGTGGTACTGGTGTAAGCAGCTAGTGCAAGAGAGAACTCACAACTGTCCTCCTGACTTGACTTCTCCATTTGCCAGGGCGGAGCACGGTCCCACTTGCATGGTGCTTCACCCACTGGCTGGAAGTCCCTCGAAGACCAAACTTACGTGGCTACTCAGCATCGACCTCAAGGTGAAGGGCATGAGAGGGGGATCCGGAGGGCAGGTGGTAGTGAGAAAAACAGGCTCTTCCCATCCACCACCCCCCCCCCATGCAACAGAAAGATTCCTCTTCTATTCTGATAGAATCACAGGCTGTAAGACAGGGAAGGGCCTTGAGTGATGGCCTAATTGCTACTCTACCATCTCCAAAGCCTGTGATGGCTCCCTCTTTTTTTTTTTTTTTTTTTTTTTGGTGACAGGGTCTCACTCTGTCACCCAGGCTGGAGTGCAATGGTGTGGTCTCGGCTCACTGCAAGTTCTGCCTCCTGGGTTCAAGCAATTCTTCCGCCTCAGCCTCCCGTGTAGCTGGGACTATAGGCGTGTGCCACCACACCCAGCTAATTTTTGTATTTTTAGTAGAGACGGGGTTTCACTATGTTGGCCAGGCTGGTCTCAAACTCCTGACCTCATGATCTGCCTGCCTTCCGAAGTGCTGGGATTACAGGTGCGAGCCACTGTGCCCGGCCCTCTTCTGTCTCACAGTAAAGTTCAACTCTATATGTAGTTACCATTTTAGAAAGGAAACTTAGGTCCAGAGATCTGAAGGGTGAAAAAGGCAATGTAACTTGTTCACGGTCACACTGCTGGGAAGACCAGGATGAAACATCTTGTTGGCTAGTCTTGTGCTTCTGAAAGTCATGACAGCAGAGCAGCAATGCAGTCCTCCCGCCCTTGACCAGGCAACCCCAAGGCTGCAACTATTAACAGAGCTTGAAGACCAAGCCCCTGGCAGCCTGTTTGTGATAGGGCAGAGTGTCTAGAGTGGGCCAAAACCCACAAGATGGCCAAATTCTCCTACCTTCTACTGCAGGGGTGGTTGCCCAAGAGCATCATCAACCAGGTCCTGTCCCAGACCCAGGTGGATTTTGCCAACCACCTGCGCAAGCGCCTGGAGTCCCACCCTGCCTCTGAAGCCAGGTGTTGAAGACCAGCCTGCTATTCCCCAGTGTGCCCAGCTGCACTGGCATGCATGCTCATCAGGAGAATCCCTGCTGGAAGTCTGCAAGTCTAAGATCTCCATCTGGCGACAGTGGGATGGGTGGGGTTAGTGTTTAGAGTATGACACTAGGATTCAGATTGGTAAAAGTTTTTAGCACCAAGAAAATAGGGATGAGGCTCTTGGATTAAAAGATAATTTAATTCACCGATTAGCTATGACATGAAGGTTAATGCCCCTAAAATAATTGTAAAACTCTTTTCTGGTCCCTTACATTCCCACCTAAAACCATCTTTAAAATGCTAGTGGCTGATATGGGTGTGGGGGATGCTAACCACAGGGCCTGAGAAGTCTTGCTTTATGGGCTCAAGAATGCCATGCACTGGCAGTGCATGTGTACAAAGCAGAATCTCAGAGTGTCTCCTGCAGCCCTCTGCTCCTCCCATTCACTGCACAGCAGCACCACAGAACAAGCAGCGCCCCACAGTGGGTGCCTTCCAGAAATCTAGTCCAAGCTTTCTCTATGGAAAAAGACAAAACTAATTAGTAGACAGGTTTCCCTACTGCTTCCATAGGCACCAGTCAGAATAAAGAATCATAATTCACACAAAACATCAGTCTGTATGTTTTAATATTGTACTGTTAAAAAAAATCTATGCGGCTGGGCACAGTGGCTCACGCCTGTAATCCCAGCATTTTGGGAGGCCGAGGTGGCTGGATCACAAGGTCAGGAGATCGAGACCATCCTGGCCAACATGGTGAAACCCCGTCTCTACTAAAATACAAAAAATTCGCTGGGTGTGGTGGTGCACACCTGTAGTCATAGCTACTTGGGAGGCAGGGGAATCGCTTGAACCCGGGAGGCAGAGGTTGTAGTGGGCAGAGATTGTGCCACTGCACTCCAGCATGGGTGACAGAGTGAGACTCCGTCTCAAAAAAAAAACAACAAAATCTATGCTAGTAGATTACAACTTCACACTAGAGGAGTCCTGGACAAAGCTTTCAATTAGTCAAACTAAATTAGACAGGCTCATTAAAAGGAAAAGAACTACTGGGAAATTATGCAATTCAATTATTTAGACTCTTACCAGGATCCTTCATAAAAATTTAATTTCCATAATCACAACCTACATGAATTTTTAAATTTTTCTTTTTTTTTTTTTTGAGACAGAGTCTTGCTTCGTCACCCAGGCTGGAGTGCAGTGGCACAATCTCCGCTCACTATAAGCTCCGCCTCCTGGGTTCACGCCATTCTCCTGCCTCAGCCTCCCGAGTAGCTGGGACTACAGGTGCCCAACACCATGCCCGGCTAATGTTTTTAGTAGAGACAGGGTTTTACCATGTTGGTCTGGCTGGTCTCGATCTCCTGACCTCATGATCCACCCACCTCAGCCTCCCCAAGTCCTGGGATTACAGGCGTGAGCTACTGTGCCCAGCCGAGTTCTTAAAGAATTCTATAAGCAATAGCTGATTAATGGGCCCTGGAAGAGGAAGATTATAACTGAGAATGTTTATTTACCTAATTAAAATGAAAGGCAGTGCCAAATATGAGAGAATAAACAATATTAGTTAACATTTCTGTTATTTATGATGCCAGTTATTAGTAAGATAATTCCACAGCTGTCAACTTTGTTTGGGGCTGGCAACTTCTCTGCTTAAATAGGCTCAAGTTTAGTATTTTGGGAGAAGTGGCTGGAAGAAGGGGTAATATGGTGAAAGCAAATTCCCTTTCCCAAAAGTCAAGAGAATTTAGGCCAGGTGGCTCCCGCCTGTAATCCCAACCCTTTGGAAGGCCAAGGCAGGTGATCGCCCGAGGGTGCGAGACCAGCCTGACTAACATGGAGAAACCCTGTCTCTACTAAAAATACAAAATGAGCTGGGCGTGGCGGTGCATGCCTGTAATCCCAGACGTGGGAGGCTGAGGCAGAAGAATCGCCTGAACCCAGGAGGTGGAGGTTGCAGTGAGCCAAGATCGAACCACTGTACTCCAGTCTGGACGACAGAGCGAGGCTGTCTAAAAAAAAAAAAAAAAAAAATGAAAAAAACCCACAAAATTATACACACACACACACTGGGATGGGAGGGTAGGGAGGATGAAAAAAATCACCATCACCACCTGAAGGTTTTCCATTCTTGTTTTAACAGCACTGATGATTTGCACCATTTGGAGACAGAGCTCTGGCTTATTTATTAGAAAGCAGGAACTGGGCACGGTGGTGCCCACCCACAATGCCAGCTACTCTGAAGGCTGAGGTGGGAGAATTGCTGGAGGGCAGTTCGAAACCAGTCTGGGCAAGATAGTAAGACCTCATCTCAAAAAAAAAAGACAAAGGAGTTGATGAAACCAAATTATGACAAACTAAATTAAAAAACAGCATTAGTGGGAACACTGTGGTATTTATTGAGGTATTAAAATTTTACAACTAGTAGAGGTATTTATTATAATTTATTCGGATTGTTTCTTAGTTTATTTTCGGCATGGATAAAATTATTGTTTATCAAAGTGCCTCAGAGTTGAGAGAGGATTAGAGAAGTATTTCTCAAATGGAATTATCATCCACTACCAGCTAAGAGAAAACAGTTACTTGTTTAAAGGTATCCTAAAGCAACATATATTCTAGTTTCAAGAGAACAGGCTGACAGTCAAGAAATGGGCTTTTAGGCCGGGTGCGGTGGCTCAAGCCTGTAATCCTAGCACTTTGGGAGGCCGAGACGGGCGGATCACGAGGTCAGGAGATCGAGACCATCCTGGCTAACATGGTGAAACCCCGTCTCTACTAAAAATACAAACAAACTAGCCGGGCGAGGTGGCGGGCGCCTGTAGTCCCAGCTACCCGGGAGGCTGAGGCAGGAGAATGGTGTAAACCCGGGAGGCGGAGCTTGCAGTGAGCTGAGATCCAGCCACTGCACTCCAGCCTGGGCGACAGAGCAAGACTCGGTCTCAAAAAAAAAAAAAAGAAAAGAAAAGAAAAGAAATGGGCTTTTAACAAACCCACTGGTTTGCTGGATTCTAATTGCCTCTTTCAAACTATGTAATTGTGCCTTTCTGGTCTCTGTGGAGATATTTTCCACTTATTTAATTTTACACTGGAGGCCGGGCGCGGTGGCTCAAGCCTGTAATCCCAGCACTTTGGGAGGCCGAGACGGGCGGATCACGAGGTCAGGAGATCGAGACCACCCTGGCTAACACGGTGAAACCCCGTCTCTACTAAAAATACAAAAACTAGCCGGGCGAGGTGGCGGGCGCCTGTAGTCCCAGCTACTCCGGAGGAGGCTGAGGCAGGAGAATGGCGTAAACCCGGGAGGCGGAGCTTGCAGTGAGCTGAGATCCGGCCACTGCACTCCAGTCCGGGCGACAGAGCGAGACTCCGCCTCAAAAAAAAAAAAAAAAAAATTTTACACTGGAATAAAACAAGTTATCACTGTTGATCTGATTACAGAAACTATTTTATATAGGACTATGTGAAGAGTAGATATTCTCTGAGCCCTTCAAATGAACTGTATTAAAACACACATACACTTTTGATGTTTGAGAACACCATTACCTGTAACTTTTGATTTGTGAAAATAAAATATACACAGAAAGCTAATTTTATAATTTAGATGGAGAGTGGGTATACAACTTAAATATGGTAATTTCTATTACAAAGAATTAACATTCAGCTTCCTCTAAATAACACCACCCTTATTTTCTTGGAGTCCCTCAAACTCCGATGACCTAGAAGCTTTATAACCAGGTCTGCCCTTGAAGACCAGCTCATGCATTAATAGGTGTCTAGGGCTGAGCCTCAGCCTCCAATCACACTTGACCTGTACAAGTTTTCCTGTTCAGAGATATGGAGTGGCCAAATCAACGTGTCTGGGTGATTCATCAGGAGACAAATATATTAGTCAATGCTACTATGTTAAAATACCAATATTGTCTTGAAGTGTGGGAACTCTCTTAAACAGGAAAATGACAAGATATTCAGAAGAGCCACAGGCTTAACATGGTGACTCTGCAGCAGCATGTCACCCTCCATGTGGTGAGCCACTCTACCTATTAACCAAAGTAGAGAGGTAAATGCAGGAGAGTCTTTGGGCAATCTTGGGAAGGCTGTCTTTGCTGTAAGACTGATGTATTGAAAAAGGAAGACAGGCCGGGCGCGGCGGTTCACGCCTGTAATCCCAGCACTTTGGGAGGCTGAGGTGGACAGATCATGAGGTCAGGAGATCGAGATCATCCTGGCTAACACAGTGAAATCCTGTCTCTACTAAAAATACGACAAAAAATTAATCAGGTGTGGTGGCACGTGCCTGTAGTCCCACCTACTCAGGAGGCCAAGGCAGGAGAATTGCTTGAACCCGGGAGGCGGAGGTTGCAGTGAGCTGAGATTGTGCCACTGCACTCCAGCCTGAGTGACAGAGTGACAGAGCGAGACTCCATCTCAAAAAAACAAAATAAAACAAAACAGAAACGAAAAAAAAAAAAAGAAGAAACAGGAAGACAAGGAAACTATATAGGAATCCAAAAGGAAGGTTTATTTTATTTTATTTTTTTGGACACAGGGTCATGCTCTGTTGACCAAGCTGGAGTGCAGTGGTGCAAACATGGCTCACTGCAGCCTGGAACTCCTGGGCCCGAGGGATCCTCCCACCTAAGCCTCCAAAGTAGCTGGGACTACTAGCATGTGTCATCACGTCTGGCTAATTTTTTACTGAGAAGGGGGTCTTACTATGTTGCCCAGGCGGTCTTGAACTCCTGGTCTTGAGCAATCTTTCTGTCTTAATGTCTCAAAATGCTGGGATTATAGGCATGAGCCACGGTGCCTGGAAGGCTCATTCTTACATTTCAGTCTTTAATAGTATGAAAACTGCCCTTTAGCCATCAGCTAAGGGCAAAGGAAGATAAGCAAGACAGGAAACCACCTGCACATATCAACATCCACGTTCCAAGGGAAGACCGGAAGGGAGACCATTAGCCCTTTGAAATTCTTGTTCCTTTCCTCAAGGTGGCAGATTTTCACAGGAAATGGGGTGGCTGATTGGCAAGAATAGGAGCAACAGGAAAGCAGCCAAAACACAAGTCAGAAACTTGGCTCTTCCTCCCAGTGCAGCACCCTTCCTCATGCTGCTTACATTTCTGATCACTGTGACCAAGAGGCACCCAACCTGAAGGGAAGCAAAGTGTCACACAAACTTCAAAACAAGTTTTATTTGGGAAGAGTTTCTCATTTTGTTAAAGCTGCAAGCAAGTTTCTTTCACAATTACACTTCTAGAGATCTAGTAGTTTTAGGGATCTCAGTGTCCAAAAGTATATTTCAAAATGAACAACAAAACCAAAGCCACACCAAAGGGAAATGGCATTTAGATTGGTTTGGAATGCGTAGCCATTGATTTCAGGTGTTCTCAGAAACAGGTTACCATTTCCTTGGAAAACAGGTGGGATGGAGTCAATGCCCACAGAAGGAAATGTCTTTCAAATAAGTTAGTTACTAGGACAATATTATTTACTCCTTAGAAAATATAGTAGGATAACAAGTCACAGCTGGCAGGGTATGCAGTACACCACCGATTTCACAGGGGGCTTACGCAATCCTGGAGTCAGCGGTTGTTGGCTTGTGGTACACAAAATAAGAGCAGTCACTGGAAGTTGGGGGAAAATGGTGAAAGGCAGGCAGTCTCCCGTAGTCCTACCCAGCCTTTTAACTTGCTAAAAGGAGAGGCTGTGTTTTGTAGCATCTTTGGGAGAACATTTGAGACAGTTCAAAAACAAAAACAAAACCCCCAGTATTATTCCCCAGAAAGTCCTTGACAGAAAAGAGGGACCTGGTCAGGGTTCCCACGGGGGACTGCGCCTCCCATCTACTTCTGTCTCCACGTGATACAAGACATCAGCCAGGGTGTGCTCTACCACGGCGCCCCAGCCCATGTCACTCATCTGCAGGAGGAATTAGAAACAGAACATGGTGACTAGAGCAGCCACGGCAATGCCGCGGATGCATGCAGGCATTTGTAATGTTACTTACAGGGCGGTAAGTGAGATCCTTCGGAGGATACTTGAAGCATGGTCCAAAGTTAATGGAAACCTGGAGCGAATTCAATTCAAGCAGACATGGAAAAAATGGACAAAAAATATTGGAAAAGTTAATGTGACACAGGAAATTTTCACTTTAAACGTGGCTACAATACTCGGGGGATAAATGGAACAAATGAGATATATATTAAATATTACTAAAAGTGGTCAACATCCTGATATCCATTAAGAATTAGGTAACTAAAAGAGATCAGTGTTGATTTTTGTTGTCAAAGAAAATAAAAATTCAGAATCCCAATTTGCTCTGTCAAAAGGAAAGAATTAAGCTGAAAGCTGAGTCATGCAAGAAACTGCCTTTCCTTTTGTTGCTAAGCAGACACCTACAGATAAAAGCTTAAATATCCCCATAGGCAGCTACTTTATGTTCACCATATCTTATGTGAAGTACTGATTTACTGGGCATGAAATGAATACATAATTGACTTTCTCCTATCTGCTCCTTTTCTCTTGCAACATGTGGATGACCATACCCTCCCACTTTCCCCTCTAGCCCGCATTTCCCCTTTATTTTACTTTTTACTTTTTTGAGATAGGCTCTGACTCTATTGTCCAGGCTGCAGCACAACAATGTGATCGTGGTTCACTGCACCCTTGATCTCCTGGGCTCAGCGGATCCTTCCACCTCAGCCTCCCAAGTAGCTGGGACTGCAGGCATGTACCACCACGCCTGGCTAATTTTTTGTATTTTTTGTAGAAAGGGGGTTTTACTATGTTGCCCAGGCTGGTCTTGAGGTCCTGGGTTCAACTGATTCTTATAATGGCCTCCCAAAGCATTGGGATTACCACCGTGAGCCACTTCGGCCAGCCCTTTTTCTTTTTTAAATTTTTAAGTCATCAAATTCATTCTTGGAGAAAGGCACAGACCACAGACTGTTTCTGTGATTCTGTGTTTTTTTCTTACAGGCAGGTCCTTAACTTTGGCAAAATAAACTTCTAAATTGATTGAGATCTGTCTCAAGACAGTTTTTAGTTTACACTGTTTACAACCTAAAGATTTCCTTTTTTTTACCTGCTTCAATGGTGCCTAATGACAGACTGAAAATACATGGAAATCTTCATGCATTAACTTTTCTTTTTCGAGACAGAGTCTTGCTCTGTCACCAGGCTGGAGTGCAGTGGCATGATCTTGGCTCACTGCAACCTCTGCCTCCTGGGTTCAAGTGATTCTCCTGCCTCAGACTCCTGAGTAGCTGGAATTACAGGCATGTGCCACTAAGCCCAGCTCATTTTTGTATCTTCAGTAGAGATGGGGTTTCGCCATGTTGGCCAGGCTCGTCTCAAACCCCTGACTTCAAGTGATCCACCCACCTTGGCCTCCCAAAGTGCTGGGATTACAAGCATGAGCCAGTGCACCCGGCTCCAACTTTTCTATATATCTACATCTGTGTCTACCTACCTACCTACCTATATATTTTTAAGACCACAGGCCCTAATGATAGTACCCTTCTTCATGTTGGATCGTATTTAAAAAAAAAAAAAAAAGTGCCAGATATAGTAGCTCATGCCTATCTGTAATCCCAGCACTTTGGGAGGCAGAGCTGGGAGAACTGCTTGAGCCCATGACTTTGAGACCAGCCAGGGCAATGTAGTGAGATCCTGCCTCTACAAAAACAAAAACCAAAAAATTAGCACACCCCAGCTACTCAGGAGGCTGAGGTGGGTGGATCATTTGTGCCCAGGAAGTCAAGGCTATGGTGAGCCTATGCAACAGAGTGAGACACTGTCTCAAAAAAAAAAAAAAAAAAAAAAAATGAATGTAATCCCAGCACTTTGGGAGGCTGAGACGGGCGGATCACGAGGTCAGGAGATTGAGACCATCCTGGCTAATACGGTGAAACCCCGTCTCTACTAAAAAATACAAAAAAACTAGCTGGGCGAGGTGGCGGGCGCCTGTAGTCCCAGCTACTTGGGAGGCTGAGGCAGGAGAATGGTGTAAACCCAGGGGGCAGAGCTTGCAGTGAGCTGAGATCTGGCCATTGCACTCCAGCCTGGGCGACAGAGCGAAACTCCGTCTCAAAAAAAAATGAATGTAAGCAACAATGACTAATAATGGTGGGTTATCATGACATCCCACCAGGAGGATCTGTGTATGTGCATTTTTATCCTTCCTACTGAACAGTAACACCACACCACGCACTCAAGGGAAAAGTATGGCACACACTAATTGCAGGACCTTTTTCTATCCAGCAAATACTCCCTAAGATGCCCAAGCTGTTTTTGGACTAAACAGTAATGGTAGCAACACACATGCAACTCTAAGGCTGAGTTTCTTTCCAGTACTCAGTAACTTTGTCATCGCAACCCATTCATCTGCTTCCCTCAAGTTTTGCCCATGGGATGGAAACATGTACATACCGTGCAGCTCTTGTACAGTGAGATGGCTGGAAAGTAAACCCCCTCAAAAATATCTTTGTAAGCCACACCTTGATTGACACCATTTTTATAAAATATTATCTGGAACAAAAACCATGATTTTACTTCAGAATTGTAAAAAGAACAAACAAAAAAAGAACTCTCTAGGAAAATACGTTAGAAGTGCTGCTGCCAGACTGCTAATCACATACCCAAGAACAGTATATAACTTGTGTAATAACAACAACATCTTCAATTTTTATAACACTTTTGATTTTTCAAGCATGTAGGCACTATTCAGGCTTCTTTTTTCCTTTTTTGAGACAGGATCTCACTCTGTCACCCAGGCTGGAGTGCAGTGGTGTGATCTTGGCTCACTGCAGCCTCAACCTCCTTGGCTCAAGTGATCCTCCCACATCAGCCTCCCAAGTAGCTGGGACTACAGGCATACACCACCATATCCAGCTAATTAAGAAAAATTTTTTATAGAGACAGGATCTCACTATATTGCCCAGGCTGGTCTCAAACTCCTGGGCTTTGTTTTCTGAATTCCTGTGCTACATATACCAAACAGTTCTATATTTTATTATTCATTGCATTGTATTTATAAAAGTAAGCTGGGAGGCCGAGGAGAGGATTACTTGAGGGCAGGAGTTCAAGACTAGCCTGGGCAACATAGTGAGACCCCATCTCTACAATCTTTTTTTTTTAAGTAAGCTGGCCTTCCATGGACTCCTTGGGACCACACCTGTTTAAGAGTGCTTATTTATCAACCCCTTTCCCTTGCATCAGTTCTCACTTCTGTTTTTTCACTTTGAAGTTCTCTAAGACTCTTATGTCACATCTCTGGATCCTCATGTTCCTCCTTTCTCTCCCAGAATTAGACTGAATATTCTCTCTTGACCACTTCAGTTCTTCAGAAAAGGCTACCTTCTCTTCCCAGCAAGAGGGGGCTTTCTGGTTATTACATCTTTAGATCTATAATTGTTTCTCTTTCTAGTATTTCTTTCTCTTATAAGTATTTCTTTCCTAAAAACAGCTGAAACTCTACTTTATTTCACCTACATCTCCTTGTATTAGTGTCCTGGGTGGCTTTACAGCATTAGCATTTTTACAAAAAAAAACTTTCTAGCTTAACTTTCTTCCTCTCCACCCAACTTCCCTTTTTATTTTTGGCCCTTGTGGTTGGCCCAGATGTGCCAGCCTTTCTCTGACTGTGCTATGACCTTGGACAGACATGTTTCCAGCAACTCCGGAAGTGGAGGCAGAGAAAGTTCTGAAGGACATTGAGTGAGACATTACAGCTCCTAGTGCCCCTGCACCACACCACAAGGTCTACTCTCCCACTCCAGGTTCCCTCCCTTTGGACTTGATACCTCCTCTGATAAAGAATAAAGACACTGGATTTGCTTCCTCAGTCTCTTACAGATTTCTCCCTACAGAATGATCCTGAAAGAACAGGATCATGCCTCTAACAGCAGCAGCAGGGTACTACATAAAGAGCAAAACACAATAAGCAGAGGGCGAGCTTGCCACTGGCTAGTGGGGCTACCAGATGCCCCTTTGTTCCCCTTTGGGCCTTGTGTTCCTCACTTTTATAATGAAGGAATGGGTCCTAACCCTCAAGGCCTTATGATTCTAATTTTCTTATGGCCATGACTCACCTCACTATGGGGAGTCTGTTTCAGGCTCTTCTCTGCTTTATCCACAAAATCTTTTTCCTCAAAATACAAATAACTCTTGAATTTTATCAAAGCCTTGAAAACCAAGAAAGAAAAAAAAGCACAATAAAGCATCGGCTCCATCATCATGAAAAAAATGCATCCGCACACAGTGTTAACCCCTTGAGCTCTACAACAGATATTAAAAATCTTTGCAGTTGAGTTTTGCTAGATTTTGAACTATTATACACTTCTTAAAAAATACCAGATGGCACATGTTTATTAAAACATTTTCAGAAGGCCTTTAGTAAGAAACATGAAAAAATACATAATAATATAAATACATACACACCACAATAAAAATACCCATAAAAGTGGCTAAATTCACACATCTTTCCCAATAATCTCACTGAAAGAAATGACAAGTTTCTTGAGTCTACAATCTCGTACTCTTTTTTTTTTTTTATTTGAGATGGAGTTTCGCTCTTGTTGCCCAGGCTGGAGTGCAATGGTGCGATCTCTTCTCACTGCAACCTCCATCTCCCGGGTTCAAGTGATTCTCCTGCCTCAGGCTCCCGAGTAGTTGGGATTACAGGTGCCCACCACCACACCAGGCTAATTTTTTGTATTTTTAGTAGAGATGGGGTTTCACTATGTTGGCCAGGCTGGTCTCAAACTCCTGACCTCAGGCGATCCACTCGCCTTGGTCTCCCAAAGTGCTGGGATTACAGGCATGAGCCACCGCGCCCAGCCTATTCTTTTTTTATTTTTTTGAGACAGTCTCACTCTGTCACCCAGGCTGGAGTGCAGTGGTGTGATCTTGGCTCACTGCAACCTCAGCCTCCCAGGTTCAAGCGATTCTCCTGTCTCAGCCTCCCAGGCATCTGGGATTACAGGCATGCGCCACCACACCAGGCTACTTTTTGTATTTTTAGTAAAGACGGGGTTTCACCATGTTGGCCAGGCTGGTCTCGAACTCCTGACCTCTGGTGATCCACCTGCCTCAGCCTCCCAAAGTGCTGGGATTACAGGCATGAGCCTCCACACCCAGACTACAATCCCTTATTGTATGAAAATATTCTGAAGGTCACCTTCTTCCACGTCCTAGTTTCCCATCTGTTCCCACAGGTGGTCTCTGGGTCGCCTCTTTCTTACTGGTTCCTAAGAGTCTATTTATTCACTTCCAGAGAAATATATGATATTAATTTTAAAAATTTCAATTTTTTTTTTAAATTTTTTTTATTTTTTGAGACGGAGTCTTGCTGTGTCTCCTGGGCTGGAGTGCAGTGGCCGGATCTCAGCTCACTGCAAGCTCCGCCTCCCGGGTTTTACGCCATTCTCCTGCCTCAGCCTCCGGAGTCGCTGGGACTACAGGCGCCTGCCACCTCGCCCGGCTAGTTTTTTGTATTTTTTAGTAGAGACGGGGTTTCACTGTGTTAGCCAGCATGGTCTCGATCTCCTGACCTCATGATCCGCCCGTCTCGGCCTCCCAAAGTGCTGGGATTACAGGCTTGAGCCACCGCGCCCGGCCAAAATTTCAATTTCTTAACGTATATACGTATTAAACATGGTTAGAAAAAAAGAATTTCCAAGATATACAAGCATATAAAATGAGAGTCTCTCTCTCTTACTATGTCCCTTATTCTCAGTTTCCCCTGCAAAAACTAATCACTGTTCCAGTGTCCTTGTATCCTTCCAGAGAATCCAGGCATATATTGTCTTCAAAATTAAAAAACACACGTGGCTGGGCGCAGTGGTTCACGCTTATAATCCCAGCATTTTGGGAGGCTGAGGCAGGCAGATCACATGAGACCAGGAATTCGAGACCAGCCTGGCCAGCATGGCGCAACCCCGTCTCTACTAAAAATATAAAAATTAGCTGGGCATGGTGGTGCACGCCTGTAATCCTGGCTACTTAGGAGGCTGAAGCAGGAGAATTGCTTGAACCTGGGAGGCGGAGGCTGCAGTGTGCTGAGATGGCATACCACTACACTCCAGCCTGGGTGACAAAACGAGACTCTCTCAAAATAAAACACCAGATAAACATACGAAAGAAAAAAAAAGAAAAAGAAAAAGAAAAGGCCCCAAAAGCCATACAAATAGTAACATATTACAGGTTTTGTCTTGCATCTGAGTTTTTAACTTGGCAACTACATTAGAGACCATTTTATAATCAGTATATATGTGGATTTTGAATAGATCCATAGTAGCCTGTCGTGTGGACATGTCAATAAAAATTTATTTATTTATTTATTTATTTATTTATTTATTTATTTATTTATT